>NW_011495075.1:2461848-2499042 GCF_000754665.1 Bison bison bison
CACGGCGTGTGGGATCTTAGTGTCCTGACCAGGGTTCTGCCTGCTCTGGAAGGCCAAGTCTTGACTGTGGACTGTCAGGGAAGTTCCTAATTTTATTTTTAAGATTCAGTTTAATTTCAGGTTTATAAATGCACTCAAATTTCTTAAACTTCGGTTATATAATAACCTATATTGACAGGAACGAATCCACAAAAAGATCCAAAAGGCAGTAACATCAGCTCACGATGCTGGAATTTTCAACTCCTTCATATCTCCGGTGACACAGAGAGAAGCAGAATGAGTCAGGAGACTCTGGAAACTCGGCGTGAGGTGTCTCCGAGATGACTAATATAATCTGGTCATGAATCGCTCCAAAGTAGCTGGTAGAAAAAGAAATTCAGACAAAGTCATTATGCAGACTTTACAACCTTCGGAGCGTCTAGGCCCGAGGCTAGAAAATAAAAATGGACCTCATTTGTATGCAACCAGCAAATGGATGAATTAGCTCCTTAAAAAGCTTTAAAATTGTCACGTTTAAGTAGACTTGTTCCGTTTGAGTTGGAGAGGCAAACGGGAGGCGATCGCAGTCAGTGTCTGGGGAAGGTGGAGGCTGGTGTCATGTGCATGGACTTCCTGTGCATTTTTCCCTTCACCTGCCAGACATTCTTAAGTAAAGCACACATTCCTGCAGCTAGATGTGTGCTTCTTTAATCTTTATTTTTTGACTGATGGGTGGCCCCTCCTTGTTTGACAGCTGTGGCAAAGGGGAGATAGAAGAGGAGATAATTAAAAAAAAATTATTATCAATTTACAGTTGATTTACAATGTTGTGTTAATTTCTGATGTACAGCAGAGTGACTCGGTTATCCTTATCTGCACGCACTCTCTTCCGTAGTCTTTCCTGCCGTGGCTGTAGTTCCCTGTACGTGCAGCGGGATCGTATTCATCCGCCCTGTGTGTAACAGTTCGCGTCTGTCAATCGCGCACGCCCAGTCTTTCCTCCCCCACTCGTCATCTTGGCCACCGCAAGTCTGCTCTCTGTGTCTGTGAGTCTGACTCTGTCACAGAAGGCCCATTTGTGCCATATGTTAGAGTCCACATACAAGTGATATCGTACGGTACTGCTCTTCGTCTTTCCGACTCACTTTACTTAGTATGATAATCTCTAGGTCATGGATGTTGCTGCAGATGGCATCATTTCATTGTTTCTTCTGGCTGAGCAACATTCCATTGTATACATGAACCACATCTTTTTTATCCATTCATCTGTCAATGGACATGCAGGTTATTTCCATTTCTTGGCTGCTGTAAATAGTGCTGCTATGAACGTTGTGCATATCTGTTTTTGAATTATGATTCTGTTTAGATACATGCCCAGGGGAGATTGCCGAATCAGAGGTAAATCTGTTTTTAGTTTTCTGAGTAACCTCCACTGTTCTCCACAACTGCTGCACCGATTTACATTCCCACCGACAATGTAGGAGGGTTCCCTTTTTTCCACACCCTCTCTGGCATGCATCGTTTGTAGATTTTTGATGATGGCCACTCTGACTGGAGTGGGATGATACCTCATTTTAGTTTCAATTTGCATTTTTCTGATAATTAGCAATGTTGAGCGCCTGTTCATGTGCCTGTTGGCCATTTGTATGGAGAGACTAGCTGTTGGTAATCCAAAGCATTAGATGAAAACTCAGAAATCACAGAAGGGGTCTCTAAGAGCTCTTAGTCTCGTCCAGAAATATGAGTTATTTATTGTCAGGAGCACAATATCATTAACACATGTCGAAGAGTTGGACAACACGACTAAACCAACTGAGCACCTACAAATAAACACCTTTGTGAGTGAAGTCGCTCAGTCGTGTCTGACTCTTTGCGACCCCATGGACGGTAGCCTGCCAGGCTCCTCTGTCCATGGAATTTTCCAGGCAAGAATACTGGAGTGGGTTGCCGTTTCTTTTTCCAGGGGATCTTCCTCACCTAGGGATCAAACCTGGGTCTCCCGCACTGCAGGCAGATGCTTTACCATTTGAGCCACCAGGGAAGCTCTGTAGCACCTTATGAATCAGCATAGATTGAAAGCTGGGTGCATCGTATCATAGAATCTGAGAGGCTGGCCGGGTTCAGATGACTCTAGCTTCTATCAGGCCCAGAGAAGGTAAACTTTTGCCCAAGAACACACAGCTAGTAAAGATTCATACCTTTTCATCTCCTGAGTTTGGAAATAAATGTTTTCAATTAGAATATAAGATTTTCCTCCTTTGAATAAGAAATGAAATGAGACAATTTCTGTAACTCTTTCAAAATCAAATAAGATCATGAGTATTTTGCACAGTCCGGTTTCATTGTATAAATTTGTCTTCATAATCCGTGAAGTTCTCCAAATAACCTGTTGTGTTTTATATTACTTCTTTCATTACTACCACTCAGACACACTGCAATTTTTTCTGTGTGGGGGGGAGTAAAATTTTTATATTACCCTTTTACAGTGCAGGCTAATTTTACCTCAACCACTGTGTTTTTTTTAATATAATTTAATCCAGCATTAAAAGGTGTGGATTCTTTCTGTCATCTGACAAATCTCTTAAGAGCCTCTGCTTTTGAGCAGTTCCCATGAGTCCCTTTTTTTCTCTTCCACTTTAATCTGTAGATTTTTCCAGGTTGAGCATGGCAAGCCCAACCAGCCACGGACACAGGGCGGGGGTGAGCTCGGCAGAAAGGGAGCTGGGGATGAGGAGGAGCTAAGGCTTTTCCGGGAAAGGAGGGTGGGAGGCTCACTTGTTGATTCAGCATCTCTGGTTCCTTAAAAGAAGCAACGTGTATAGCCTTCGCTTTACGGCGTCAGGAAAGAAAACTTTGCTTCTCAGCAAAACTGGTCCCTGCCTACCCCCCACCCCTCATCCCCATCCTTTAGAAAGGAAGCAAAGCTTCTGAGTCCGTGGAAGTAAATGTCTGACACCCTAGGAAGAGTTCACATCCTGGTATAATAGGTGTCGGAGCCTTTCTGGTTGTGATGCGGGCAGGCTGTCCAGGGACAGAAAAGTCGAGGTTTCCTGAAGCAAGGGGACTGGGGCAGAAGATGTAAGACAGGGTCGTTGGAGGCAAATTCCCTTATTTTATGATTTGCTCGTGGCTGTTCTGGTTGTCTTTGTCTGTGCACAGAAGTTCACAGCTCGTGTCCTTCCTACATACCCACACCTGTGTGAGAACCTCGGCCCACTCTGTGACGCTCCGGGCATTCTGCAGCCGTTCAGTACGCGCCTTTGTATCTTTTGCTTCCTTTCTCAAAACATAATCTTCCCCAGCTCTACCCAACACATCTAAGCTTGTCAGGAGAGATGGCTGAAAAGAGCATTTACCTTGGCTAACGTTTCACTTGGAAGACTCCTCTTGATTCTTTATTTTTTCCAAGACTGAGCATTAGACAGCCCACTGTCAGGATAAAAATGTTTCTAGCCAGAAATGGAGGTGAATACAATGAGATACCAACTCCCACCAGTGAGAAGGGCCATCATTAAAAATTCCACAAATAACAAATGCTGGAGAGAGTGTGAAGAAGGGAAACCCTCCCATACACTGTCGATGGGAATGTAAGCTGGTGCAGCCTCTGTGGAAAACAGTATTGAGGTTCTTAAAAAACTAAAAATAAAGTTAACATGTGATCCAGCAGTCCCACTCCTGGCTGAATATTCAGTTCAGTTCAGTTCAGTCGCTCAGTCGTGTCCAGCTCTTTTCAACCCCATGGACTGCAGCACGCCAGGCCTCCCTGTCCATCACCAACTCCCGGAGCTTGCTCAAACTCATGTCCATTGAGTCGGTGATGCCATCCAACCATTCCATCCTCTGTTATGAGACAATTTCTTCTTCTTCTCCTGCCTTCAATCTTTCCCAGCATCAGAATCTTTTCTTGTGAGTCAGTTCTTCGAATCAGGTTGGCCAAAGTATTGGAGTTTCAGCTTCAACATCAGTCCCTCCAGTGAACACCCAGGACTGATCTCCTTTAGGATGGACTGGTTGGATCTCCTTGCAGTCCAAGGGACTCTCAAGAGTCTTCTCCAACACCACAGCTCAAAAGCATCAGTTTTTCGGCACTCAGCTTTCTTTATGGTCCAACTCACACATCCATAAATGACTACTGGAAAAACCATAGCTTTGACTACACAGACCTTTGTTGGCAAAGTAATGTCTCTGCTTTTTAATATGCTGTCTAGGTTGATCATAGCTTTTTTCTAAGGAGCAAGTCTCTTTTAATTTCATGGCTGCAGTCACCATCTGCAGTGATTTTGGAGCCCCCCAAAATAAAGTTTCTCACTGTTTCCATTGTTTCCCCGTCTATTTGCCATGAAGTGATAGGACCAGATGTCATGATCTTAGTTTTCTAAATGTTGAGTTTTAAGCCAGTTTTTTTCACTCTTTTCTTTTGCTTTCATCAAGAGGCTCTTTAGTTCCTCTTCTTTTTTATGACAGCCATAAGAGTGCTGTCATCTGCATATCTGAGGATATTGATTTTTCTCCCGGCAATCTTGATTCCAGCTTGGGCTTCATCTAGCTCAGCATTTTGCATGATGTACTCTGCATAGAAGTTAAATAAGCAGGGTTACAATATATAGCTTTGATGTACTCCTTTCCCGATTTGGAACCAGTCCATTGGTTAGGACAGTCAGGTTCTAACTGTTGCTTCTTGACCTGCATACAGATTTCTCAGGGGCAGGTAAGGTGGTCTGATATTCCCATTTCTTTAAGAATTTTCCACAGTTTGTTGCAATCCACACAGTCAAAGGCTTTAGCATAGTCAGTGAAGCAGAAATAGATGTTTTTTTGGAATTCTCTTGCTTTTTCTCTGATCTAATAGATGTTAGCAACTTGATCTCTGGTTCCTCTGCCTTTTCTAAATCCAGATTGAACATTTGGAAATTATGGGTTCATGTTCTGTTAGAGCCTAGCTTGGGGAATTTTCAGCATTACTTTGCTAGGGTGTGACTTGAGTGCAATTGTGCGGTAGTTTGAACATTCTTTGGCATTGCGTTTCTTTGGGATTGGAATGAAAACTGACCTTTTCTAGCCCTGTGGGTGGATTTTATTCAGTCACAAAAAAGAATAAAATAATGCTATTTAGCAACATGAATGGACCTAGAGATTGTCCTACTAAGTGAAGTAAACCAGACAAATACCATATGATATCACAGCATTAGCAGCTCAGCTGTGTCTGACTCTTTCTGACTCCATGGACTGCAGCATGCCAGGCTTCCCTGCCCTTAGCTGTCTCCCAGAGTTTGCTCAAACTACACTATACTTCAATTAAAAAATAAAAAAAAGAAATGGGAGTGTGACACCCACGGAAGGCAACAGAGAAAGAAGCTGCTTCTGTGTCTCTGTTGTAACTCTCTTTGCTTGCTTGATTTCTGCCGAAGAATGACATTTTGGCATTCCTCGGGAAATTCACACCACTGAGGGCTTTCTTTTGCTCTTCTTTTTTAAATTTGTAATTGTTTAGGATGTGCACACATTAGGAGGGGCAGGGCCTGATTCCCGAATGCAGTGCATCCTTGGCAGCCAGTCAGCGCACCGAGGCTGCTGTGGTATCACAATCGCGTCCTGCTTTCAACAGCTTCCTCTTCCCTTTCACGGAATTGGAAATGAACTCAGCTGGGATACTTCAGCCTCAGCAAGCGGGAAGTGGTAACTTAAGGAAAACACCACGACAATAATGAATTTATTCCCCTGTGGTTAGTTGAGCTAAGGGGGACAGCTCTAGAGACAGCCATCTAACTTATGGAGCACCTAACATCATTACTTAGTGGTTTAACTGGAATCTTGTGATCTAATTGAAAATATCTACCTTCTTATTCTGAAATAATTTACAAGAATAGTGCAAAAATGGAACGAGAGTATACCCTTCTGCCAACTTCTCTCAGTGTTAACGTGTTACCTGAGCATGATGCCGTGTTCAAAGCTGGAGAATTTACGTGGCGTTAATTCCGCTCAGCCATCTTCTGACCTTAGTTATATTTGCTGACTGTGATCTGTTTCAGGCCCAGGGTCCCGTCCAGGATTAGACTTTCCATTTAGTGGTTGAATAATGACTTTTAAAGATTGCTGCACACCGCCTACATATTTAATTTTAACTTTAATTTTGTTTTAAAAAGCAATTAGGAAACTTGAGCATAACAATGTCATAATTACAGTAAATATGTCCAAGCCTGATCGTGATCAAATAACTGCCCTGATGCGCTTATTCCAGGTAGAAAGGAAAACGAAAAGTCAACATTTCCCCGAGCACATTCACTTCTCACCCACTTTAAATGGAAAGTGCTGTTAGAGTCACAGGAGAATTCGCCAGGCCAGCACTTCCCATGGTCGACTGGGTCAGAAGCCAAATTAGTATTGCCTCCTATTTTTAAATCATTCTGATGCTTTCCAGTATTATTACCTGACTCCTGTCTCTATCCAAAAGTAGCCTTGGGTTTACCCCTCCAAAACGCTTTTTAACTCCTTTTGCTTTGACATATCAACTGTTGACATTCTCAGCTTATATGAAGGTAGGTGGAATATTAGGGTACCAATTGTGTAATTAACACTGGGTTAATTAATATTCTAAGAAGTAGATTGGTTCCAGCTGCAAAGAGCTGAAATCTTATAGGAAAGGGACTATATATTTGTCTACAAGTTGATTAAGCTGTGTATGTTAGAGTGCTCCAGAGAAACAGAACCAATAGGGTACACGTACGTACGCATTCATGCACACACACGTATTAGTATATATACATATTCTCTCTCCTCCCTCTATAAATATGGGGCTTCCCTGGTGACTCAGATAGGAAATAATCTGCCTGCAATGCAGCAGTCCTGGGTTCAGTCCCTGGGTCAGAAAGATCCCCTAGAGAAGGGAATGGCAACCCACTCCAGTATTGTTTCCTGGAGAATTCCATGGACAGAGGGGCCTGGTGGGCTACAGTCCATGGGGTTGCAGAGTCAGACACGACTGAGCAACTAACACTCCACAAATATGTATATGCTTTATAATACATATGTGTATATATACACTCCATAGTACTTTCTACACACACACACACATATACACACATACATTTACTGGGGCTTCCCAGGTGCCCCTAGTGGTAAAGAACCCATCCGCCAATGCAGGAGACGTGAGGGACATGGGTTCAATCCCTGGGTTGGGAAGATCCCTTAGAGAAGGGAATGGCTACCCATTCCGGGATTCTTGCCTGGAGAATCCCATAGACAGAGGGGCCTGGCAGGCTACAGTCCATGGAGTTGCAAAGAGTCAGACATGACCGAAGCCAGTGAACAAGCATACACGCATATTCATTTATTTTAAGGGATTGGCTTGCACGACTACGGAGGCTGCAAAAGCCAAGACCTGCAGTTAGCTGGCTGGAGACCCAGGAGAGTCGATGCTTTAGTCCAAGTCTAAAGGTCGAAAAGACCTATGTGGAGCTCCACAGTCAGGCGGGGAGTTTCCTCTTCCTCAGCCTTTTGTTCTGTTCAGGATGAGATGTGGACGGTGGGCCCACCCACCCTAGGAAGGTGGGAGCCTCCCTCCGTCCTGCCCCAGCGCCCCCAAGCCCCTTGATTGTCTTCTCCGCCACAGGAGTGGGGGATGCCCACTGCAGACACCCCCATAGTGCCTTTCCTGCACTCCTGCCATGGCCACTACTACTGCCAGTCCAGAAGCGTTGCTGAGAAGTCCACTCTTCTGGGAGTCAGGCTAGAGCTGTGACTATGGGAAAGTCACTCAGTGGCCCTTGGTTCCTGTTTTCCGAAAAATGAAGGAATTGGAGGAGATGATGGCACAGAAATCTTGCAGTTTTCTAACTCTGTGATTCTTCTCTCATTCTGCTTCTTGCTTCTTCTGCATTTTATCCATTCTCCTACCTGCTTTGGGTGCCACTGAAAAAGCGTCTTCATGAGAATAGATCCTGGCTGTTGTTGAAGCTCGTTCTTCTCCCAGGCCTAGTGGACGAGTCAGTGGGTCCTGCCAGGTGAGCCCAGCTTTCCTTTTTCCATGTCCGTCTTTTCCCAGATGTGTAGATGTGTGAGGTTTGAGTAACCACCTGAGAGGTTCTTCGGTGGGGGTGGGGGTGGGGGGTGGGAGCAGGAGAAGGGGCGAGTTTTCTGAAGTTTTTCTGGAGCTCAGGTGTTTTGTAAGATTAATCTCTGGAGAGATATGGCTTTGTTCTAATGACGGCAGCACACGAAAAGCTTCTCGAAGCGCTCTCGTATCTTATCCCACTTTATAACACGGAACGTTACTCGTATTTTATCCACTTCATAACACGGAACGTTACTCGTAGGGAGAAGAAAAGAAGATGAACGCCATTAATTTTTTTTTCTGATGTGAGTCATTTTTAAAGTCGTTCTTGAATTTGTTGCAATATTGCTTCTGTGTTTTATATTTTGGTGTTTTGGCCACAAGGTATGTGGGTTTCCCTAGCGGCCCAGATGGTAAAGGGTCTGTCTGCAATGCAGGAGACTTGGGTTTGATTCCTGTGTTGGGAAGATCTCTCAGAGAAGGGAATGGCAACACACTCCAGTCTTCTTGTCTGGAAAATTCATTCCATGGACAGAGGAACCTGGAAGGCTACAGTCCATGGAGTCAGATACGACAGAGCAGCTAACACTTATGTGGGATCTAAGCTCCCTGACCAGGAATCGAACCCACATTCTCTGTATTGGAAGGGGAGGTCTTAACCACTGCACTGCCAGGGAAGTCCTCTTAAATTTTGTATACAAACAAAAGGTAGCTTTCTCCTCAAGCTTCCATGGAGAAATTTTAAGCAATTAGCACAATACTCTTACTCCCTGAAGAGGTTAACTTGGCCCAGAAACTGGATGCAACTGGATTTTTTAAACATCTGTATAATTTAAAAAGGGACTATCTATAACAATTTAAGATCTGACCTTATTTATGATTTATGCTTTACTTTTTTCATCACGTTTTAGCACAATTTAAAATTTTCTTCAAGACCAGCTTGTTAAGTGCCTACAAAGAGAAATAAGCTTGACTAATAAAAGCCAGAGAGTTTGTCTTCTGGAGTAAGCACAGAAGAGTTGACAAAAGGATCTTGACTGTCAAGGATCATTTAAAACCAATGAATTAAAAATCAGGAGGTCAGGGAGAGTCGCACAAAGATGATAAGGCTCTCTATATTTGTCTTAACAAAGGCAGCATTAAACCAGAGTGATTTTCCCCTTGGTTCTTTTTTCCCCACCAGGGAGAAACGTGAAACTCAATTTTACCCTTGGTTGAGAAGGTGCTAATTTGTCTGACAAGTTGTTGGAATCCGAGGATGCTCAAGGTATCCTTGACGTCTCAAACCTTCATGCCGAGTGAAGCATGCTTTCAATGCGTCAATGTTTGGGAGGTTTTCTATATCTCATTAGGTCAGAACAATATAAACTGCATGAATGCAAATGGGGCGCAACTGTCCCCTCGCAAAGGCGAAACCTTCAACGTGTTCTAAGCAAGGCAATTTTTGAATCACCCTCATTCAGTTAACTATTTTATTTGACATCAAGTCTATTCTTTTATATCCTAGAGGACTTGAACAAACTTTTCCTCCATTTGCTGCCTGTTCTTGGAGGTGTGATCTTCAAATCCTCCCCTTTATTGACCGCAGTCTCGAGTGTTTATCAAGAAGGCTCCTAGGAGGGAGAACCATGTAAATATGAAAACGTTAATTCCTTTTCTTTTTAATTGTGTATTTATTGATTTTTTTTCATATTCTTTCTAAAGCCAAGAATTATCTGTGTGAATGACCTTTGCATGTTAAGTAAACCCCAGCCGGCAAACTGCTGCATTGTCAGGAGAAAAGTCCTGCTGCCAAAGAAGACTTTCCCGGCCCACAATTCACCTAAGTTGCACAGCTGATAGGAATAACCAACACTTAACTCTTACTTTGAGCCTGGCACTTTTCTAAGCGCTTTTACTCGTATTACCTCGGGTAATCCTCACAATAACCCTGCGAGGTGGGAAGTATTGTTTCAGCTTTACAGCAGCGGAAAAGCGATGACTAAAATAGCATCGCTGTGAAGCAGTGGAGCCAGGCCCACCTCAGACGGCCTGGGCTCAGAGTGCAGCCCCGGCTCCCGTGCTGCGCTGCTGTTTCTCACCCCTGACCCTTATCTGGGAGTGAGAAGGGATGCGGGCGCTGGTTAGCACCCTGCGAGGTGGTGCCGGGAAGAATACCACTGCAGCTGAGAAAAGCTCCCGTCAGATCTGCTTGTAGCTGAATCCTTAAAAAACAAAATTGTAATCAAATTTTAAAATTTGCAATAACATTTAACCTTTACTTCTCTTTTTTTTTGACCAGTATTATGTATTATGTAACCTGGAGTAGGAAATGGCAACCCACTCCAGTATTCTTGCCTGGAGAATCCCATGGACAGAGGAGCCTGGTGGGCTACAGTCCATGGGGTTGCAGAGTAAGACACAACTGAGAAACTGAACATGTATTATGTAAAGACTGAAATCTTGAAGCAGTCCTTTAAGATAATAAAGAGTTATTAGTTACCAAGTCCCTACTGTGTGGGCAACATTTTTCATTCATTTCACCTGCATAATAATTTCCTCATGTGGCTATGGCCGTTCACATTTTGCATAGAGGAGTATGAGGTTCAGAAGTACTTCCAAGGCTCCATGTTACATGAAATACTGGCTGTTTTCCAGTATTCCCTCTTTTCAGCTTCATCAGTAGTGAACCCTCCAGATTACTAACTGGATGTAAGAACACCTGGAATAAAGATTACTTTTAAAGCATTCCTTGCAGTTAGGTGTTACCACGGGATAGCGTTCTGGCCAATGAGGTGTTTGCAAAAGTGTGCAACTTCAGAGACATGTCCTTAAAAGTGAGACTGTATCTCTGACCCTGTCCCCCAGCATACTTCTTTCTTCTGGCACAACACAGATGTGATGGCTGGTGCTCCAACAGCCATCTTAGGTTGTGAGGAGACAATCATTACTAAGAACTGAAAAGCCCTGACAGTAAAGATTCTCCAGTACAGAACATGATATCAGCTCTGGACCACTTACCTCTGGAGTTCTTTTGAATGAAAGAGAAGTATAATCCTTTATAGTGGTTTAGCCACTATTGTTTGCATAGTTCCACCTGCAGTTGAACCTAATTCTGATCAATATATTGTATTTCCAGTATCTCTGTTTCTCAACTTGTCATGCGTATTCAGATTACCTGGTGCTCTTATTAAAGTGTAGATTCTGACTCAATAGGTCTGAGATGGGACTGCATTTCTGATAAGCTCCTCAGTGATGCTGAAACTGCTTGCTGGTCCATGGACCACACTTGCAGGAACAAGGTAGGAAGAGGTAGTTCCAAAATCAGTTCCTAGGGCTTTCACGTAGCAGAGTCCACACTTGTTTCTCTATGTCTAGCAATCTCCCTGAGGGCTTTCACTTTATAATTTCTCCTTATACCCAAACTATCATAATCATAGTTTAAACATGTAATGCTTCAATGACTTGTTTCCTTAGCATCTCTAGGGTACAATGTAGGCTCTCTATGCAAAATATACTTGATTCAGGTGAGGTTGGCATGGTGTGAAACCAAAGGGATGGTGGCAGGGTTTATGTGCTAATTTCAGTTTATTTAATGATTTAGTTGCATGCACAGGCACAGTTAATTGTCTTCTGATTGATTTTTGAAGAGGACTAAATGTCATGAGTTAACAGGAATAATACAGATATGAGAATCTGATAAACAATCAATTATATTATGTAAGCCATCATTATGACTTCCCAGGTGGCTCAGTGGTAAAGAATCTACCTTCAAATAGGAGTCACAGGTTCGATCACTGTGTCAGGAAGATCCCGTGGAAAAGGAAATGGCAACCCACTCCAGTATTCTTGCCTGGAAAATCCCACGGACAGAGGAGCTTGGTGGGCTACAGTCAACGGGGTAACAAGGAGTCAGACAGGACTGAGCAACTAAACCATCACCACCAAGTCATCATTCTAGGCTAACTCAGTGGTCCTCATCCTGGATTATGAACGAGGCTCTGATGGGGGATGTCTGGAACTTCTGTTGCCAGACTGGAAGCGGGCCAGTAGACCTGAGTCTCTAGGAGTGGGTCCCAGGCATCACTGCTTTTCAGAGATTCCCAGGAGATTTCACTTTGTAACCAAGTTTACAAACCACTGACCTAAGTGGATTTTTTCATGCAAAACTCCAGATATATTTAGAAAACCCTTCAACCCTTAAAATAAATATCGAATGTCAGATGATTTTTCTTGGAGTTTCTTTTATCTGCATCAAGAGTTATTACCTACTTATTTGAACATCTTCGTGCCTGGCTTGTATATGTACTTTGGAAGTATAAGAAGTCATTTGTTAAAGTGGTCAAAGTGATCCTAAAAATGCTGATATCTGTCAGGGGCATCTCTTCATGTTTTAATGTTTGTTGGAACACGCATTCTTGAAGAAATCAACAGTCGTATACACGCAGAGCCTGGTCTCAGGTGTGGGTGCTGAGAGGCTTGCTTTGCCCCTCCAGGCACCCCATAACCTCCTCCCCTGCTGACTTCCTTGGACAGCATCCTGGTGCGTGTCCTGCAGTCCCGGGTGGCATAGGCCAGTGGGCAGTCCCGTTTGCCCACCCCCAGATCTACAGGGTGTGTACTAAGTCGCTCAGTCGAGTCCGACTCTTTGCGATCCCATGGACTACAGTCCGTGGGATTCTCCAGGCAAGAATACTGGAGTGGGTTGCCATGCCCTCCTTCAGAGGATCTTCCCAACCCAGAGATGGAACCCGCGTCTCTTACGTTTCCTGCACGGGCAGGCGGGGTCTTTAGGAACCCTTGTGTCTTATGTCTCCTGCACGGGCAGGCGGGGTCTTTACCACTAGGCCCCCTGGGAAGCCCAGTCTAACGTGTAGGAGGAAACTAGAGCCGCTTCTCTCTTGGCTCTCTGCACGGTTTGCTCGGTCTCCTGCTGTGCCGCGCTGGAGGTCAAGGTCGCCTTCCAGGTCACCTCCTCCACTGGCACGCACACACTTTGGGTCCCAACCTCCCCCTCTCATGCCTGGAAGCTGAGCCAGGCAAAGACTTGTGACTATTGGTCCCAGGGTCCTGCACAGTCCCTACTGCTGACCCGACCTGCACACCCAACTTTATCATGATCTCTGCAAAAACAAACCCTCTGAAAACTCATCCCACTGGACTGTGCCTTTGGAGCTCTGATTGATAGAATGGAAAGTTGCTCAGTCATGTCTGACTCTTTGCGACCCCATAGACTGTAGCCTACCAGGCTCCTCTGTCCATGGGATTTTCCAGGCAATAGTACTGGAGTGGATTGCCATTTCCTTCTCCAGGGATCTTCCCAACCCAGGGCTTGAACCCGGGTCTCCCACATTGTAGACAGATGCTTTACTGTCTGAGCCACCAGGGAATCTATTGTCTCTGATTGATAGGGTGCCTGATAAATGGGAAGGTGAGAAGTCTGTCCTGAGCACATGCCAGTGACCGAGGCAGAGGCTGGGAGGAGGCCCTGGGCTGCCACCCGCTCTAACCCATCCTGGGACCCATGGCCAACGTGGAGAAGGGGTGTAATTTTCTTTCAGAAGCATTTTTTTGCCTCTGTTTTCACAGGTGAACTACAAGTTAAATTCTGTAATCTGATTACCATTGTGTGATTTAAAAGCACCAATTCAAGGATGCAGATGACACTACCTTTATGGCAGAAAGTAAAGAAGAACTAAAGAGCCTCTTGATGAAAGTGAAAGAGGAGAGTGAAAAAGTTGGCTTAAAGCTCAACATTCAGAAAACGAAGATCATGGCATCCGGTCCCATCACCTCATGGAAACAGTGGAAACAGTGTCAGACTTTATTTTTCGGGGCTCCAAAATCACTGCAGATGGTGATTGCAGCCATGAAATTAAAAGACGCTTACTCCTTGGAAGGAAAGTTATGACCAACCTAGACAGCATATTCAAAAGCAGAGACATTACTTTGTCAACAAAGGTCCGTCCAGTCAAGACTATGGTTTTTCCAGTGGTCATGCATGGATGTGAGAGTTGGACTATAAAGAAAGCTGAGTGCTGAGGAATTGATTCTTTTGAACTGTGGTATTGGAGAAGACTTTAGAGTCCCTTTGGACTTCAAGGAGATCCAACCAGTCCATCCTAAAGGAGATCAGTCCTGGGTGTTCATTGGAAGGACTGATGTTGAAGCTGAAACTCCAATACTTTGGCCATCTGATGCGAAGAGCTGACTCATTTGAAAAGAGCCTGATGCTGGGAGGGATTGGGGGCAGGAGGAGAAGGGGACGACAGAGGATGAGATGGTTGGATGGCATCACTGACTCAATGGACATGGGTTTGGGTGAACTCCGGGAATTGGTGATGGACAGGGAGGCCTGGCGTGCTGCGATTCATGGGGTCACAAAGAGTCAGACACGACTGAGTGACTGAACTGAACTGATCTGAATTCAAGGAAATCACTTTAAAAAATTTATTGATTTCCCCCTTTTTTTTATTGGGATATAGTTGCTTTACAATGTTGTGTTAGTTTCTGCTGTACAGAAAAGTGAATCAACTATACCCGTACATATATCCCCTCTTTTTGGATTTCCTTCCGTTTAGGTCACTGCAAAGCACTGAGTAGAGTGCTCTGTGCACACAGTAGGTCCCATTAAATTATCTGTTTTCGGCACAGTCGTGTATACTTGTCAGTCCCAGTCTCCCAAATCATCCCACCCTGCTTTGCCCCCTCTGTGTCCATACATTTGTTCTCTATGTTGCGTGTCTATTTAGGCCTTGCAAACAGTAAATTTACTTTTTTATGTAAAAAAATTCTGAAGTGCTTCATAATTTTCAAAGCTTTCACACATGTGATCTCATATAAGCATGGCCTTTATTTCTCCTGCTCTCCACACGGCTCCCTCTGGAGTAGTCACTGTTCTCAGTGCTTGCCCCGTGTTTGTCTATGGCCACGTCTCAACTCATCTTCTCACTTCTTAGAATTCAAGGTCTAGATCAAAGGCTGTCTCTGCCATGAAGTTCTCCCTGATTTGTCTCAGGCGAGTTGTGGTGTTTGTACTCAGTAAGGATGGTAAAGTATTTCAATCCGTGTCTGGAACGTGATGAGCAGTATGTGTTAGCTAGTTTATAATAAGGGTTTCTCTGGGGGCTTAGCAGTAAAGACTCTGCCTGCGGCGCAGGAGCCACAGGGGACACAGGTCCAATCCTTGGGTCAGGAAGATCCTCTGGAGAAGGACATGGCAACCCACTCCAGTATTCTTGCCTGGAGAACCCCATGGACAGAGGAGCCTGGTAGGCTATAGTCCATGAGGTCACAAAGAGTCGGACAAGACTGAACGACTTAGCACAGCACGCACGAGCAAGCACTTAATCCCACCGTGCCTCAGTCTTCTCATCTGTGAAGTGGAGATAATAGTGCGCCTCATCCTTGCAGGACATTGAGGTTTAAATGCATCATCATGTTAATCGTCTGGCACCACACCTACAACATTGCCAGCGTCCAGTAAATAGTGTTATTAAAGGAAGCACAAGACTGAAAAGCAAGCAGCCCATGGGGAAGACCACAGATGAAGCAGAAGTGCTGCAGTTTCATGATTATTGTATGAAAGGTTTAATACGCTGAAAAAAAATCACAGTGAAAAAGCATACTCCCGATAGATAAGGAAAGCATTTTGAGGTTGAGAGTTATGCCAGGACAGGGTATCCTTGTATAAAACTGCTCTAGTGATGTGAAAAAGATTCATATAGTCTATCTCTCTCCAAAGGGTATGTCAGAGATGAGATTTACACTTCCTAAGTGTTGTGGAGGGTGATACGTGTCATTTATTTGCGTGTCAGTAACTCTATAATCATCGCCATGGAGGACCCGCGCACTTCTCGCTGACCTCCTGTCTCTGCCCTGGACATTCCTCATTACATACCAGATGTGCACTCTGATGTACGGCCAAAAACCTGGGTGCCGGGCACTGACGGCGTGGAAGAGACAGGGCGCGTCCTGCCGTGATTCATTCTAATTGCACCCAAATCTAACTAATGGGGGCGTCAGGGCGGTCGAGGAGGGAGAGGAATGTGGCTTCTCCTTCTGCATTTCTTTTTCCAGAGGCTGGCCCCAGAGAACTGTTGGGACTTGATAGCCACAATCAATAGCTTGTAAAACAATAAGGTCAGCATGGTAAAGATTCAGATTTTCTGTCTCCACCTGGAATGGAAAGAAGCCTGGTGTGCTGAGCCATTGCGGTGAGTCTGACCTTCGCTGGCTGACTGATGAGAGACCTGAGCAGAGGACGAGATAGACGAATAACCTAGGGAAGAGGTGGTTGTAAATATGATATCTGCACGATCCTCGTCTTTATTCTGGGAACACACAGCATTGTTATTTTGCTGTTGTATTAAAAGAACAGCTCAGCTGCAGTAAAACAGCACCTTCTTTAAGAAGGTTCAGAAGTGGAGAACCTAGACTCATATGTGTGATTTCTGAGGAAGGTGTCCTCAAATGTCTTTATAGTAATACCTTTGACTTAATTCCATTAACTCACTCATCTTTTCCTAAGTTCTAAGTTCACCAAAAGTTGTATTTTAAAGACTAGGGATTAGTATTGTTTATCTCAAAATTCTAAGTGGAACTGGTAGTTCAGAGGTCAGATTTTTCTATATTTAAAATACACACTGGAAAAGGATATGAAAAAGAATATATATATATATATATATCTGAATCACTTTGCTGAAACTAACACAACATTGTAAATTAACTGTACTTAAAAACATACACACTGAAGGAGTATTGTAGGTCTGCTTATTTCTAAATCGGGCTGCCCTTAGAGAAGTAGCTATTTCCACTGAATCTCTGCAAAACATTTTCGAATTTGATTAGAAAGTATGGAGGAAAGAAATTGCCTGGTGAATTAAATAACTGTTTATCTCCAAGATAAGAGGCTGTTTCTATCACGCAGATGCAGATAAGCTGAGATTTGAAGTTCCACATCAGCTATGGTCTGAAGAAACCCAATTTTCTGTATTAAAAATGTCTTTAAAAGTTTTCTGAAAATGTGTTAGTATCAGTGGCTTACAAAGATTTCCTGGTGATAAAATCACCCCCACCATCAATTCTTTTGATGATTTGAGGGTAAACAACTAGGCATATATAAGCTTCTCAAATAAATGCAGATTTAAAAATTGGTAGGAAAAGGTCTTCTTAGCGTGCGTAATGCATTTGTTGAAGACAGATAATTGGAGGACGAGTTCAAGGTGCTCGCTGAAGCTAAGAGGATCAGAGGGAGCTGCTTTGAGATATAAGGAGGTTGAGGTCGCAACACCTTGGGGAATGGAGACTACCTTGGATGAAAAAGAAAATGCAGAAAATGAAACAAAATTGACTTTTACATTGAATACAATTGTAGTTGAATTTATGGGGAGGTCCTGCTCAGTATGATAGAGTCGGAGTTTATTTTCTGAACATAAGTAAATGCCAGTCCTCATCTATCTCTACAAACCCAGACTTTCTCTTGCCAGGCAGCTTCTGGGTTTAAGTAAATATTCCAGACGACCTGACAGTGTAGGGTACAAGCTGCCTTGACGAAGGTAATGACTTTGTAGACTTGAAGATTTTAAGATGTGATTAGCTGTGATGGACATGTAAACAAGCAAAGTTATCTTTGTTTCTCAAAGTCTGCCTTTATGCTGGTAAGTATTCTGGCATTGAGAAGGGGACCTGATCAAAGGAAATTTCAAAAAAATGGAAAGTATAAATTATTTAATAAATAAAAATGCAAGCAACTATTGAACAAAAGCTCCACTCTGAAACTGCTGAGACTAGGTGCTTAAAATATTTGGATTGTGTGTGGTTATAGCGACACACAAAAATCTAGATTTTTGTTTTCTAGATTCATATGTCGATCATCTCTTTTCCCAAAGGAGATAAAATAGTAATCACTGAAAAGAGGTGCTTTTGTGATACTCATGTGGATCCCTCCCAGCTAAAGCATTAAAACATTTATGATATAATTGGAATTACAAATATCATAATTATAATATTTTATACATTTATAGTTATAAATTTATAAATAGTGCCAGCATCACCTCTCATTGCAAATATCTCATAGTCGCTGTTAAGAGCCTTATGAGAATGCTGCTACTTCTAAGACAGGCATTTCCAATTTTGTAGATTTTTTAAAAATGCTGCTTTGCCTGAATGTGAAAGGCTGGGGTTTTCCTCTCTGACCACAGCGTGCGTCCTCCAATCTTCTGAGTGTAGTAACTGACAAGTTGAACATCCTTCGCTTCTGTGTTGTTATTGCTCGGTCACTACGTTGTGTCCGCCTCTTTGTGACCCCGTGCACTGCAGCACACCAGGCTCCCTGGTCCTTCACTGTCTTCCCGAGTTTACTCAGGTTCACGTCAGTTGAGTTGGTGACGGTATTTACACATTTCATCCTCTGCCGCCCTGCTCCCGTTTTGCTTTTAGTTGTTCCCAGCATCAGGGTCTTTTCCGACACCGTGGCTCTTCTCATTAGGGGCCAAAGTATTGGAGCTCTAGCCTTTTTCTTTGCTTTACTCCTGTTTTTACAGACAGGGCTGAAGAGCTCCTGGTGGCCTCCTGCAGCGGGAATCTGCATCTTCCCAAATGTCCTGTGTTTGGGATCATCTGGAGATTAAAGCTCACTTGGTCAGCTTGTAAAGAAGACGTCCTGCGTTTTAGCTTGAGTTCTATATTGATTAGCTGCTGCCGCCGCTAAGTCACTTCAGTTGTGTCCAACTCTGTGCGACCCCGTAGACGGCAGCCCACCAGGCTCCGCCGTCCCTGGGATTCTCCAGGCATGAACACTGGAGTGGGTTGCTATTTCCTTCTCCAATTTATGAAAGTGAAAAGTGAAAGTGAAGTCGCTCAGTCGTGCCTGACTCTTAGCGACCCCATGGACTACAGCCTACGAGGCTCCTCTGCAGTGGGGTGCCATTGCCTTCTCCATATTGATTAGAGTATTATCTAAAAGATACTAGTTGATGTCATGAGAAGTAAGACAGTATAACTGAATCACTTGTCTTTTAGCTGACAGATCTTGATAAGTATGTCATAATGAGACTGACACCATTCCTGCCCTCAGGCAGGAAGAGAATTGAGATCCGAATTTAATAAAATACAACCCGTGTGTTTTAGGACTGTGTGCTGGCACGGAAGAGGGAGTGGTCCACTGTATGTTTCAGAGGGAGGCAAGTGATCTGAAAATTCTCAGGGGTGTTGACTGAGCTGCATCTTGAGGGACCAAGTGTGTGGGTGCACAGCAGAGCTGGACGTTTAGGGAAGAAAAGGCAGGGAGACCGACTAGGTGGATGTGAGAGACACTGGAAGTCCTCAGGGTGACGACCCCTACAGACAGGTGACTCTGCCTCTCAGAGCGGGGAGCAGGCTGCTCCGGCAGCCCAAGTTGAAGTCATGCTCCTGATAACGGTGGTCTCCACTCTGCCTTCCCCGAAATCCTGCCACCTGCAGTCCTGACTCTTCCTTCCTCTGAGCAATGTCCTCTCCTTTCATTCTGTGCTTCCCCACTCTCCCTCCACTCCATCCTAAACCTGAGATGGAGAGTGAAAGAAAAAGAAAGGGCTTCCCTGGTGGCTCAGATGGTAAAGAAGCCGCCTACAATGCAGGAGATGCAGGCTCAGACCCTGGCTCAGGAAGATCCCCTGGAGGAGGAAATGACAATCCCCTCCAGTATTCTTGCCTGGAGAATCCCACGGACAGAGGAGCCTGGAGGGATACAATCCAGGAAGTCGACAGCCAAATCATGATTTGAAGGATTGCATCATTGGTTCATATTGACCTTGTGTTACAATGATAGTTATGCCCCAGGTTTATTTTGATATATTGGATAAAGTAAAGTCATCTGAGCTTTTATATTTACATATTTAAAAGAAATGGGGGGAAACCAATATTTTAACTCCCAGAAAAAGAATAAGTCTGTGCCACTTCTCCCAAGCACAGTGTAATATGACCTATGTGATACTGTGATCTAATGAGGCCTGAAATGATTGAAAACACCGCATGCTACATAGTAATTCAGACGAGTCGCTCGCTCGTGGTCGCTCGTGGTGGCACCGAGACTGGCAGACACTCAGAGGAAAGGGAGCTCTTCCGTCCCCACCGTCCCCAGCTGTGACCCGACTGTTGGGCGGCCTGCAGCTGCCCTACCTAGCTCCTCAGTCTCGGCTGTGCCCCTCCTCCTTCAAGAAAATTATTCTCTCTTTCTTATTATTTTCCTTCCTTTAATGTATCATCTCCCCTTCTTCTCTGGTCTCAGTAATTAGCTTACTAACATATGATGACTCAAGTTTTCTATGCCTGTTTTTTCATCCAAATGAATGTCACTTGCTGCTCATGCGAATTATTTTGACTTTGTGCTCAGTCGTGTCCCACTCTTTTGTGACCCTTTGGATTGCAGCCCGCCAGGCTCCTCTGTCCATGCAATTTCCCAGACAAAAATACTAGAATGGGTTGCCATTTTCTTCTCCAGGGGATCTTCCTGACCCAGGGATCAAACCTGTGTCTCCCATGTCTGCTGCATTGCAGGCAGATTCTTTACCCACTGAGCCCTAGCACTATAAAATAAGCATATTTTAGGTTGGAATATGGTCCAACCTCCTACAAATAGAGGCAGCCTTTCTTTCAGTGCATCTTATTTAAATAAAGCAAGAGCACAAAACATGTTTTACCTTTAAATCATTAGTCAGCATGAAACATTCTCTGCTACCCATTCATAAACTGTCTTATAAGACGGTGGCGTCTCCTGACCTCGGTTCTGGACCACGCCTATCTTCCAACTGAACCTTGACATTTCCCCAGGATATTGCTTCTCTGGGGGGCAGGCTGAAATGGTGGCAGCACTTTCCTCACATTCTGCGTGGTTCTGGCCTGGGACAGGAGCACCCTGGGTGATCGGTGGGCAGCTGTGACCTGGTGCCCAGTGCTGTGTACCAGAGCCTTCTTCTGCCTCTTCTCACCCCTGATGTCAGCATCTCCATCCACTCTGTCCAGCTTTCTGCTTTGACATCAGACTCACAGTGTTTGCCGAGCGTTTGCCGACGGCAGAGGACATGGCTGTTCTCGAGGGTGTTTGCAAATGTACTTCAGATTAAATGACGGTGTTGGCTGCCTGCTGTGTGAGTTCAGGCCACCTCCAAAGTGCCAAGTTATCACTGCTGCTGCTGCTGCTGCTGAGTCGCTTCAGTCGTGTCCGACTCTGTGCGACCCCAGAGACAGCAGCCCACCAGGCTCCCCCGTCCCTGGGACTCTCCAGGCAAGAACACTGGCGTGGGTTGCCATTTCCTTCTCCAGTGCATGAAAGTGAAAAGTGAAAGTGAAGTCGCTCAGTCCTGTCAGACTCTTCGCGACCCCATGGACTGCAGCCTACCAGGTTCCTCCGTCCAAGGGATTTTCCAGGCAAGAGTACTGAAGTGGGGTGCCATTGCCTTCTCTGGGGCTATGGTCCGTGGGGCTGCAAAAGCGTCAGACACGACTTAGCATTTGAGCACATGCTGGGACTATATGGATTTAACAAAAAAATTTTTACTGTAAATTTGGATGAGGAGATCCAGTAAATCACAGAATGAACCAGCAAGAAGGAAGCAGAGTCAGAGCTCAATCTCCTGATCTTACAGAAAAGGCACTGGAATGGCAGAGAGGAAATAATGCCTTGGAGTCAGGTCTGAAAACAACAGGTCACATCAGGTCATAACAGGGGCAGTGGGGAAATGCCGCGTACTGTCTGAGCTTTAACTTCCATTCCATTTTTATTTATTTTTATTTAAAAACTGTATTGGCGCACAGTGGATTGACAGCGCTGTGCCAGTTTGGGATGGACAGCGAGCTGAATCAGCTACACGCATACACATGTCCACTCTCCTTCAGGTTCTTTTCCCGAGGACGTCATTGCAGAGTGTTGGGGTCAACAGCAGCTTCTTGTTACTTATCCATGTTATCACAGCAGTATGTGTGCGTCAACCCCAGTCTCCCCGTTTATCC
Organism: Bison bison bison; assembly: GCF_000754665.1. NCBI lineage: Eukaryota > Metazoa > Chordata > Mammalia > Artiodactyla > Bovidae > Bison > Bison bison. The sequence goes on from NW_011495075.1 coordinate 2,483,846, forward strand.
CTCCTCCCTCCTCCCCGCCACCCCAGAAACCATGAGTTTGTTTTCTACGTCTGTGACTCTGTTTCTGTTTTGTAACTTCATGTGTGTCACGGTTTACATTCCACATACAAGGGATTTCATGTATCTGTCTTTGGTTTACTTCACTTGACTTTCCTGGTAGCTCAGATGGTAAAGCATCTGCCTACCATGCGGGAGACCCAGGTTCGATCCCTGGATTGGGAAGATCCTCTGGAGAAGGAGATGGCACCCTACTCCACTACTCTTGCCTGGAAAATCCCATGGACAGAGGATCCTGGTGGGCTACAGTCCGTGGGGTCACAAAGAGTTGGACATGAATGAGCAACTTCACTCACTCACTTCACTTAGGATAATCTCTAGTTCCCTCCATGTTGCTGCAAATGGCATTATTGTTCTTTCTAATAGCAGAGTAATACTCCAGTGTATACATGTACACATCTTTATCCATTCCTCTGTCGATGCGTGTTTAGGTTGCTTCCACGTCTTGACTGTTGCAGACAGTGCTGCTGTGAGCACTGGGGCGCATGCACAGAAGCCCCAGAGCTGCCGTCCTGGGTGTCGGCCCCTTGCTGCCCTCTCTCTCCCAGCGGCTGGGCAGCAGGGAGCCCTGCCTGCGGCCCATACACCACCGCTGCAGCACGGGGTTGTTCCAGGTGATAGTCATCAGCCTGTTTATCATCAAAGTGATACCGACCAGGTTCTTGGCTCTCTCCCATCAGTAGAAACTGACTAGAGGCCAGACAAGAAATCCAGGCCATGCTTTATGGGGGCCCCGGCTGCAGCAGCGTGGAGTGGGGTGGGGGGGCAAGAACAAACAACAGGCTCCCTTGCTTGCTCTCTCCCTGGTGGGGGAGCGAGTCGATCTCGTTTCTTACATGGGGTGATGGCTGGCGGGGGTGTCCAGGGGTCCAGTCACAGGGTGGTTTAGGTGGTCCCCCCTCTCCCCCGCCGGTGGTGTTGAGTGCAGGGGGCATGCGCAGTTCCAACTGCCTGTTTTTGCCCCAGACTCTCCAGAAGCAGCAGTTGGGTTTTTTTTGTTTGTTTGTCTTTGTATCTTTTGGTCCAGAATTTCCCCCAGCTGCACATGCACGCAGTATTTTTAGTCCCGTGTAGTTTCTTTGTATCTTGTTGCTGGAGGAGAGGTGTGTCCAGGAGCAAGCAGTGTGCAAAGGGTTGCGGGTTCCAGCTCCTAGCCTGTCTCAAAGAGTAGGGTACTTTACTTGAGGGATTAAAGCGTTAACCTCTATCCTACTGGCCAAATTATACAGGGAAGAGGAAATAAGCAGTGTTCATCTGAAACCCCCTACCCCTTGAAAAAAGAAGAAAAGCGAGTAACTTGAGCATCTCTCGCTGGGGCTGGCAGAGTGCGATTTACTCGGGGAGCTCCGGCTTGGTGACCTGGGCTCTGCCATGAAGCAGGGGGTTGCCTTTGGTGACGCTCTCTCAGAACTCCAAAACTTGGACTTTTTTCAACTTGAGACTTTTGTTTATCCTGTCATGTCAGTAGGTTCCCCTAGACTGCTTACTGTCACGCCCTGTAAACTGGTGGTCCTCAAAATATGGCCCGTAAGCCACCAGCAAGAGCATCAGGGGCGCACAGGGTGTTTGCAGGCTCAGTCGTATCCAACTTTTTGCGACCCCATGGACGGTAGCCTGCCAGGTTCCTCTGTCCATGGGATTTCCCAGGCAGGAATACTGGAGTGGGTTGCCAAGGCCTCCTCCAGGGCACCTTCCCGACGCAAGGATTGAACCCACATCTCCTGCATTGGCAGGCAGATTCTTTACCATCTGAGCCACCTGGGAAGCCAGGGCACCAGGAGCTTCTTTTAAAGGTAGATTATCAAGGGCCGGCCCAGGCCTTCGAAATCTGCAGCTCCGAGGAGGAGGGACCTGTGGCCCGTGTTTTCCCAGCTCTCCTCACGGGGGCAGCGCGGGCTGAAGTCTGAGGACTCCGGCCCTGGGAGCTTGGACCCCACAAGCCTGTAGGTCTGTCCGCTGCTTGTTGTCTTGATGTGTGTTAGTCATCAGTGGTGTCCGACTCTTTGCCACCCCATCGACTATAGCCCTGCAGGCTCCTTTGTCCATGGACTTTTCCAGGCAAGGATACTGGAGTGGGTTCCTTCTCCAGGGGATCTTCCCAACCCAGGGATTGAACCCAGGTCTCCTGCATTGCGGGCAGATGCTTTACCATCTGAGCTACTAGGGGAGCCTGTTGTCTTGATAGTGATGGAGTTAGATCTGTCTGCATCTTTGCTTGCTCTGATTATATTTGGGACACTTGGTAATCTTTCAGGGACGTGGAAAGGAGGGCCACCACATCCTTTGTGTGCAGAGTGTGGGCCAGGTATTATGTTAGAGGCCTTATATCCATCGTCCCATGGGTCCCCAGCCTCCAGGCCACAGACTGGTAACTCCTGTTAGATCAGGGGTGGTGTTAGGTTAGAGATCATACCATAAATGTACTGAGCTTGAAACATCTCCAAACCATCCCCTCCATGCCCCAACCCAGTCCTGGAAAAACTGCCTTGCATGAAGCCGGTCCCTGGTGCTAAACAGGTTGGGAACCCCTGCATTACCCTATTCAATGCCCACAGCAACCCTGTATAGTGCTGTTATCCCCCCTCCCACTTTATAAATAACCTGAAACTCAGAGATGTCTAGTAAGTTGTCTAAGCTCACACAGCTCCAAAGCGACAGAGCAGAGATGGAAGGCCAGTTTGACTTTCAACCGTATGAATGTAGACACATAGAACACAATTTGGCTCTTCTGCTAGAAGCTCCATGAAGTTGGAAGGACTGAAGCCTGGAGGGGTCTGGGGAGAGCTGAGCCAGGTTTCTGCAGCTGGCTGGGGCTAGGGAACCGCAGGTGAGAGGGCGGCCGTCAGGGGCTCCACGTCCGGTCCAGTCGGGGAGGAAGGGACTGCCGGGCACACACTTCTCACAGCCAAGTTTAAGCAGTTTAAATGAAGCAAGGAATTCAATTAGAGACGGTCGAGGGGACCAGGCACGTATCATCCGCGTCCGTCCCGAAAAGAGAAGAAAATATTTAGTTTTGCAGGCTGTGACCACTCCGCCACTGTGCCACGATGTGGCCTCACGGAAGAGCAAAAGAATACACCGAATACCTTCGAGAGATGAATTTCCCCAGGAAAAAAATAAATAAAACAAAGGAAGATCCTCTGATTACATTTAAATATTTCCTTGCCAGTGCTTGGGGGAATTCTAGCATTCCGCGCTTGCAGAGGAAAGCTTTTGTGCCTGGGAACAAGGTGATTAGGGCACCATGCCTGGGAGGACGGGGAGGGGGAGGAAGGGGCTATTTCCACAGCAGCACAGGTGCACCAGTTTGACGTGAGGATGGCCTTACAAATGACCCTGGCATGGAGCAGAGGAAACCCAAGGAGAAGATTAATTGAATTACAGCTACAGTGTGTGTGCATTTTATTTCTGCGGTGGAGTCGAAATGGATTGCTGGGCAGGCTCACCAGCTGGGGTAAGGTCACAGTATTGAGGAAATGGGAGGGATATGGATGAACAATTTTCCGGATGGAGAACAAGCTTCAGGTTGTTCGCTCTTGGGTGAAGTGTTTTGGGGTTTGGATGGGCTCAGTTTATACTTTTTCTAAGAGCAACCTGATAGGTTTTCATGCCGGGATATGACTGGAATCTGAAGAGTTCCCTTTAAGACAATAGAAGGTGAATTGGGATAAAGAGTAAAGTACTTGCTTCATAACACAGTTTCTCACCTTCTGAGATAATTGGTTATAGGAGTGTTTTTCCTGTTGGGCACTGACAATTTTTTATATGAAAAGTGAATATTCAAATATCTCTGCTATAGCAGTGTATATTGCCAAAAATATTTTGTGGATAGCCCTATGGCAAATGCAAATTTTTCTAACATCATCAATATGGTTTCATGTTCCCTTGGAATATTAATCAAATTAAGTGATGTGATTGAGCTCATACCAAAATAATTGCCTAATCTCTCAAAAGCATGTGTTTGTTTTGGTGATAAAAAGTTGAGGTTATCCAAGTTGTTCAATCTCTTGTTTAACTATTTATTCAACTATCTATTTAATTCTGTTATGTAATATCTTGTGTCCAGGCTTGCTTGTGTCTTGTTTTGGTTTTTGAATTAAGTGTTTTAATGTTTTCTTCAATGTCCCTTTGGATAACATGGCTGAAAGCAGTTATTTCAGAAATACCAAATATTTCAAGGGCCAGCAAACATGGTTCTTGCCCTGAAAACGTATGCTACACGTCTTAAAATGCAAAGAGAGGTGCTCTGGGGTCAACCCAAGAAATAGACATAGTACAATAAAAAAATGCCATGCAGGAGACTTGGGTTCCATCCCTGGGTCAAGAAGATCCCCTGGAGCAAGAAATGGTAATGCCTGGGGCATCCCACAGACAGACGAGCCTGGCGGTCCATGGGGTTGAAGTCGGACACAGCCTAGCAACTAAACAATAAGCAGCGACGACAGTGAGCACCAACATCGTTTTAAAAAAACACAAACTTCTTTCTTTTTCTTTTTTAAATGATTTTTAAAGGTTACACTCCATTTTCAGTTATTATCCCCCATGTTGTACAATACATCCTGAGCCTGTCTCACCCCCGAAAGCTTGTACCTCTCCCTCCCCTCACCTTTATGTTGCCCCTCCCCACGGGTATCCACTGGTTTGTTCTCTGTGAGTCTGCTGCTTCTTGTTATGTTCACTAGTTTTTAGATTGTAGTTTTTAGATTCCACATATACATATCATACAGTATTTGTTTCTCTGTCTGGCTTATTTCACTTACCATAATTGGCTTATTTCACTTACCACAACACCTCCAAGTCCATCCACACCGCTGCAAATGGTAACATTTTATTCCTTGTTTTGGCAGAGTGATACCCCACTGTGTGTGTGTGTGTGTGTGTGTGTGTGTGTGTGTGTACACACACACCCCACGTCTTCATTGTCCACTTGGGTCACTTCATGTCTTGGCCATTGAGACTGGTGCTGCTGAGAACACTGGGGAGCTTATATCTGTTCACATTCGTGGTCTGGGTTTTTTTGGATATACGCCCAGGAGAAAATCGTCGCATCATGTTTTTTTTTTTTTTTTTTTTTGAAAAAACACCATATTGTTTTCCACAGTGGCTGCACCGAATTATGTTCCCATAAATATCACAAACTTTCAAAAACAGACCTGAATTCAAATCCAGGCTTCCTATCTTGCCATGGTCAGATGAGTGAGTGAGCCACTTCAATTCTGAGACTCGTTTTCTTCATCTATGAAACTAAGGCCGTTACAGTGTCTTACAGGTTTGCGGTGGGAAGGAAATGGGGTCTGGTATCGGCACCTAGAACCCTCCTTGCACACGGCCGGCCTGTTGTTCAGCAGATGCCAGCGCCCTGACTTCTTTTCCTGCTCTAAAAACTGTTTAAGAGAAAATAAGGTGTACTGGCAAGGCCGGGGGCTGGGCCTAGTTCTTCCTTTTATCTGGAGTGTAGTTGATTGCAATGCCGTGTTAGTTCCGGTGTACAGCAGTGACTCCGTTGTACATTTATTGTTGTTTAGTTTCTAAGTTGTGTTCAACTCTTTTGGAACCCCCTAGACTGTAGCCCACTAGGCTCCTTCCTCCATCTGTGGGAATGCCAGTAAGAATACTGCAGTGGGTTGCCATGCCGACTTCCAGGAGCTCTCGACCCAGGGATCAAACCTGCATCTCTTATGTCTCCTGCTTTGGGAGGCGAGTTCTTTACCACTAGCGCCACCTGGGAAGCCCTATATACACACACACGCACATATTTCAGATTCTTTTCCCTTATAGATTATTACAAAGTATTGAACATAATTCCCAGTGCTATGTAGTAGGTCCTTGTTGATTGTTTTATATATGTGTGTGTGTGCGTGCTTAGTTGCTCGGTCGTGTCCGACTCTTGCGACCCCATAGACTGCAGCCTGCCAAGCTTCTCTGTCCATGGGATTCTCCAGGCAAGAATCCTGGAGTGGGTTGCCATTTCCTTCTCCGTGTTTTATATATAATAGTGTGCATATGTTAGTCCCCAGCTCCTGATTTAGCCCTCCTCCCTTTCCCCTTCGGGAGCCAGACATTTGTTTTCTGTGTCTGTGGGCTGGGTCCAGTCTTAGCCAAGTCATTTGAACCTGGGTGAGACATGGCTCGTGTTTGTCTAAAACCTCCTCAATCTTCTCCTGAGGGTCATCCTCGCCCCAGGCTCTGCCCCTTCCCATTCTTGCCGATGCCCTTCAGGAACCTGAGCCGTGTGGGTGACTGGTTGGTGGCTTTCTTACTGACGCCCTTCAGGAACCTGAGCCGTGCGGGTGACTGGTTGGCGGCTCCATTTGTGCCTGCCTGTGTTGCTGTGCGTTTATGTAAACTCATGGAATGTGTGCTTCATTGTGACTTAAATGACCCACCTTCAGGGACCACAGAAAGATGTGTATCTGCCCTGCTGTTTAACAGGGTGACTGTGAGAAGCTAATAAAATAAGTGGAAGCCACTTACCAAGTGGAAGATGCTAGACAGATGTTCATTAAATCTTTGTGCCTTTATCCCTACAGCCCTGAATGCTTCGTCCTTCCTTTCAAAAGGCTTAAATCACCTCGCGTGCTCGACTTCACATCCCTTTAAAGTAAAGGGCTAATTGCTTGCTTTAATAAACCTCTCGCTTCTGACAGTCTATTAGCTACTTTCTCCCCTATAAGTTGTGCAGTGACAGCTGGGTTGGTTTTGAGGTCTTGCAGGGTTTTCTCCTTAAAGTCTCTTCTAGGGAGTCTAACTAAAGGAAAAGGGGATGGCTTTTTAATCTCGGCTCTCCTTCTCTCTGGCAGTTGGTAACATCCTTTGGTCAGGTTTTTGAGGAAATAAAATTTTAAATTAATAATGAAAGCAGTGGGCTAGGGTCTGTCTCCTTAGCAGTTTACTCCTGAGGTTCATCCAGGCTCCCAGAATTCGGAAGTAACTGAAATAAAAACACTCTAGAAGTGCCAGGTTCAGGCACCCTGGGCTCCTTGAACTGCGGGTCTGGAATCGACACTAGAATCATCATGCGACTCAGGACACTACCTGGGGGAGCGTGTGTTCCTGTTCTGTGTGGCCCTCTGTCCACGGGACTCTCCAGGCAAGGATACTGGCGTGGGTTGCCCTTTCCTCCTCCAGAAGATCTTCCGGACCCAGAGATTGAACCCAAACCTCTGGTGTCTCCTGCATTGGCAAGCGGATTCTTTACCGCTGAGCCACCCGGGAAGCCAACCCACTCCAGTATTCTTGCCTGGAGAATCCCAGGGACAGAGGAGCCTGGCGGGCTACAGCCCATGGCGTCGCAAAGAGTTGGATGTGACTGAGCAGCAGGCATGGCATGGCATGTGACGTTTATACTGGTAAACGTACCACCTGCAGTTTCGTAACTGTTAATCACCTCTGGTGATTTTACTTCCCATTAGAACCTTATGTGATTTAACTCATCACTGTTCTTTCTCTACTAGACTTTCCGTTCTGTGAGAACAGACTGCATCTGCCCGTTTCACAGCTTCCTCGCCAATGCCTAGCCCAGCCCCTGGCATAGCGGGCACACGCACATGTGTTGAAAAGCTCAGTGAACACACGACCTGCCTAACAGTGTGCCCGGCAGTGGGGCGACACCCAGAGTGAGGGTGTGTGTGGATCGCCGCACCTTAGAGCTCCGAGTCCCACTGTTTGTTCTCCAGCACGTGTGATAAACTCAGATGGTGTGCCTAGTTATGAAGTCAGGTGTTGGTGATCGTGGAAGCAGGGGATGCTGCTTCCAGCAGGTAGAAAGCACACTACACAAGGCCCTTATGGTGCGTTTATCTGCAGCACGGTTTAGACGGGACGCACTTGTCTCCAAACTGATACTTCTTCAGAGAGGAGCGTGTGTGGCGGGAGTGTAGGCAGGGGGTTGGGTGTGTGTGCTCAGTCGTGTCTGACTCTGCACACAGACTTATTGACTATAGTTTCCTCTGTCCAGGGGATTTCCCAGGCAAGAATACTGGAGTGGGTTGCCATTTCCGGGGAACTTCCTGACCCAGGGATGGAACCCGTGTCTCTTGTGTCTCCGGCATTGGCAGATGGATTCTTTACCACTGAGCCTCCTGGAAAGCCCAAGAAGGGGGTTTGGTGGTGAGAAAAGGGAGTTGAGGCAACACAGAGAAAATTCGGATAGGAAACCCTTGACTTGCCCTAGGTGTGAGCGGTGCAGAACCAAAAGCTTTCTATCACAAAAGCCAGGGACCAGAGGTCTCAGTGAATACTATAACTGACAGCATGTACTTATATTTTTCTGTCTTCAGGAACAGCTAACATGTTACAGCTAGTCATCAGAAAAGATGATTATCTTGAGGAAAAGAACATGTTTGCATCACAGGATGGAAGATCCTAGAAGAAAATTAGAGACGACTTAGTTTCTTAATTTCACTGTCAATGAAATCAAGACTTTCCCAAAGATCTTTATGGGTCTTGTTTTAATTTTACCTCCTTTACTTAGGGATGCTGTAGAGCCCTTGCTGTTCTGGTGAGATGGCCCGGTCCATGGTGACGATTACTGTGTTGAGTGGCCTGGGGCCATCTGGGAGTTGGGTAAACAGTCCCTTGACTGCCTTCCCGGGAACAACGAGTACCTTATAGGGTACTTTTCCATGAGAATCCTTAAGAACTTTTCTTGCAAACCTCATGCAGTATTTTACTGAGAAAAGGACTTCAGGTGTCTGAAAGAATAGAACTAATTTGTGATTTCGGTGGCAACAACCCAGGATGTTCTATCTTCTTAAGTCAGTATTCTCATGAATGTTTTCTTTTCAATATAAATAGCATTTTTGAAGGAGAAAGAATGGTGTTCTTTGAGATATTCTGAGTGTTCTATGTATAAAAAGTGTTCTGCTTCCCTCTTTCCACAAGCTTGAGTTTTTGAAAACATTTCTCTGAAATTATTAGCTTGTGACCCTTCCTTATAAACGGATCAGCGTGACAGCTGTCCCCAGCCCAGCTGTCCTCACCTCGCCATTCAGTTCAGTCGCTCAGTCGTGTCAGACTCTGTGACCCCACAGACGCAGCACCTAACCTCGGCACTTGGCAAAAGCTGCATCCCATCGATAGCAGAACCGTAGTTTTCCTGGGAACGAGGCTTATTTCTCATCGTGTAATGTCCTAGGTGCCCCTGTGGGTTGTGCAGCCGAATCAGGGATGGGTTTGGTATTAGAATGACGTTTCCGTCTGTGTCAGGCAGGATTAAGAATGTAAATGATGCTAACAGCATGACTGACATCTAGTGGATATAAGGCAGCGGTGCTGTTTACAGCCTTGTTTTCTTCCGCTTCAGGATATTATTTACATGGGAGAAAAAATCACATTTGAAGAAACTATTATCTCAACTGCACTAGTTTGCAGTAAAATGATAGAAATGAGAAACTTCTGGAAAGGAAGGACACCCCCTTCACAGAGCTTTGAAAGAACGTGCCCTAGCTTGGAGTGAAAAAGAAGACCAAGTGTCTACATTTAGTTTTATTCAGTTTGCTGAAAAGGATTGAAATACATTGACATGAAAATAAAAGCTTATAAAACATATAAATATCTACACAGAATTGTAATACTTATTTTCTTTTTACCTACAATTTCTTTTTGGATATTCACTTACCTGCTTGAGAGATATGCTGGGAAAGTTCTTCTCTACTTATTCTAGTATGAATCATCACTTGTGATTGCGTAAAAGTGTTGAAAATGGTATTATTCTAAGACTCAGGTATTGATAATGAACAAGTAGAATGAGTTTTAAACTGCTTTTATTTTGACTATCAGAAAAATTCATTTATTACTATAGAAATATGCAAAAGAATTGATCACACCAATAGGAGATTTTAAGCACAAGATGTCTTGTAAAGAAAGTGCCGATTTGTTATAATTAAGGAATTATTTGAATCCAGATGAATAAGGAAATACAATGCAGATTATAAAGTTGAAATTGGATCTTTAGGGGAAAGTCCTGGGCATTTTTAGTCAAGGAGTTACTGGTCGCAGAGAACAGCAGTCTGAACAATATGATAAGGTAGTAGCTGGTTTTGCAGAATGCCATTCCTAGGCAAAGTAATTTTTAACTGCCAGGAATAAGAGACATTTTGACATGGAATCTGGTAAATTTTCAAACGTGAGTTTCCTTGCAGAAGTCTTTTTCAGGACTTTAGTCCCTCCCCTCTTGTGGGTCTTGCAGCAGGCATACAGCATTGTTTTAAAGGGTGTTTTGTCAGTGAGGACAGCCCAGCTGTGTCAGTTGGTCTGTATGGGACTTGCATACTTCAGATAGTAGTATTCACAATGAGAGAAATGCTGGTTAGGACTTAAGGCAGATGGCTTGTGCTTCTCTTTATAACTATCAGCAAGTCAGACAGACCTTATTCCTGTTCCTTTAGATCATCATTTTCTCTAGAACAGCTAGGGAGGGGTTGCTGTCGTGTAAATTCTTGGCAGTTTGTAAAGAAGTGGCGAAAGTCAAAATATTTACAAGCAGTTTCATGCTGACTGGGGAAGAAAAGACTGTCCAGTTTGCTGTGTCTTCTGTATGTATCCATGCACTGATACTGAGAAACTTCCTTGGTGACAATGTGACAAAGCTGATTATGGTTAACATTGCAATTATAAAGTCAGGCCATAATTTGTCCTCTTACTTGAAAAAATTGAGGTGTAATTTACACACAGTTGAAATGCAACGTTACGGTTCAGTGAGTTTACCAAACGCAGATACCTGTGTAATCCACATCCTCTGTCAAGACTCAAACATTTTCATCTCTCGGGAAAGTTCCCTCGAACCTCTGCCCAGGCAAGCTCTGCACCCTCCACGCTCCACTCCCACCCCTGTTCCTCCAGGCAACCACTTCTGTGATTCCTTGCATCATGGATTACCTGTTCTACAATTTAATATAAATGCAGCCATAGGAATTATTTAAAGTGTGATTACATTACTCAAATGTAAATACACTTCAGTTGAACTTACTTGTTTCTGTTTCAGTTTAGTTTTAGTTTGTTTTTCCCTCGGAAACTTGTTTCAGATACGTATCTGTCAGTAGATACTTAGAAGCCCCACCTCCTTCCCCACATGCCCGCCCACTTCATCGTGTAAGTATCATAACTATTATTTTCTCATTTAACCTTCCTGTGTTTCTGTTTTGCCATTTTCCCTATCAGTTGTTTTTTTCAGGCGTGGAATTTTGTTTTTATTTTTTTAATTAATTTTTTATTTTTTATTGAAGTGCAGTTGATTTGGTGTTGTGTTAGTTTCAGGTGGACAGCAAAGTGATTCAGTGTGCATATACATATACATGCTTTCATTTCAGATTCTTTTCTCATATAAATTATTACAGAATATTGAGTAGAGTTCCCTGTGCTATACAGTAGGCCTTGTTGATTTATCTATTTTGTATAATAGATGTATATAATATTTTATATACAGTAGTGTGTATATGTTAATCCCAAACTCCTAATTTATCCCTCCTCTCCCACCTTTCCCCTTTGGTAACTGTAAGTTTGTTTTTTAAGTTTGGAAGTCTGTTTCTGTTTTGTGAATAAGTTCATTTATATAAATTTTTTAGACTCCACAAATGAGTGATACCACATGATATTTGTTTTTCTCTGCCTGACTTACCTCACTTGGTATAATAGTCTTTGGGCCCCTCTGGGTCACTACAGCTGGCCTTATTTCCTCCTTTCTTATGGCTGAGTAATATTCTGCATTATACATGTACACATCTTTGTCCTTGTGTTGATGGGCATTTAGGTTGCTCCCATGTCTTGGCTTTTGTACATAGGCTACCATGATCGTTGGAGTGCGTGCATCTTTTAAAATTATGGTTTTCTGCAGATCTGTGCCCAGGACTGGGATGCCAGGTCATAATAGGAGTTCTATGTGTAGTTTTTTAGGAACCTCCATACTGTTCTCACTAGTGTATGTACTGATTTACATTCCCACCAACAGTGAGGACCGTTCCCTTTCTCTACACCCTCTCTAGCATTTACTGTTTGTAGACTTTCTGATGATGGCCATTCTGCCTGGTGTGAGGTGATACCTCACTGTAGTTTTGATTTGCATTTCTCTAATGATTATGTTGAGCACTTTTTCATGTACTTTTTGGTCGTCTGTGTGTGTTCTCTGGAGAAATGCCTGTTTAGGTCTCCTGCCCGGTTCTTAGATTGGGTTGTTTGGCTTTCTGATATGGAGCTCCATGAGCTGTTTGTATATTTTGGAGATTGACCGCTTGTCAGTTGCTTTGTTTGTAATTATTTTCTCCCATTCTGTGAGCTGTCTCTTTGTTTCACTTATGATTTCCTTTTCTGGGCAAAAGCTTTTAAATTTAATTTGGTCCCAATAGTTTATTTTTGTTTTTATTTCCATTATTCTAAGAGATGGATCCAAAAAGATATTGCTGTGATTTATGTCAAAGAGCGTTCTGTTTTTTCCTCTAGGAGTTTTATAGTATGTAGTCTTACATTTGAGTCTTTAATCCATTTTGAGTTTATTTTTGTATGTGGTGTCAGACAATGTTCTAATTTCATTCTTTTACTTGCAGCTGTTCATTTCCCCAGCACCACTTCTTGTAGAGACTGTCTTTTCTCCACTGCATATTCTTGCCTCTGTCATAGGTTAGATGACCATAGGCTCACGGGTTTATCTCTGGGCTTTCTTTCCTGTCCCATCGATCTATATTTCTGTCCTTGTGCCAGTTCCAGGCCATCTTGAATACTGCATCTTTGTAATCGAAGCTTCTTGAAGTCAGGAAGCCTGATTCCTCCAGCTCCGTTTTTCTTTCTGAAGATGGCTTTGTCTATTCGGGGTCTTTTGTGTTTTCAGACAAATTTTAAAATTATTTGTGAATTATTATTTTAATTATGTGAAAAATACCTTTGGTAATTCAATAGGAATGGCGTTGAATCTGCAGGTTGCTTTAGGTGTGACAATATTGATTTTTCCAGTTCAAGAACATGGTATGTCTTTGCATCTGTTTGTGACATGTTTGATTTCTTTCAGTCTTACAGTTTTTGAAGTACAGATCTTTTGGTTCTTTAGGTAGGTTTATTCCTAGGTATTTTATTCCTTTTAATGTGATGGTAAATGGGGTTGTTTCATTAATTTCTCTTTCTGATAGTTTTTTGTTACCTGCTTATTTAACTTCTATGCAGAGTACATCATGAGAAACGCTGGGCTGGAAGAAGCACAAGCTGGAATCAAGATTGCCAGGAGAAATATCAATAACCTTAGATATGCAGATGACACCACCCTTATGGCAGAAAGTGAAGAGGAACTAAAGAGCCTCTTGATGAAAGTGAAAGTGGAGAGTGAAAAAGTTGGCTTAAAACTCAACGTTCAGAAAATGAAGATCATGGCATCTGGTCCCATCACTTCATGGGAAATAGATGAGAAAACAGTGGAAACAGTGTCAGACTTTATTTTTCTGGGCTCCAAAATCACTGCAGATGGTGACTGCAGCCATGAAATTAAAAGACGCTTACTCCTTGGAAGAAAACGTATGAGCAACCTAGATAGCATATTCAAAAGCAGAGACATTACTTTGCCAACAAAGGTCTGTCTAGTCAAGGCTATGGTGTTTCAAGTAGTCATGTATGGATGTGAGAGTTGGACTGTGAAGAAGGCTGAGTGCTGAAGAATTGATGCTTTTGAACTGTGGTGTTGGAGAAGACTCTTGAGAGTCCCTTGGACTGCAAGGAGATCCAACCAGTCCATTCTGAAGGAGATCAGCCCTGGGATTTCTTTGGAAGGACTGATGCTAAAGCTGAAACTCCAGTACTTTGGCCACCTGATGCGAAGAGTTGACTCATTAGAAAAGATTCAGATGCTGGGAGGGATTGGGGGCAGGAGGAGAAGGGAATGACAGAGGATGAGATGGCTGGATGGCATCACTGACTCGATGGACGTGAGTCTGAGTGAACTCCGGGAGTTGGTGATGGACAGGGAGGCCTGGCGTGCTGCAATTCATGGGGTCACAAAGAATCGGACATGACTGAGCGACTGAACTGAACTGAAGAATGCAACAAATTTCTATATATAAGTTTTGTATCTTGCAACTTTACCACCTTGCTTGAGGTCTCATAGTTTTCTGGCAGCGTCTTTAGGTTCTCTTTGCATACTGTTATGTCCTCTGCAAGCAGTGACAGTTTTACTTCTTCTTTTCTGATCCGGATTCCTTTTATTTCTTTTCATTCTTAGATCATAGTGGCTAGGACTTCGAAAAGTATGTTGAATAAAAGTGGTAAAAGTGGATATCCTTGTCTTGTTCCTGATCCCAGAGGAAATGCCTTCAGCTTTTCACCATTGAGTATGATGGTGGCTGTGAGTTTGTCATATATGGCCTTTATTATGTAGAGGTAGATTCCTTTTATGCCCATTTTCTGGAGAGTTGTTTTTTTTTTTTTAAATCATAAATGGGTGTTGAATTTTGTCAAAAGCTTTTTCTGCAGCTATTGAGACAATCATATGATTTCTATTCTTCTGTTTGCTTGTGCTGTATCACATTGATTAATTTGCAGATACTGAAAGATCCTTGCATCCCTGGGATAAAGTCCACTTGCTCGTGGTTTATGGTCATTTTATGTACTGTTGGATTCAGTCTGCTAGTGTTCTGTGGAGGATTTTTGCATTTACACCCATCAGTGGCACTGGCCTGCAGTTTTCTCTTTTTTGTGATATCTTTGTCTAGTTTTGGTAGGCTGCAGTCCATGGGGTTGCGAAGAGTCGGACACGACTGAGCGACTTCACTTTCAGTTTTCACTTTCATGCATTGGAGAAGGAAATGGCATCCCACTCCAGTGTTCTTGCCTGGAGAATCCCAGGGATGGGGGAGCCTGGTGGGCTGCCGTCTATGGGGTCACACAGAGTCGGACACGACTGAAGTGACTCAGCAGCAGCAGCAGCATTCTGAATGGTGTGAGGTGGTGTCTCACTGCAGTTTTGATTTGCATTTCTCAGAAAATGGTGATGTTGAGCATCTTTTCATGTGTTTGTTGGCCACCTGTATGTAGGTCTTCTGCCCAGTTTTTCATTGGGTTGTTTTTCTGATATTGAGCTGCATGAGCTGCTTGTATATTCTGGAGATTAATCCTTTGTGAGTTGCTTCATTTGTAATTATTTTCTCCATTGTTTCCTTTGTCTCTAT
>NW_011495075.1:2499142-2501817 GCF_000754665.1 Bison bison bison
GCCATTGTTTCCTTTGTCTCTATTTCATTTATTTCTGCTCTAATCTTTATGGTTTCTTTCCTTTTACTAATTTGGCTTTTGTTTGTCCTTCTTTCTTTAGTTGCTTTAGGTGTAAGGTTAGGTTGTTTATTTGAGATTTTTCTTGTTTTCTGAGATATAATTCTATTGCTTATAAACTTCTCTCTTAGAACTGCTTTTGCTATACCCTATAGGTTTTGAATCATGGTTGTTTTCATTTGTCTCTAGGTATGTTTTTGTTTTCTGTTTGGTTTCTCCAGTGATCCATTGGTTGTTTAGTAACATAGGGTTAATCTCCATGTGTTGATTTTTTTTTCAGTTTCTTCTTGTAGTTGATTTCTAATCTTACAGCCTTGTGTTTGGAAAAGATGCTTGATATGATTTCAGTTTTCTCGGATTTACAAAGGCTTGCTGTGTGGCCCAGCATGTGATCTACCCTGGACAACAGTCCCTTTGCACTTGAGAAGGACACTTATTCTGCAGCCTTGGGGTGGACTGCAGTCTATATGTACAGTAGATTGTTTCAAGTTGTGAGTGTGTTTTACTTTCAGAGATCACAGTCCTGTGCTGTTGGTTGTCCAACATCTGAAAAGTGTTGCTTCGTATATTTTGTCCAATGTCCTGGTGGTTCATGGCAGGAAGGCCGATCTGTTTCTAGTTAACACCATCATGGCTAGAAGCAGAAATTCCCAGCTACTATTTTTAATAAAGAATTTTCCACATTGTTAGGTAGTTTAGTAACAATATACATCCACTTGGATATTGCCTAAAACAGCCTAGTTTTATTTGATAGCAGAAGTAAGTCAACACTTGGGGTACAAAAGTTTTCAGATTTCCAAACAACTAAATACTTGGCATGTATGTGTTTCATCCCAGGAAGTGCTGAAAGTACAACTTAAATCTCTTATTAAAGAAAATGACACAGTTATTTGATGATGAAGCATTGTGAACTTAGGACTTCCTTTTCACACATTTCTTATGTTTTTATAACTAAGATTTTTTTAGATCTAATTTATTGGAGAAGGAAATGGCAACCCACTCCAGTGTTCTTGCCTGGAGAATCCCAGGGACGGGGATGTTTTTATAACTAAGAATTTTTTAGATCTAATTTATTAGAAAGCTTTAAAAATATTCACATTTTAAGGATAAGAAAATAAAGGTAGGATTTTTAATATGATGCAAATGTTGTAAATAGAATTATAATTTGGTGTTTTCTAATCATGTGCTTGTTTCAGTAGGATTGTAGTATCATGAATGCTTTTTCTTGAAAAAGGTGTGGCTAACTAAAAATGCCTCATCATAGTTTCTTTTGTAAAAGCAAACAGGACTGTGCTTCTGGAAATAAAATTTGAACAATCAAAGAATACTTTTCCTTCGTCACTTATGTCACGAGTATTAACACACACTGTACTTATATGTGCACGTGTATGTACTTTTTGCTTTGGCTCCTTATGTGGCTGTGTGGTGGTGCTAAGTTTGGACTGGAGGAGGAATGCATGGAGGGGATGAATGCATAGAGGTGAAGCTGAGGGCTGGGGGGAGGTAGAAATGACAGTCAAGGAGGAGGCAACAGCGGGAGCAGGAAGAATGGTGACCTAGAGGATACCAGACTCAGGAAGCGGACGCCGGGACAAGCACGGAGCCCGAGCAAAGCAGGGGGCAGGACGGGGACAGCTCTTCTGTGAATGTTTACTGGGTATCGATTGTATCAGGCAATGTCGGATTTTCTGGTTTAAACTCTGGTATCCAAAGGGGCTTGCAGTCTGTAGGGGAGGTTGACATATAACACATCTTCATAATTTAATTATCAAAACAAGTTCTGTTGTGTCAGATCAGATCAGATCAGTCACTCAGTCGTGTCCGACTCTTTGCGACCCCATGAATCGTAGCACGCCAGGCCTCCCTGTCCATCACCAATTCCAGGAGTTCACTGAGACTCACGTCATTGAGTCAGAGATGCCATCCAGCCATCTCATCCTCTGTCGTCCCCTTCTCCTCCTGCCCCCAATCCCTCCCAGCATCAGAATCTTTTCCAATGAGTCAACTCTTCTCATGAGGTGGCCAAAGTACTGGAGTTTCAGCTTTAGCATCATTCCTTCCAAAGAAATCCCAGGGCTCATCTCCTTTAGAATAGACTGGTTGGATCTCCTTGCAGTCCAAGGGACTCTCAAGAGTCTTCTCCAACACCACAGTTCAAAAGCATCAATTATTCGGTGCTCAGCCTTCTTCACAGTCCAACTTTCACATCCATACGTGACCATAGGAAAAACCATAGCCTTGACTAGACGAACCTTTGTTGGCAAAGTAACGTCTCTGCTTTTGAATATGCTATCTAGGTTGCTCATAACTTTCCTTCCAAGGAGTAAATGTCTTTTAATTTCATGGCTGCAGTCACCATCTGCAGTGATTTTGGAGCCCAGAAAAATAAAGTCTGACACTGTTTCCACTGTTTCCTCATCTATTTCCCATGAAGAGATGGGACCAGATGCCATGATCTTCATTTTCTGAATGTTGAGCTTTAAGCCAACTTTTTCACTCTCCACTTTCACTTTCATCAAGAGGCTCTTTAGTTCCTCTTCACTTTCTGCCATAAGGGTGGTGTCATCTGCATATCTAAGGTTATTGATATTTCTCCTGGCAATCTTGATTCCAGCTTG
>NW_011495075.1:2501917-2528350 GCF_000754665.1 Bison bison bison
AGTTAAATAAGCAGGGTGACAATATACAGCCTTGACGTACTCCTTTTCCTATTTGGAACCAGTCTGTTGTTCCATGTCCAGTTCTAACAGTTGCTTCCTGACCTGCATACAAATTTCTCAAGAGGCAGATCAGGTGGTCTGGTATTCCCATCTCTTTCAGGATTTTCCACAGTTTATTGTGATCCACACAGTCAAAGGCTTTGGCATAGTCAATAAAGCAGAAATAGATGCTTTTCTGGAACTCTCTTGCTTTTTCCACGATCCAGCAGATGTTGGCACTCTGGTCTCTGGCTCCTCTGCCTTTTCCAAAACCAGCCTGAACATCAGGAAGTTCACGGCTCACGTGTTGCTGAAGCTGTTGTGTCGGTGGTTACTTTCGTAGTAGAGAGAACTATTTGGTTGTTTAAATTTATATTAAAATTATAATGGCTTTCCTTGGAAGTTTATGTTTAACTCACAAAGCTTGATAATCTGTTTTACATTCTCTTCCACTTTTTCATTGTGTCTGATTATCCTACTTAAACAGAGTAAAGCCCCTTAACAGTTTGATCTCCTTTAGAAATTTAGTTAGTGGAATTCCCTTAGATATTTAAACATAATTTTTAAAGTTAATATATTTTCTCTTTAAACATTTAAAACACATAATTGGAAAATAAAGAATTCTAGTAATAATAATTCTCAAGCACCTTAAACAGTTCTTGGAAGTCTAATCACTTCAACTTGAAAATCAAGTTAAAAAATGGTTTGCACTATTTGCAAAGTTGATCAGTTTCTGCATCCCTTTTATTTTAAGTTTTGGTTTTATCTTTTTTAAAAAACAACTTATTACAACATAGTTAATTTGCAATGTTGTGCTTAATGTGTATATTCTTTATATATATTTATATATTTGAGCAAACTCCAGGAGATAGTTAAGGATAGGGAAGGCTGACGTGCTACAGTCCATGAGGTTGCGAAGAGTGAGACATGACTTAGTGACTGAACAACAGCAATGTATTTATATATTTTTTGATTCTTTTCTATTCTTTTCACTTTAAAATCATTACTTTAAGATCAATTATTTATTTAAATTACAATCACAAGTTTAGCTGTAAGATTCTCAAGTCCTTTAAATAGGACAAATACTTAAACATAGATTATCTTGAATTTAACACAAAATAATTAGTAATGTGGGATTCCTTTGTGTCATAACTGTTGTATCTATTTCCAAATCTTCCCAGACACTTACAGGTTAAAAGGGACTGATGCCAAAACCTGACCTCTGTGTACCAGTGCCAGGTTGATCTTAGATACAGAGTTTGGGGCTTCCCTGGTATTTTCGTTGGTAAAGAGACTGCCTGCAGTGCGGGAGATCCAGGTTCGATCCCTGGGTTGGGAAGACCCTGTTACCACTCTAGTATTCTTGCCTGGGAAATCCCCTGGACAGGGGAGCCTGGCAGGCTATAGTCCATGGGGTCTCAGGAGTTGGACACGACTTAGTGACTAAACCACCACCACCATAGCGTTTGGGGCAGGCTTCCCTGGTGGGTCAGATGGTAAAGGGTCTGCCTGCAGTGCAGGAGACACGGGCTTGATCCCTGGGTTGGGAAGGCCCCTGGAGGAGGGAATGGCAACCCACTCCAGTATTCTTGCCTACAGAATCCCATGGACAGAGAAGCCCAGTGGGCTATAGTCCATGGGGTCACAAAGAGTGGAACATGACTGACTTACTAATACTTTCAGAAAAGGATAGCTTTATTGCTTTGCCAAGCAAAGGGGGGCACAGCAGGATCCTATCCTGAAAACTGCCACAATTCAGGAGGACTTGGTGAGCTTTATAGCAGTGGTTCAAGGGTGGGGTTGCTGTTAATATTAGAGTGTGTGTCTAGTCTCAAGTAATCTCTTGATGAACTTCACTGGTTCCTTGAATCTGGCCTCAGGTGGTGGTCTCTGGAATGAAGAATGTTAACCTCTTTCATTTCCGTTTTCCATTTTTAAAGAGCTTAAAAATGTTGCTTTGTGTATCACTGAGGTGGACCCTGGCCCAAGCCTGCACTGGTGTTTCTCGGCTGCATCTCCTTTGTCTCTGCAAGCAACAGAGGTTGCTTCAATCTTCAGTCTCACCTGCCTTCAATCTTTCCCAGCAGCAGGGTCTTTTCTAAGGAGATAGCTCTTCGCATCAGTTGACCAAGGTATTGGACCTTCAGCTTCAGCATCAGTCCTTCTAATGAATATTCAGGATTGATTTCCTTTAGGATTGACTGGTTTGATCTCCTTGCAGCCCAAGGGACTCTCAAGAGTCTTCTCCAACACCACAGTTGAAAAGCATCAATTCTTTGGCTTTCAGTCTTCTTTATGGTCCAACTTTCACATCCATACATGACTACCGGAAACACCATATATTTGACTATACAGACCTTTGTCAGCAAAGTAATGTCTCTGCTTTTTAATATGCTGTCTAGGTTTGTCATAGCTTTTCTTCCAAGGAGCAAGCATCTTTTAATTTCATGGCTGCAATCACCATCTACAGTGATTCTGGAGCCCAAGAAAATAAAGTCTCTCACTGTTTCCATTGTTTCCCCATCTATTTGCCATGAATTGGTAGGACTGGATGCCATGATCTTTGTTTTCTGAATGTTGACTGTTAAGCCAACTTTTTCACTCTCCTCTTTCACCTTCATCAAGAGACCCTAGTTCTTCTTTGCTTTCTACCATAAGGGTGGTGTCATTTGCATATCTGAGGTTATTGATATTTCTCCCTGCATCTTGATTCCAACTTGTGCTTCCTCCAGCCTAGCATTTCTCATGATGTACTCTGCAATAAGTTAATTAAGCAGGGTGACAATATACAGCCTTGATGTACTCCTTTCCCAATTTGGAACCAGTCCATTGCTTCATATTCGGTTCTAACTGTTGCTTCTTGACCTGCATACAGGCTTTGCAGGAGGCAGGTCAGGTGGTCTGGTATTCCCATCTTCTTAAGATATTTACACACTTTTTTCGTGATCCACACAGTCAGAGGCTTTAGCATAATCAATGAAGCAAAAGTAGATGTTTTTCTGGAATTCTCTTGCTTTTTCTCTGACCCAACAGATACTGGCAATTTGACCTCTGGGTTCCTCTGCTTTTTCTAAATCCAGCTTGAACATCTGAAAGGTCTTGGTTCACATGTTGTTGAAGCCTAGACTTAGAGAATTTTGAGCATTACTTGCCTGATATGTGAGATGAGCGCAATTGTGTGGTAGTTTGAACATTTTTTGGCATTGCCCTTCTTTGGGATTGGAATGAAAACTGAACTTTTCCAGTCCTGTGGCCACTGCTGAGTTTTCCATATTTGCTGGCATATCGAGTGCAGCACTTTCACAGCATCATCTTTCAGGATTTGGAATAGCTCAACTGGAATTCCATCACCTCCACTAGCTTTGTTCGTAGTGATGCTTTCTAAGGCCCACTTGACTTCACATTCCAGGATGTCTGGCTCTAGGTGAGTGATCACACCATCGTGATTATCTGGGTCATAAAGATCTTTTTTGCACAGTTCTTCTGTGTATTCTTGCCACCTCTTCTGAATATCTTCTTCTTTTGTTAGGTCCATACCATTTCTGTCCTTTATTGACCCCATCTTTGCATAAAATATTCCCTTGGTATCTCTAATTTTCTTGAAGAGATCTCTAGTCTTTCCCATTCTATTATTTTCCTCTGTTTCTTTGCATTGATCACTGAGGAAGGCTTTCTTATCTCTCCTTGCTAGTCCTTGAACTCGGCAATCGTATGGGTATATCTTTCCTTTTCTACTTTGCCTTTCAGTTCTCCTCTTTTCTCGGCTATTTGTAAGGCCTCTTCAGGCAACCATTTTGCCTTTTTTCATTTCTTTTTCTTGGGGATGGTCTTGATCTCTGCCTCCTGTACAGTGTCACAAACCTGTGTCCATAGTTCTTCAGGCACTCTATCAGATCTAGTCCCGCGAATCTATTTCTCATTTCCACTGTATAATCGTAAGGGAATTGATTTGGGTCATACCTTAATGGCCTATTGGTTTTCCCTACTTTCTTCAGTTTAAGCCTGAAAGTTGCAAGAAGTTCATGGTCTTATCCACAGTCAGCTCCAGGTCTTACTTTTGCTGACCATAGAGCTTCTCCATCTTTGGCTGCAAAGAATATACTCAATCTGAATTTGGTATTGACCCTCTGATGATGTCCATGTGTAGAGTCATCTCTTGTGTTGTTGGAAGAGGGTGTTTGCTATGGCCAGTGCGTTCTCTTGGCAAAACTCTGTTAGCTTTTGCCCTGCTTCGTTTTGTACTCCAAGGCCAAACTTGCCTGTCACTCCAGGTATGTCTTGACTTCTTACTTTTGCATTCCAGTCCCCTATGACGAAAAGGAGATCTTGCCTGATTAGCAAGTAATTGAAAAGCTTCTGTGCCCAGGGGCCTCTCAAGGGCCTGGTTGTCATAGGTGAGTTGGGGTTTCAACTAGGCCAACATTTCATAACTATCACATGGTTGTTACCTTGCCAGTCTCTAGCCTTGGGATTTGAGTTTGAGAAGAAACACCTGGTTACTGATATATCCTGAACACAAATGAACATAGGAACCATTTTGTAGTTACTATGACAAAGGAAGACTCCCAGTCTGTATGGCCTTCAGAATGAGATTCCCCTTTCAGCCTACCTGCCCAGCCTATTTCTCGTCTGATTCTTCTTATTTCACTTCTGATTCTGGAATGCAGCTCCCAGGGCTTGTAGTGCTCAGTTGGGTCCAGTTCTCTGCAGCCACATGGACTGTGGCCCACCAGACTCCTCTGCCCCTGGAATTTTCCCAGCAAGAATGCTAGAGTGGGGTGCTATTTCCCACTCCAGGGGATCTTCCTGAGCCAGGGATTGAACCTGCATCTCTTGCATCTCCTGCCCTGGCAGGCAGATTCTTTACAACTAGTGCCACTGGGAAACCCAAGTGCTTGCTGAACGAACCAAAGTAGAGACTGATGTGGGGTGTCGGGAGCACAAGCCGTAGAGACTGATGTGGGGTGTCGGGAGCACAAGCCTACTTCTTGTGTCACTGAAATGCCTTCTCTCTCTGACCCTCCTGAAACCTTGCTTACTTCTAGTTTAATACTCTAAAAAGATAATCTTTGATTTTGTTATTTTTTCTAATAGAGCCTATGAGCTTTTTGAGAGATTGGGTTGTGCCTTCTTTTACATAATATCTTTTGGATCCAGCACCCTGCTGGCATAATATGTGCTTAACAAATATTTGTTGGATTCTGTCTTTAGTATTTTAATAGAGAAAATAGAGGGACTTCCCTGGGGGTCCAGGGGTTAAGATTCTGTGCTTCCAATACAGGAGTCATGGGTTCGATCCTTGGTACAGGAAGTAAGATTCCACATGCCATGCTGCTCAGCGAAAAAAAAAACAAAAAACAAAAACCCAGAAAAAGAACACAAATGTCATAGCTTTGAAATAGCTTGATTAGGGTGAAGTAGGTTAACAGCAGGAACACCACTTAAGGGAATATTTAAACCGTCTCAGTGATGTAGTCAGTGGGGATGAACAGAAGATACATTCCGGAGATATTTATTCAGTAGGAATAATAGGGATTCATAGGATTGATGCCTGGAGGACGTGAGGTCAAGAATGACTCAAAGTAATTTCTTAGAAGGCTGGATAAATGAATACAATGCCATTAAATGAAATTGGGACTCAAGCCCAGGTGTATTTAGTAGAAGACACTAGGTTAATTTTAAATGTGTTTGAGGAGTTTGAGGGAATTATGAGAATTCCCAGAATTATCAGAATTCCCAGAAAGTTGTTGGAAAAAACTTCTGAAACTCTTAAATCTAGGTAAGAGATAGCATTCATAATAATCAGCCCATGGAGGATGATTAAAATTGGAGTTCAGATTCTCAGTGGGAAGGAAGTCGAGTGAGAAGATAACAATGTGGTTGATTTAACTTTTGTTGTTTTTCAGTTGCTAAAGCATGTTCAACTCTTTGTGACCCCATGGACTGCAGCATGCCAGGCTTCCCTGTCCTTTGTCATCTCCTGAATTGGCTCAAACTCACATCCATTGAGTCAGTGATGCCATACAATCATCTCATCCTCTGTTTCTCCCTTCTCCTCCTGCCCTCAATCTTTCCCAGCATCAGTGTCTTTTCCAATAAGTCAGCTTTTTGCATCAGGTGACCAAAGTATTGGAGCTTCAGCATCAGTCCTTCCAATGAATATTCAGGACTGATTTCCTTTAGGATGGACTGGTTGGATCTCCCTGCAGTCCAGTGGACTCTCAAGAGCCTTCTCCAGCATCACAGTATGAAAGCATTGATTCTTCAGCGCTCAGCCTTCTTTGCGGTCCACCTCTCATATCTGTACCTGACTCCTGGAAAAATTTAGAGAAGATCAAAAGTTGTCAGATTCTGGCCTGACAGATGTAGAAAGGTGAGGGAGGTCAACAGACTAAGGAGAAAGATGAGGAAAAGAGGGAGCAAAACACTCAGCCTGGCTGTTATAGTAGCCAAGAAGGAGGGTTTATCACTAGTCACGAATGTGACCAGATAAGGACCCCTTTGGATATGGGTGTGGGGAAGCCTAGAGACTAGGGGAGGAAGTGTATGAAGTCCTACTGGGCTCCTTTGGTTTGGTTGGGTGATGACCAGTGTGAACCTGAGCTCCTGCTCTGTGGTTTTGTCTCAGGCAAACGTCTACAGTTTTCTGACCCATTATTGTAAGATGGAGGTAAATCCTCGTGATGCTGTTGTGAGGATGACAGGAAGTAGCCTGCACTTGCCAGGGAAAGTGAACGGCCCTGAGGGGGTGTGCACACTGACTGAGAGGATAGGTGGTGGTTGTGGAACTTGAGCAGAAAGAAGCAGGCGCTTCCCTCCCTGTTCTCGTGCAGCCCTTGGCCTTGCCGAACACCAGCCACATTCACACTAGCGTGTCAGGGCTTATAATGAATTGAGGTCTTAATTATGCTTCTGTTGTTGACAGGTCTGAAATTATAACCACTATTTATAAGCTATTGAAGACAGCTTATATTTTATTTTTCAAGGTATATTTTTGGAAAATATTTTTCAAGTTATAATCATATCACACATGGTATGATTGGAGCAAAGCTGGTTTGTAAGTTGAGGATTGCCTATGCTGACTTGTCAGGTTGTGATCATATTTCTTCCTAGTATACAGAAGTCATTCTCATTTCAATGAACTCCATGCGTGTGTGTGTGTGTGTGTGTGTGTGTGTGTGTAGAAATACGGAAGTAGAATGAAACAGAGGACAGATCTTCCCTTTTAAGGTGATGCTTGAGAATCACAATTCATACGTAACACAAGGAAGAAGTGTATGGATTTTAGGAGCCAGGGATATTTCCTAAAGTTTGTCTGGAGGTGAAAACATGAATTACACACAAATTAAAATTCACGTTGAGGCCTTTGTAGTTACTATAGTGATAAAGTTAAAAGCTCTTTTAGAAACACTGCTTAAAATCATACTCATCAGAACTTTGAAACATCTCTTCCTATTTATGAAGGTGCATTCCACTGACACTGGTGGTGGTTTAGTTGCTACTTTGTGCTCACCTCTTGCGGCACCATGGCACCGTCAGACTCCTCTGTCCATGGGATTCTCCAGTCAAGAATGCTGGTGTGGGTTGCTGTTTCCTTCACCAGTTCATCTTCCCAATCCAGGGACTGAACCTGGGTCTCCTGCACTGCAGGTGGATTCTTTACTGACTGAGCCACCAGAGAAGGCTTCATTGATACTAAAGTAAAAGTTTCTTTTCTAGTCTTCTTTCTCCATATTGCTAACCCCTGTTTCAACTCCCAACTGTTTGGGAAATGAATAAAAAAGAGTTCTAAGATAACTAAAACTATTCAAAGTCATACAGTTTAGAAGCCAGGAATTTTAGTTTTTGTAGATATTACTAATTTCATACATTTGAATTTTTTCTGTAAATTCTGTGTTTTGCCTTTTGAACTCAAATGTAGCATCAGTCCATGACTCTCTAGGATCTGCTGATGTTTTGGGAGAAATCAGCCCTGTTTTTGCACCAGCTAAATCAAGGGTATAATGAGAACTCAGTGTAAACCAACCAGTTAAAAACCTAGTTTTTTATAAAAGGCATCAGAATTTCCAAAATTCTTTATTAAATTAACTTTGTGACATTGATTGGAAAGAGCTGACTGATTGGAAAAGACCCTGATGCTGAGACAGACTGTGAGAGTAGGAGGAGAAGCGGGTGACAGAGGATGAGCTGGTTGGATGGCATCACCAATTCAACGGACAGGGTTTGAACAAAATCAGGGAGATAGTGAAGGACAGGGAAGCCTGGCCTGCTGCACTTCTTGGGGTCCTGGGGACTTGGGCATGACTTAGTGACTGAACAACAACACTGATGAAAGAGAATGCTTTTGGGAATAGGAAATGGAAGAAAAAAGGACTCTCTGAAAATAATTTATTTGGGTTTGGCATCCATATTTCCCTGAAGTAGGGGGACTGTGAAAGTGGGTTTGCTCTGCACTCCCCTCCCCCGCTCCAACTTCCAGTTCTTCACGGCAGAGCATCTCGTGGAGTGCTGGCTGCAACACAGGCCAGCTTTCTTACGTAAATGTGGTGCTAGTGAGTGACCAGGTCGGCACTGGTTGGTGGAAGCATCTGTGGATGCTAGCAATGTCAGTTAGGTCTTAGTTCTCCTCAAGTGTGTTGTGTAAGTTTTGGTCACTCAGTTGGGCCTGACTCTCTGCAACCCCTTGGACTATAGCCTCTGCCCACGGAATTCTCCAGCCAAGAATGCTGGAGTGGGATGCCATTCCCTTCTCCAGGGGATCTGCCCAACCAGGGTTTCCTGCATTGCAGGCAGAGTCTTTACCACCTGAGCCACCAGGGAAGCCTCTGGTAGTGTTATATAATAAAAATACTTAATGACTCTCTTCTCATCTGAACCCTCCGTCTCCTCTGGAATTCACACCTGAAATTCCTACTTAATCTTAACTTGAAGTGTTCCTCCCCTGGTTCTCATTCCTTATTGCCTATTTTAATCTTTTGTGGGAGCTTTTAATGATCTCCAGGCCCAGGCTCTCACCCAAAATGATTAAATCAGATCTCTAGGTATGAGGTGCAGCAGCAGTCTTCTTGTGGTTGTCCTAAACTTCCCAAGTCCCTCCAGAGTGCATTCATTATTCTAAACTCTCTTTATGGAGCTGTTGTAGATTTGTGCCCACTCAGAGGTACGGGTGACTGTAGGCTCTAAATCCATTGATTTTAGGAGGATATGGGACAGAGCTTGGTATCTGCTGAATTGTGTCCCTGAAAAATCCATGTATTGAATCCCTAACACTCAGGGCCTCAGACTATGACTGTACTTAGAGATGGATCTTTAGAGAGGTAACTAAATTAACACGAGGTCATTAGGGTGGCTCCTAATCCAAAATGGCATGTATCCTTTATGAAGAGAAGATAAGGATACAGACATGCACACCAAAGGAAGGCCACATGAAGGCGTGGAGGATATGACCAGCTACAAGACAGAGAGAGAGGGCTCAACCCTGGTGACACCTGGACCTCAGACTTCCAAACTCCAGAACTGTTGGAAAATCAATACCCAATCTGTGGTACTTTCCTTTGCCAACCCTAGCAAACCAGTAGAGGGATCAGATGACTGTAGGCAAGAAGGAAGAAAAGAAGAGGAAATGAAAATCTTTGTGAAGCACTCTGTGAAAATGAAATTTGCTGACAGCAGCTCTGTCTGCCTTGCTGTGCTAACAGATCCCTGGGAAGTTCCTCGGTTTAACAGAGAGCAGATGGCTCAGGACTTTGACCTTGGCACCATGAGCATCATGGAGACGGGAGGAGGGGTGAGAGTGCTCCCCATTTCTTGGGTGTGTGCTCTCCAGGTACACACCTGCTCCAGTGGTTTATAAACACTTAGCCACCAGACTACTCTTCCAGTTTTGTGCCATGACATTTTCTACAAATGTTTCATGTGAAATTACAGTACAATAAGCTATTCAAAGGAGAAAACCGTATACTATTAATTTTTATGATTTACTGAATGACATGTAGCAGGTACTCAAAAATGCTTGTTGACTGAATGAAGACCTTGATTAATGAGTGATTAATAACCTACTATATTAAGTCTAAGTTATTGGAACTCATTTTCAAAAGACTATTATCTATGTTCTTTTAAAAAAATCTATATTCTTTAAAATACATCTTTTCCACATAGGCTGCTAATACCAAATAATTTCTGACAAATTGCTTCTGTATTGCTCATATTATGAACGTGTGGTTTATGTATTTCCCTGCCTGAGCTGCCTTCCCTTTATGGAATTCTGTTGTTTTTCAGTCAACATTCATTTCTCGTGTCTGCTTGGCTATAATCCATGGATCCTGGTCTACACTCAGCAAACACATACTGAGCCTCTCTTATAGACATACTGTGTTAGATATTAGGAATACACAGATAAACTCAGCAAGGCTCTCTGTTTTTCAGGGTCTTGCACTTAAACTGGGGAGAGAGACAGGCAAATAGTTAAGATATGAAGTGCCGAGTATCAATATAATAATAGAGACAGGAAACAGATTCTGTTGGATTATACGGGATGAGAATTCAGATCTACATGGGGCTCAGAGAAGACTTCATAGAGACAGTGAATTGAATGGACTCTGGACGGCTCTGTGGGAATTACCTAGGCGAAGTAAGTACATGAAGTAAGCACAACAGAGTGAACCAAGCAAAGGAAACAGCATAGACTGAAGCCCAGAGATGATGAGTCTTTGAAACTCTGTGGTGCTTTCACCGTGTGCAGTCTTGAAACCCTAAGGAAGCGGTGCCGTTAGAACTCACCTAGACTGCTTGGGATGAGAGGAGAGCACTAATTACATAAATACTCCCAAGAGAAAAGAAGCAAAGCAGTAGAAAAGAAACCCAGGGTCATGTCGTTTCTTGATCTGGTCCCCAGGTGATGTCACCAGCCCACGTCACTATTTTAATTGGGCTTGCCCCTTCTATTTCTCTATTTGCAAGGTACTTTTACATACATTGTCTCCTTTGAATTGCAAAATAACTCTCTGAAAAAATTGTTGTTGTTCAGTCACGAAGTCGTGTCCGACTCATTGTGAACTCGTGGACTGTAGCACGCCAGACCTCCCTGTTCTTCATCATCTCCCAGAGTTTGGTCAGACTCATGTCCGTTGAGTCGGTGATGCCATCCAACCTTCTCATCCTCTGCCGCCCCCTTCTCCTTTTGCCTTTAGTCTTTCCCAGCATCAGGGGCTTTTTCAATGAGTCAGCTCTTTGATCAGGTGGCCCAAGTATTGGAGCTTCAGCGTCAGTCCTTTCAATGAATATTCAGGGTTGACTTCCTTTAGGATTGACTAGTTTGATCTCCTTTCAATCCAAGGGACTCTCGGGAGTCTTCTCCAACACCACAGTTCAAAAGCATCAATTCTTTGGTGCTCAGCCTTCTTTATGGCCCAACTCTCACATCCATACATGACTACTGGAAAAACCATAGCTTTTACTATATGGACTGTCATCTGCCAAGTGATGTCTCTGCTTTTTAATATGCTTTCTAGGTTTGTCATAGCTTTTCTTCTATAGAGTAAAACAAGATCAAGTAATCTTCCCATCATGGGGATAAATAAACTGAGGTGCAGTAAGTTTGAGTCATTTGAGCAAATTGACCCCAATAGAAAGTTGCAGGGATTCAGAGCCAGGTTCTCTGACTCTATAGTCTAGGCTTGTTTCCTTATATCGTGTTTTCTTCTATAAAACATATGAACGGCTTTTGGGAGAGGAGAGATTATGGGATGGACTACCTGGAATTGGAGGAATTCCACATGTCTAAAATTTAGGAGTGCTGTCACCTGACATGGTGCTTCAGAAGACTGAGTTCTAGGGAGACACCTTAAGAACAGTTCATTGTTTTTATTAGAACATTATGGACATTATAAACATATGGACATTATGGAAGTACGTACTGTCAACTAGCTCACATGTCCCTCAGATGTGTTGATAATCGAGCCCATATTCATGGTCTGCAGTATCTCAGCAGCAGTGGGATGACCAAACCCATGCTGAAGAGCAGAGAAGAGTGAAGGTTCTCAGGAAGACTTGGGTTTAAATCCCGCTTCCACTCTTGGCAGTTCGCTAAGTTTCTAGTGTGGAGTCTGAGCTTTCTTGACCTGTAAAACATGGATAGTACACAGATTTTTCTCATGGGCTGTTGTGAGTCAGTACATGTGAAGGGCTTAGAATAATTCTCGGTAAAAAAAACTCCTAAAACAGGAGCAATTATTGCTATTACTATTATTCTCTCATCCTAAGTCAGTGGAAGAAAACGCTGTGTGCTCTGACAGTCTGTTCCAGTGTCCTTGACATTTCTCAATGCCCAACGTCACATCTGCCTCGAAACCGATAAGGACACTCCACCTGGAAGAGCCTTGGCGTACTTCTAGGTTTGGTGGAGCCATATCATAATCTTCCAGAACATTTGAATTTTTTTATAGGCAAGTCTCAAGTTTGAATTTTCTAATAAATGTAAAGTTTTGAATTGTGTCTAAGGCATAATTATGGAATACCCCTCTTTGTAACATTTAGAATTCTTTTTTTTTTTTGCTAAATGAAATATTGAGGGACTGAATAGAAGAAATTTGAAGCAGGTAACATTCAGTAAAAGTATATCTTAGGATTTTTGGAGATAAATATTACGTGATGGAAGAAATGAGTTTAATTTTATACACATTTTCTTTTGGACTATGTGCTAAGTTAAATATAAATTTTTCTTTGAAACTGCACTTGTCTTCTTAAAAAGCATCATCTTTATAAAGCGATGCCCCCCAGAGTCTTTCATTAAGAGCACAATCAGTATCTTTTTTGCGATGCCGATCTTGTCATCTGGAAAACATGGTATGTTTATACTGATTTCAAAGCTCTGCTTGATTTAGTTAGGTGCCCAGAGACCCGCATGGACTGTTAATATCATGTCGCCCGCCGTGACCACCCTGCGGAGGTCTGCAGAGTTTACAGGAGAACAGTTACAGACGTGATTATACCAGCCGTTCCTCAGATCTGACACCAGCTTCAAATTAAAACCTGACAGGCCTCACCTGCTCCTGGGTTCACCCACAGGTCACCTTCTTGTCACCAGCTCTCCCCCCATTAAAGTGACATCTATGTTCATAAAGGGGCCGAGCGGGGTTATGAGTTGTTAGAATTGTTAAGGAATAAGAATCAGGTGTCGTCTGCCCAGATAACGTAGGGCTCGACTCTGGCCTTTGAGGGGACAGGAGGTCACAACTGTGCTTCCAGGGGCAGGAACAGAAGCCCGAGAGGTCGTCCACTGTAGCCACGGGATAGAACGGATGTGCTGTTAGAAGGGGTGCCTTTCACTTCAGTAGGAGGAAGGAGGCAAACAGAAACAGCAGTTAAAAAATACTCTCTTCGGACATCTAACGCAATGCAACGCTCACATAAAGCATAATGTCTTGCCTCCTTTCTAAGAAATACTTGGTTGGCCAAAGAATTCATTCGGGTTTTTCCATAACATCTTATTGAAAATAGAAAATGCTTGGTAGATCTGATTTTTAAAAACATCATTTTACATTGATACTCGGGATACTGCTTTATTATTTTTATGGCTGCGCTGGGTCTTCGTTGCGGCACGGGCTTTCTCTAGTTGCGGGGTGCAGGCCTCTCCCTGTGGCGGCTTCTCTTGTCGCGGAGCAGGGGCTCTGCAGCTGTGGCTCACCGGCTTAGTTACTCCTCAGCATGCGGGGTCTTCCTGGACCGTGGACTGAACTCGTGTCTCCTGCATTGGCGAGTGGGTTCTTTACCACTGAGCCATGAGGGAAGCGCAGTTGATCTGATTTTAACTAACCAGTTAATTAAAGCAAAAGATAATTTTTAAAAGAGAAAGCTAGATGAGGAGCTAATTGAAGTAACATCTCATTTCTATATCTCTGGTAATTTGGATAGTGCAAAGCCCAGAGTAGGCATTTCATAAACATATGTTGATGATAATACTGAGAAAAGTTAATGTACAGAGGAGATGCCTGGCAATGGAAAAGCTACAGGTCTGAAAAATTATCATTAAATACTGAACATAAAGCAGATTATTCTTTCTGTAATCTAAGCGTCTTAGATTTCTGAAAGAATTATTTGCCAAAGTCTTCGGGAAAACAACACCAACAACACCACGTAAATGCTTTTTAGATCGGCCTGCTTCCAGGGTGCCAGGAGCCCGGGCTGTTTGCCCTGGCTGCCTGCCACGGGGCCGTGCTGAGCCCAGCTCACTGGTACCTGGGCCCACCTGGGGAGGAGACAGGTGAAGGGAGGACCTGGCCACTCCTTCCACACAGACGCTTAAAATCTCTCTCTTTCGCACAATGACTTATACAACATTTTACTGATGGTTGTTCGGTAGGCGTGATTTTGGGTCCTGGTGGGAGGAGCTGAGCACAGGTCCTTCTACTCTGCCATCTTGTCTCCTGCCCTGAATTATACAACAAAGCAGACTGGACATTCTTGCTGTGAGAACCCCATGAATGAAAAGGCAGAACACCTGAGTTATCTTCAGTCAATTCCTTCACCTGCCTGTCGGCTTCTTACCACATACAGCAGCAGCCACAGCACACTGCGTGGTGGCTAGGTGTACAGCCACCCAGGCTGGCCTTCCTGGAGGTGAACCCCAGGGGTGCAATATACTACCTGGGTATTTTAGTCCATGTAGGTTGCTGTTACAAAAATATCCTGGACAGTCGGGCTTAAACAACCAGCATGTGCTTCTCATAGCTCTGCAGGCTGGAGGGTCTTAAGATTCAGGTGCTAGCAGATCTAGAATCTGCAGAGAACCCCCTGTGAATCCCCTAGTTCACAGATGGATGTTCATGAAGCACCTGGTTCTCGGACAGCCCTCTGGCTCCTCAGACAGTGAAAGGCTGAGAGAGCCCTGTGGGGCCTCTTTTAAATGGGTGCTAATCCCATTCATGACAGCACCATTCTCATGACTTAATCACTCCCCAAAGGACCTCCTCCTACCACCATCACATTGGGGGTCTGCATTTCAGCATGTGACTCTGAGGGGACACAGGCATGTAGTCCATGGCCCTGAGTGACCTCGGGCCACTTGCTCAACCACTTTGTGTCTTAGTGTCCTTCTCAGTAAAACAGGAAAGTAATGGTACTTATGCAGTAGGATGAAATGAGTTGATACTGTGTAAAGTATACAGAACGCTGCCTGGACATAGTGCTATGTAAAGGCAAGTGTGTCTCAAATAACTGTAAGCTGAGAATAATTATAGTACCTAATGTCATATTTGGAAGGGTTGCTATCAGTATTAAAGTAAAATGTAAACCCATGCTTATTTGATAGTATGTTTATTACTATATTATTGCTACTATATTTAAGATGTAACACTGGGCTGGCTATAAGGGTGTGGAGACCGACTCTGTGCCCAAGGAATCCATCCTACAGTGGGTGTAATATAGTCATGAATACAGTCACTCGTAAGCGTCTGTGAGATGGACAAGGGAAGTTCTGGGCTTTAGGAATCTACAGGACGGGGGGTTACTTGCAATCAGAGGATTAAGAAAAGGGAGGTAGTATTTGAGATGAGTTTTAAAACATAGTTAGATTTTTGAGAGAAAACCAGGTGGATGGTATTTCATTTTAGGAGTGCTATACACAGAAATGAGGAGGGCATGGCAGCCCACTCCAGTGTTCTTGCCTGGAGAATCCCAGGGACAGAGGAGCCTGGTGGGCTGCAGTTCATGAGGTCACAAAGATTCGGACACGACTGAGCAACTAAACACAGCACATTCACATACATATGCATGTGTGTTGCAAACTAGATTTTAGAAATAATGAGTTTCTGATATTTGCTCAAGAATTATCTTGATTACATTTAAAGTTAGAGAAGGACTCAAGGTATATACAGATGGAGGTTTACATAATTTATGCAAACAGAGTCACACAGAGTCTGGGGTAGGGACCCTGATATCTATTGGCTGCCGGTGCTTATGCTAGACTAGTAAAAGCTGTTGTTGTTCAGTCTCTAAGTTGTGTCTGACCCTTTGTGACCCCATGGACAGCAGCACATCAGGCTTCCCTGTCCTTCACCATCTCCCGGAGTTTCCCAAACTCATGTCCATTGAGTCTGTGATGCCATCCAACCACCTCATCCTGTGTTGTCCCATTAGCCTCATCTTTAGTGAAAACTGAAATAATAATAAACATGGTTATTTATGCTTTTCTTACTAAATAACAGGCAAAGTGTTGCAGTTTAATGTACAGTCTTTAGTTTACTCCCCATGATAACCCTGCACAGGTAGAAACTATGATGGCTTGCATTTTGTTGAGGAAATGACTGGGGCTTGGAGAGTTTAAGTGCATGGTCACAAAATTAGCAAGAGAGAGAGCCGCCTCTTTCTTACTGGAGGCCCAGCTACTAGTAGTTCAATATGCTGTTACAAGATGTGTTGATCTCGAAACACAGTTCAGCAGGGGTGACATGGAGCTGAATGAGTAGGTTTTTTTCTTAATGTTTATTTTACTTATTTACCTGGCTGCACCAGGGATTAGTTGTGGAACATGGGATCTCGTTCCCCGACTAAGGGGTCAAACCTAGGCCCCTGCATTGGGAGTGTGGTGTCTTAGCAACTGGACCATCAGGGAAGTCCCTGAAAGAGTAGATTTAACATCAAAGAAGAAAAAACATTGATATCAGCAGTGCTTGTTTTGTGGACAGGAAAGATGAGCTAGTGACTGGGGGGAACAGAAGGCCTGTTGGGGGTGCTTGGTGACGGTGTGTGTCTCGTTAGAGGGTGTTTCTTGGGTGTGTTCACCATTATTTATTTAAGCTATACACCTTGGGTTATATCATTTCTTGATGGAGGTTATACTTCAGCTGAAAAGTTTATAAAAATTACGTTTGACATCCAGGTTTGTTAAAGAGCTCCACTCTTGTTCAGTCATTAAGTCATGTCTGACTCTTTGCGACCCCGTGGACTGCAGCATGCCAGGCTTCCCTGTCCTTCACTGGCCCTCAGAGTTTGCTCAGATTCATGTGCATTGAGTTGGTGATGCTATCTAACCATCTCATCCTCTGCCGCCCTCTTCTTTTGCCTTCAACCTTTCCCAGCATCAGGGTCTTTTCCAATGAGCCAGATCTTCACATCAGGTGGCCAAAGTATTGGAGCTTCAGCATCAGTCCTTCCAATGAATATTCAGAGTTGATTTCTTTTAGGATGGACTGGTTTGATCTTGCAGTCTGAGGGACTCTCAAGAGTCTTCTCCAGCAGCACAATTTGAAAGCATCAATTCTGCAGCACTCAGTCTTCTTTATGGTCCAACTCTCACTTCCACTAAAACAAGTTATAGAACAAAGTAAGTTAAAAAATCAACTCACTCACACACACACAACTTCTGGCCTCCAGGAGCGCCTCCCCCATCTCCACCCTAACTTCTTCATGCATGTTCTGCCCTCTTGAAAAGGACTTCTAGAGACTTCACCATTAAGTCCTAGGATGAAAAAAGCAGAAATGAGAGATAATATGAAAGACACATGTAGTATAGGTGAAGAAGCTGAATCAAATGGAAAACAACTGTATTAATATTATGCTAAATATCTGGGTAAAGAATTTAGAATTCTATCAAGCTAATTGGTTGCTATTAGGTTGTTTGATGAAAGTTACTTAATTATTGGATCCCTAAGTTTTAAGTAAATGTATGGCAAGTTCTAGGAAAGCAGTGGATTCATAAAAGTCCAGGTATGTAGAGGAAAATGATTGTTTTTGTGAATTATGTCACTGGGAGCAAATTATGGTCATGGGAGCACTGTGTCTAAGTACCTTTGGGCTCTGTAGAGGAAGTCATGATAACATGTGCAAACCACCACCCTACCTTTAGTAGAATTCAACCAAATTGAATAATTTTATCTAATTATTATAAAGTTATATGTACCCATAAATTATAAATAAATACTGTAACCTTTCTGAAGGAATGCAATGAGAGTAATTAAAGAGCATTGTAGTGTCTGGAAACTCCTTTGTTCTGGAACAAAATTTCTCACTATTTCATTGCGTATGATGTTATTAATCACTTAGAAGTTTGAAGGGACGGCGGTTCTCGGGCAAGAACACTGGAGCATATTGGCCAATACTGGTTGCCACACCCATCTAGAGCACTATGTTTCCTGCTGCCCTAGCTGCCAACTCCCTGAACCCCTGGTGCTGCCTGAACCCCTGTGACCCAAGCAGCTGCACCACCTCCACGCCTGGCCCTCACAGGGGCAAACCCACGTCCTCCAGGGCAGCCTCAGGAGCAAACCCCAGTGGACGACCCACAGGTAGAGGTGGAAATAAAACCACACTTGAAACCCAGGGGCAGTGTGACTAAGCAAGACCCCAAACCTTCCCACCAGCTGCACAAGCTGCAGATTAAATCCACACGACCAACGAGGCAGACTCTGTCTATGGAATGTATTAAAGGTCATTGAGAGCTCCCACAAAAGAAGACGCACTTGTTTGGATAGCTGTGGTCACTGGAGGCCAGAACACACAGAAGTAGGACCAGATTAGAACCTGACCTGCCCCCACAGCAGGTCCAGAGACCAGCACAGTGCTGGAGGGCATCCTAGGGAGGTGAGGCGGACTGACTCCCAGCGAGGGAAAGGGCTCTGACCGCAGTGACTCAAGAAAAAAATGTATTATTCTAATTTTTTGACTTGTTCTGTTTGTTCTTTTGGATTTTTTTCTTTTCTTCTCCCTCTTTGTTGTAGTTGTTGATTTTATTGGCACTATGAGATCTAATGAAGCTTTTGAGATTTTTTTTCTCAGTCACATTTTTTTATTGCTGTTATAAACCTCTGCTTCTAAGTTCAGCTTTTGCAGTTTTGTGGAGTTTTCCTTTTTTTTTCTTTTCTCTCCTTTTAATTTTTTAAACCTATTATTATTTTTCCTACATTTATTCCTTTGTTTGCTTTTCCTACTGTTCTTTTCCCCTTGCAGTTAATCTTTAATGTATATAAATCTTCTTTATCTACCCCTATTTAACTTTGCATATCTGTTGTTTCTTTTCTTTCTTTCCTTTCCTCTCAACATATTTGTGAGTTTTATTTTCATTGCTTTATTCCCCAGTTGGCAGCTTGCTTTAGTTTTGCTTTCCAGTTTGTGCTTTAGTGAGTTTTGTTCTGGTAGATACAATACTTGGTCTCCTTTGTTTGCTGGGTCAATCTATTGTACTTACTTTTGCTGGACTGTTTTGATTTTGCTCATGGATGTATATGTGTACATTCAGTCACACGTTTTATTGTTGCTATAAACCTCTGCCTCTGTGTTGGGCTTTTTCAGTTCTGTGGAATTTTCCTTTTTTCTTTCTTCTTCCATTTTTTCCTCCTTTTTATAATTTTAATTTTTTAAAAACTACTATATTTTTTCTACATTTATTCCTTTGTTTGCCTTTCCTACTGTTCTTTCCCCCTTTAATGTATATAAATCTACTTCATATACCTCTATTTAACTTTGCATATCTATTCTTTCTTTCTCTTCTTTCTTTCCTTTCCTCTCAACATGTTTGTTGGTTTTGTTTTCATTGCTTTATTCCCCACTTGGCAACTTGCTTTAGTTTTATTTTCCAGTTTGTGCTTTAGTTAGTTTTGTTGTTAACTGGTAAATACAATTTTTGATTTACTTTGTTTGCCAGGTCAATCTGCTGTACTTTATTTTTGCTGGACTGTTTTTGCTTTGTTCATGGGTGGGTGTATATGTATATGTGTATATTCCATTATTTTAATTATTATTTGCCTGATTTTGTAACTGCCCTTTGTCTGGGGTTCATCTTTAGTTTCTTATTATTGGATATTTGTTTTACTCTCCCTTAATGCCACAACAAACCACTTGTGGAATATTCATTCCTGACCAGAGATCAAACCCTGAGCCTCTGGAGTGGGAGCACTGACTCCAAGACCCTAGACTACCATAGAATTAACTCTTCTGCTGCTGCTGCTAAGTCGCTTCAGTCGTGTCTGACTCTGTGTGACCCCACAGACGGCAGCCCACCAGGCTCCCCTGTTCCTGGGATCCTCCAGGCAAGAACACTGGAGTGGGTTGCCATTTCCTTCTCCAATGCATGAAAGTGAAAAGTGAAAGTGAAGTCGCTCAGTCATGTCCGACTCTCAACGACCCCATGGACTGCAGCCCACCAGGCTCTTCCATCCATGGGACTCTCCAGGCAAGAGTGCTGGAGTGGGGTGCCATTGCCTTCTCTGAGAACTAACCTTAGGGAGTATCAAATAGTGAGAATTCACACAAAGGAAACCACTTGAATTCAAGACCCAGCATCACCCAATCACCAGCAGCACCCTGTGCAGGATGCCTCATCTAAACAACAAACAAAACAAAAATACAAACCCGATCACAGCAGACGGGAGCACCACCTCACTCAGCCTGCCCATCAGAGGGGAAGCAAGCAAGACCTCAGCACAAATCTCACCCTATACAAAGCTACACAAACCACTGGACCAACCTTAGGAGGGCAGAAACCAAAAGGAAGAAAGAATTCAACCTTCTTCAAGGAAAGAATTCAACTTTACTGAAAGCCAGGGAAAAGGAGACCTCAAACACAGTAACTTAAAGAAAAGATGAAAAGGCAGAGAAATGCTGCACAAATGAAGGAACAAACTAGAAACACAGAAGTCCAAATAAAAGAAGAGGGAATAGGAAAATTACCTGAAAAAGGATTCAGAATAATGATAGTAAATATGATCAAAAATCTTGAAAACAAAATGGAGAAAATGCAAGAATCAATTAACAAAGACCTAGAAGAATTAAAGAATAAGCATACAGAGACAAATAACACAATTACTGAAATTAAATATACTCTAGAAGGAATCAATAACAGAAGACCTGAAGCAGAAGAATGAATCAGTGAGCTGGAAGATAAAATGGTGGAAATAACTTCTGAAGAGCAGAGTGAAAAGAATGAAAAGAGCTGAGGACGGTCTCAGAGACCTCTGGGACAATATCAAACACACCAGCATTCAAATTATAGGGGGATCCTAGAAGAAGAAGAGAAAAAGAAAGGGTATGAGAAACTTTTTGAAGACATAGTTGAAAATTTCCCCAACATGGAAAAGGAAATAGCCAATCAAGTCCAAGAGGCACAAAGAGTCCCATACAGGATGAACCCAAGGAGAAACACACCAAGACACATTCTAATCAAACTAACAAAGCCTAAACACAAAGAAAGATTATTAAAGGCAGCAAGGGAGAAGCAACAAGTAACATACAAGGGAAACCCCACATGCTTAACAGCTGATCTTTCAGCAAAAACTCTGCAGGCCAGAAGGGAATGGCAGGATATATTTAAAATACTGAAAGGGAAAAATCTACAAGCAAGATTACTGTACCCAGCAAGTATCTCATTCAAAATGATGGAGAAATAAAAAGCTTTCAGACAGGCAAAAGTTAAGAGAATTCAGTACCACCAAACCAGCTTTACAACAATTGTTAAAGGGACTTATATTGTCAGGAAATACAAGAGAAGAAAAAAGATCTACAAAATCAACCCCAAACAATTGACAAATGGCAAAATATATCAATAATTACTTTAAATGTAAACGGATTAAAAATGCTCCAACCAAAAGACACAGACTGGCTGAATGGATACAAAAACATGACCCACATATATGCTGTCTATATGAAACCCACTTCATACCTCAAAACACATATAGACTGAAAGTGAGAGAATGGAAAAATATATTCCATGCAAATGGGAAGTAAAAGAAAGCTAGAATAGTGATCCTCATATCAGACAAAATAGACTTTAAAATAAAGACGATTACAAGAGATAAGGAAGGGCACTACATAATGATCAAGAGATCAATCCAAGAGGAAGACATAACAATTGTAAATATCTATGCACTCAACATAGGAGCACCTCAGTGCATAAGACAAACACTAGCAGACATAAAAGGAGAAATTGGCAGTAACACAATAATAGTAGGAGACTTTAACACTCCACTCACACCAGTGGACAGATCATGAAAACAAAATTAATAAGGAAACACAAGTCTTAAATGATACACTAGATGGGATGGATTTCACTGATATCTTCAGGACCTTCCATCCAAATGCAGAAGAATACACCTTATTCTCAAGTGCCCATGGAACATTCTCCAGGATAGACCACATCGTGGGTCACAAATCAAACCTCAGTAAATTTAAGGAAATTGAAATCATATCAAGCATCTTCTCTGGCCAAATGCTATGAGACTAGATATCAATCACAAGAAAAAAACTGTAAGAAACACAAAGACATAGAGGATAAACAACACATTTCTAAATAATAGATTACTGAAGAAATCAAAAGGGAAATAAAAATATTTCTAGAAGCAAATGACAATGAAAACACAACAACTCAAAACCCATGGGATGCAGCAAAAGTAGGCCTAAGAGGGAAGTTTATAGCAACACAATCCTACCTCAAGAAACAAGAAAAACATTGAATAGACAACCTAACTTTACATCTAAAGCAACTGGAAAAAGAAGAAAAAATCCAAAATTACTAGAAGGAAATAAATCATAAAGATTTGAGCAGAAATAAATGAAAAAGAAATGAAAGGACCAATAGTAAAGATTAATAAAACTAAAAGCTGGTTCTTTGAGAAGATAAACAAAATTGACAAGCCTTTAGCCAGACTCATCAAGAAAAATAGAATCAAATCAACAAAATTAGAAATGAAAAAGGAGAGACTGCAACAGACAATGCAGATATACAATGGATTATAAGAGACTATTGTGAACAACTATATGGCAATAAAATGGATAACGTGGAAGAAATGGACAGATTCTTAGAAAAGTTCAATCTTCCAAGACTGAACCAGGAAGAAATAGAAATTATGAACAACCCAATTACAAGCACTGATATTGAAGCTGTGATCAAAAATCTCCCAAAAACACAAAGCCCAGGACCAGATGGCTTCACAGGAGAATTCTATCAAACATTTAGAGAAGAGCTAATGCTTATCCTTCTAAATCTCTTTCAAAAAATTGCAGAGGAAGAAACACTTCCAGACTCATTCTATAAGGCCACCATCACCCTGATACCAAAACCAGAGAAAGACAACACACACCAAAAAACTACAGGTCAACGTCACTGATGAACAAAGATGCAAAAATCCTCAACAGAATTTTAGCAAACAGAATTTAGCAACACATCAAAAAGCTCATACACCATGATCAAGTTGGGTTTATTCCAGGAATGCAAGGATTCTTCAATATATGCAAATCAATCAATGTGATACACCATATTAACAAACTGAAAGCTAAAGACCATATGATAATCTCAAGAGATGCAGAAAAAGCCTTTGAGAAAATTCATCACCTATTTATGATTAAAACTATTCAAAAAATGGGCATAGAAGGAACCTACCTCAACATAGTAAAGGCCATATATGATAAGCAAACATTATTCTCAATGGTGAAAAACTGAAAGTATTCCCCCTAAGATCAGAAACAAGACAAGGGTGTCCACTTTCACCACTGTTATTCAACATAGTTTTGGAAGTCCTAGCTCCAACAATCAGAGAAGGGAAATAAATAAAAGGAATCCAGATTGGAAAAGAAGTAAAGCTCTCACTGCAGATGACATGATACTGTACACAGAAAACCCTAAAGATAGTATCAGAAACTTACTAGAGCTAAGTAG
The DNA here is from genome assembly GCF_000754665.1 of Bison bison bison. Taxonomy (NCBI): domain Eukaryota; kingdom Metazoa; phylum Chordata; class Mammalia; order Artiodactyla; family Bovidae; genus Bison; species Bison bison. Next base: position 2,525,598 of record NW_011495075.1, read on the forward strand.
TGAATTTAGCAAAGTTGTGGGATACAAAATCAATGCACAGAAATCACTTGCATTTCTATATACTAACAATGAAAAAATCAGAGAAATTAAGGAATCAATCCCATTCACCATTGCAACAAAAAGAATTAAATATCTAGAAATAAACTTACCTAAGGAGACAAAAGAACTGTACACAGAAAATTATAAGACTCTAATGAAAAAAATCAAAGATGACATAAACAGATGGAGAGAGATTCCATGTTCCTGGATAGGAAGAATCAATATTGTGAAAATGACTATACTACCAAATGCAATCTACAGATTCAATGCGATCCCTATCAAATTACCAATGGCTTTTTTCACAGAACTAGAACAAAAATTTTCACAATTCATATGGAAACACAAAACACCCTGAATAGCCAGAACAGTCTTGAGAAAGAAGAATATAACTGGAGGAATCAACCTTTCTGACTTCAGATTAGACTACAAAGCTACAGTTATCAAAAAAGTATGGTACTGACACTAAAACAGAAATATAGACCAATGGAACAAGATAGAAAGCCCAGAAATAAACCCATGCACCTATGTGTATGTTATTTTTGACAAAAGAGGCAAGAATATACAATGGGGCAAAGACAGCCTCTTCAATAAATGGTGCTGGGAAAACTGGACAGCTACATGTAACAGAATGAAATTAGAACACTTCCTAACACCATAAACAAAGGTAACCTCAAAATGGATTAAAGACCTAAATGTAAGACCAGAAACTATAAAAGTTAGAGGAAAACATAGGCAGAACACTCGGTGATATAAATCAAAGCAAGATCCTCTATGACCCACCTCCTACAGTAATGGAAGTAAGAACAGAAGTAAACAAGTGAGACCCGACTGAACTTAGAAGCTTTTGACAGCAAAGGAGACTGTAAGCAAGGTGAAAAGACAACCCTCAGAATGGGAGAAAAGAATAGCAAATGAAACAACTGACAAAGGCTTGATTTCCAAAATATACAAGCAGCTCGTACAACTTCAATGCCAGAAAAACAAACAACCCAATCAAAAGGTGGGGAAAAGGCCTAAACAGACATTTCTCCAAAGATGACACACAGATGGCTAAAAGACACATGAAGAGGTGCTCAACATCGCTCATTATCAGAGAAATGCAGATCAAAACACGATGAGATATCACCTCACACTGGTCAGAATGGCCATCATCAAAAAATCTACAAACAATAAACGCTGGAGAGGGTGTGGAGAAAAGGGAACGCTCTTGCACTGTTGGTGGGAATGTAAATTGATACAGCCACTATGGGAGATGGTATGGAGACTCCTTAAAAAAGTAGGAATAAAACCACCATATGACCCAGCAATCCCACTCCTAGGCATATACCCCGAGGAAGCCAAAACTGAAAGAGACACATGTATCCCATTGTTCATTGCACTGCACTTCCTCTCCTTCTATGCTCCTGATGAACTCTTCAGCATATTAAACATGTATCAGCTTTGACCCATATGCTGTTGCTAAAAAAACTATATGAAAATATTGGTTGTCATCTGGAAGGGCATTGGAGTGTAAAGCCCAAATGAAAATTGGAGCCATGCCCTTTAAAAAAAACTATGCAGTATAATGCCATATACCATGTACATACTGGTAACTCATTCCAAGAAAATCAGAAAAGAGCTGAAATATTTCCAAAAAGTGTAACTACAAACATATATAGAAACGGAAGTGTTTTCTTTCTTTTTCTTTGGACATGCTCTAAAGATGATTTAGAAAGATAAGGTCTGAGGAAGATGTGATAGGTAGAAAATTACAAAGAGATGTGTGTGGGGAATGAGATGCTGAAGTTCTAAAGCATAACAGGGGTTGAGAACCTATAGATTATAGGCTAATTCCAGCCCTCCATCTGTATTTTTTGCAGCCTGGGCGCTAAGAATGGCATTTATGCTTTTAAACAGTTGAAAAAAAATACAAAGAGAGGAACATTTTGTTTCATGTGCAATTTATGTGAAATCCAGATTTCAGTGTCCCTAAGTAAAGAAATGTCCCTAAGTAAGGAAATGGCAACCCATTTCAGTATTTTTGCCTAGAGAATCCCGTGGACAGAGGATCCTGGCAGGCTACAGTCCATGGGGTCGCAAAAAGTCGGACACGACTGAGAGACTAAGTAAAGTTTTATTGGAACCCGGTCATGCTCAGTCTTACCATACTATCTATGGTGGAGTGGTTACAATGGAGAATGTATTTGGCCCACACAGCATAAAATATTTGCTATCTGCCACCCCTACCCCTTAAATGGAATCATGATGTATCTTTAAAAATTTTTAAAAATTTATTTACTTTTGGCTGTGCTGGGTCTTTGCTGCTGTGTGAAGGCTTTCTCTAGGTGAAGTGAGCACAGTCTACCCTCCAGCTGTGGTGCAGAGATTCTCGTTGCGATGGCTTCTCTCCTCGTGGAGCACAACCTCTAGGCTCTGCAGGCCTCAGTAGTCATGGCACACAGGCCGAGATGTTTCATGGCATGTGGGATCTTCCCAGACCAGGGATTGAACCCATGTCCCCTGCATTGCAAGGTGGATTCTTAACCACTGGGCCACCACAGAAGCCCAACTATCCAACTCTCTGGCCCCCCTGACCCTTTGCAGAAAAGTTTTGTTGTTGTTCAGTAGCTTAATCATGTCCGAGACTCTTTGTGACCCCATGGGCTGTCGCATGCTAGGCTTCCTGATTTCCTCATGCTTCTCTTGCAACTCCACTTGGGCTTCCTTTCTTAGAC
>NW_011495075.1:2528450-2565954 GCF_000754665.1 Bison bison bison
TTCCTGTCCTTCATTCTCTCCTGGAGCTTGCTCAAACTCATGTCCATTGGGTCGGTGATGCCATCCAACCATCTCATCCTCTGTCGTCCCTTTTTCCTCCTGCCATTTATCTTTCCCAGCATCTTTTCCAGGGTTTTTTCCAATAAGTTGGCTCTTCACATCAGGTGACTGAAGAATTGGAGCTTTAGCATCAGTCCTTCCAATGAATATTCAGGGTTGATTTCCTTTAGGATTGACTGGTTTGATCTCCTTGCTGTCCAAGGGACTCTCAAGAGTCTTCTCCAGCACCACAGTTCCAAAGCATCAGTTCTTCTATGCCTAACCTTTTTTTTATGGTCTAATTCCCACATCCATGCATGACTACTGGAAAAACCATAGGGCTTCCCTGTAGCTCAGATGGTAATCTGCCTGCAATGCATGAGACCTGGGCTTGATCCCCCAGTCAGGAAGATCCCCTGGGGAAGGGAATGGCAACCTACTCCACTGTTCTTGCCTGGAGAACCCCATGGACAGAGGAGCCTGGTAGGCTACAGTCTACTGGGTCACAAAGAGTTGGACATGACTGAGTAACTAACACTACTACAGCTACTTGACTATACAGACCTTTGTTGGCAAAATGATGTCTCTGCTTTTAATATGCTGTCTAGGTTTGTCATAGCTGTTTTTCCAAGGAATAAGCATCTTTTAATTTCATGGCTGGGCTGCAGTCACCATCCACAGTGATTTTGGGAGCCCAAGAAAATTAAGTCTGTCACTGTTTCCATTATTTCCCCATCTATTTGTCATGAAGTGATGGGATCAAATGCCTTGATCTTAGTGTTTTGAATGTCGAGTTTTAAGCCAACTTTTTCACTCTCCTCTTTTACTTGCATCAAGAGGCTCTTTAGTTCCTCTTAGCTTTCTGCCATAAGTGTGGTGTCATCTGCATATGTGAGGTTATTGATATTTCTCCCAGAAATCTTGATTCCAGCTTGTGCTTCATCCAGCCCGGCATTTCTCATGATGTACCCTGCATGTAAGTTAAATAAGCAGCGTGACAATGTACAGCCTTGACGTGCTCCTTTCCCAATTTGGAACCAGTCTGTTGTTCCATGTCCAGTGTTGATTCCTGGAATGCAGATTTGGATGACATCCTATAAGAAGTTCTTGGACCCGATGAGATCTAGTTTAAGACATTATTGTTCAGATGCCAATTTTCCTTTATTTTAATAAATATACTTACATAGTTTACTTTGAATTCATACAGCTGTATTTTTAAAATAATGACTTGATGCAGTCTTCCTTGACATCATCTGTGACCATACAAATACTCATATTTACATGAATCAAATAATTTAACAATAATGATCATAAATATTATTTACTTAATAAATGCATGTAAAATAAAGATTGTGTTAGGGAACTGAGTTTAAATATTGAAGATTAGTTTATCCAGCAAAGAATTTACCAGCCTTTCTCTTAATCCATGCAGAAGCTCATCAGAGTATTCTTTTCTTGGTTCACTGCGTGTTTTATTTTCCTTTTTTTCTCTGTACATGAATCTCCCCTTAATCTGTTTTTTCTACTTCTTGTACCTTATCTGGACTTCCTTTTCTTTACTACTTTCTCTTTTGTTTGCCCAAAGTACTTCCTTCCTTTTTGATGAGCTTTTTCTCACTGTGAATAGAAACCTCAGTGTAAACTAGAAGAATGAGAAATTCACCATCTAAATCCAGAGGACTTTTGTACAGCCTGGGTATCAATACTGGACAGATGAGGGTAAATTAAATAAAAATAAGCTGAGGACACAGCTGTGTATGCAATTCTGTGTCTGAAGAAAAGGATTCTTTCAAGGTTTGTAAAACCAGGCTTGGCAGAGGGAGAAAAATAACCAGAATAGATTTACTGAGGGCAACACTTGGAAAAAAATGATTTGGGTATTGATCATTTTTAATCTTTTGCCTCGAACAACTGGGAGATGTATGATCGTTCAAGCTGCGACGGAAAGCCAGTCTGTTCTTTAACCTGCCCCAATTCACTCCGACATATTTTATATCCCAGGGGATTCAGCCACAAAGTCCATTAGAGCTCAGGAGGCAGTCAGGTCAAATCAATTGTGCACACTGCAGACAGGGTCCCCATCATTGATGGTAATTCACCCGCATCGTGGGAGAGGAGAGGAAAGGTTAAAGGCTGTGCTGCCATGAACACGTCTCATCTGTCTTGCAGGGTACTGGTGATACCCAAACATTGCTTAAAGAACGAGATGTGCAAATTCAAGTGGGATTTAGAGCCCACGGGCAGTTCACATGATGTTGTTAATGATGCTTTAGAGGGTACAAAAAGTACCTGCTTGGAAGTAGAGGTGAGAAAATGCCTTGTTCCTGGACAAACTTGAATAATGTTTCGTGGTTGATGAGATGTATGCAAAGTATTATTGTTGCTCGGTTGTGTCCGACTCTGCGATTCCATGGATTGTAGCCACCAGACTACTCTGTTCGTGGGATCTTCTGGGCGAGAATACTGGAGTGGGCTGCCATTTCCTTCTTCCTTCCAGACCCAGGGATCGAACCTGAGTCTCCTGCATTGACAGGTGGATTCTTTACCACTGAGCCACCTGGGAAGAGAAGTCTTAGGAGATTCAGAATACCTGCGGTAACTCATTTCCTGCCTGCCCCCTCTCCCACCCCAGATTCCCTTCGCATTTAGTTCTTTCTGTGGCCAGAAGAGGTAACTTGTACATCTGTCATCTGGATTGGAGGCGTAAATTTAGGTCCTAACAAGGAAGAAGAAATTGAATAAAAGGGTCACTTAAATTCAGTTGATTTCTTTATTTTCAAGAAGAAGAGCTCCTGTTTTGAGGATGACTGAAAGTGTGTCAAGTAATATTCTCTGGTGGGCGTCCATACAGCACAAATGCATCCTGATGCTCTTGGGAGAACTGACTTCAGCTCTTTACAGACCCTGCCTGCTTTCCCATGCTCTCAGTTGCTTCTTGGTCTGTATTGGGGTGCCTGTCCGGAGGGTTTAATTGAGGTGCAAAGCTCACTTTGACTGCTTTGCAAAATGGGGATGAATTTAAAATACATGTGAAAAAAGCTTCCTATTCTTCCTTTTTCTCTTAGGGTTTTCTTTCCTTAGTTTTTCTCTTGAGTTATATTTTCCACCATAAATTTCTTCATGGAAAGTGAATAATTTTCGAGAGGACTATGTGTTGGTTAGAGAAAAGAATAGGATGTGAATGGGATTACTTTTTTTGGCAGTCCAGATATGACTAATCAAGAAAATGTTGGCCCCATGAAGTCTGTCCTTTTCAGCCCTTTATATGTGCTTGTTTTTATTTAAGGACGGATGTGAAGAAACTGCGTCTGTAGAAAGGTGGTGAGGTAATTCCCTTGGAGTACAATTGCTTTGGTGATGGTTTAGATAAACAAGTGGTCTCCTGGTACTGTAAATAATAATAAAGCAACGGCTGCCTATAACTATTTGCGTGACTCTTCAGCAGCACATGTCTATGCTGTTGTTACAGACTGGAACTTCTTTCGCTTCTCTCTAAAACTCTTGGTTTCCTCTGTCTTCAAGGCTCCCAGTGATTTCTGAAGACACAGAGTGAGGGGTAGGGACATGGCACGTGGTGAGAACAGACACACATAAGAAGGAAAACAGCAGAATGGAATATCCGCTGTGCACAGCAGCACATCTTAAATAACCACTCACTGATGTTGAGGCTGAAGTTCCAATACTTTGGCCACTTGATGCGAAGAACTGACTCATTTGAAAAGACCCTGATGCTGGGAAAGATTGAAGGTGAGAGGAGGAGGGGACGACAGAGGGTGAGATGGTTGGATGGCATCATGGACTCAATGCATGGATTCAATGAGTTTGAATAAACTCCGGGAGTTGGTGATATACAGGGAGGCCTGGCATGCTGGGGCGTGCTGGGGGTCCGTGGAGTCACAAAGAGTCAGACACGACTGAGCGACTGAACTGAACTGAAGAACCAAAACTCTGGGCTTCCCTGGTAGCTCAGTGGTAAGGAATCTGCCTGCCAGTGCAAGAGATGCAGGTTCCATTCCTGGGTCAGGAAGATCCCCTGGAGAAGGAAATGGCAACCCGCTCCAGTATTCTAGCCTAGAGAATCTCATGGACAGAGGAGCCTGGGGGCTACAGTCCACGGGGTCAAAAAGAGCTGGACATGGCTGAGCGTACATAGCACAGAACCAGAACCCGAGTCAGGCATTGGCAGTAGTCACAAGTCAGGGATAAGCATTCAGTGGTTCCAAAATATAATGCTGAATTAAAAAAATGATGTCTGCTTTGATCACTGCACTTATAAACATACTGATAAATATCAAATTAGTAGAATTTCAAAACCACTGCTTGAGGCAATTGTTCTGACTTTGAGCTTGAAGGGTGGGAAACAAATTCATTTCAACTCTCAAATCAGAAAATAGTTCATGTATCTTTGGACAAAAAAGCTTTGAAACTTGAATCTGGCCTAAAATTTCGACAGCCAAATTTGTGCCTGGTGTGATTTGCAACGGATGAAACAGTTCTGGCAGTCACTGAATCCTCAGTAGAAATTGTGACTTGCTAGACTTTGAACAAAGCAGGGTTGCAGGAAAGAGTTTTTCTTAAATAATTTGTTGTTTGAAGAATATATCTAAGATGTATGTCTTTAGGAAACCCAAAATAATGGTTTCAGTTAGCCAAAGTGTCTGTTACTAGTTATGTCCTTATTTTTGGCAAAACCAAAGGAGAAGAAAGGGCTGGGTATAGTCTCTCCTGGGGAATTTAGACAAATGAATAGAGGATTAGAGAGAGATCTTTCTCAGGAGGGTTGAGCACAGCGAGAAAGAGATGCTTTCTTAAAGTTCTTGCAAACTCTCTATTTTCACTTTTGGGAAATTTCCACCATAACATTTTTAGAAAACTGTAACTTGAAGACAGATCCTCCTTGTGATTATCTGTCTATCCGTACTTGAGGAAATTAAACTCTTCCAGATTGTTGTAACTTGGACAAAGTGGTGGGAATGCCTGAATATCAGTATGGTTTCTTGGGGGAATGTGCAAATATTTCTGAGGAGCCAGGGCTTGATTGTTAAGAAAGGGTGTCCCAGCGGTGCACTGTGATGGTGAAATCGCCTTTATAGAATTGAGAAGTGCGGCCAGCATGCTGATGAACGGGGCAGACGGAACCTGCTACATGTAGGCACCAACACACCATTGTTCTTTTCTTCCCCGTCCCTGGGGTGTGAGTGTGAGTGTGAGTGTGAGTGTGTCAGTGTCACGCAGGATCTCAGTTCCCCGACCAGGGATCGAACCCACGGCCCTGCAGTGGAAGCCCCGAGTCCTAACCCCTGGGACCGTCCCTGTTAGTCCTTATGTCGCCTCATCAGAGAAGGCTCCTCGGACCCCCGCCCTACCTAAAGCAGCCCTGATTCTTCCACTGTCTGTCTTCTCATGCTGCGTCATTTTTCTTCAGTGAACTCACCCACTTCGGATATTTTGTTGTCTGTTTTCCCATTTTGGATGTAAACTCTGTGAGAACAGGGGCTTTGTCCTGCCCTCAGCTATGTCCCCAGCACCTAGAACAGCACCTGGCACCTACCAGGACTCAAGAAATATGGATATTTATCAAATTATGTGTAAATGAATTAATTTTATTCTTTTTTGTGAAAACAATATGGTATGATTTGGTTGCTACTTTCTTGAGAACATTTGGCCCAGAATAACTTTGAAAGTGAAGTGTGAGTTGCTCGATTGTGTCTGACTCTTTGGGCATGGACGGTAGCCTGCCAGGCTCCTCTGTCCATGGGATCCTCCAGGCAAGAATACTGGAGTGGACATGCCCTTCTCCAGGGGATCTTCCCCACCCTCCTCTCCTGCATTGCAGGCGAATTCTTTACCACCTGAGCCACCAGGGAGACTCAGAATAACTTTGGTTGTTTCCAAATATCAAACTGTTGTTCAAGGCAAAGACGGGATAGTAAAAATTCACCAAGTCCCCCACGTATGAACGTTCAAAGCTGTCGACATGTGCTCACATGTGCAATCACGTGAGTGAGTTCGCGAGTCTGGTGTACCTCGCCGCCTGTGTGCAGCCTGTACGAGTGTTGGCTCGTGTGTGCTCCCCTCACAGCGTGGTACAGAGAATAGTGGTGCAGTACTTTCCTTTCAAGCCCACGATTTCCAGAAGCAAGTGCAAAAGCTGCAGTGATGTAGCTGGTACACTTTTCAAGGCACCGCATTGTAAGATTAAAAACCTTTTCTCTATTTTTTGTGCACTTGTTTTTTAGGTATTATTTGTGTAAAAAATGTTATAAACCTATTATAGTACAGTACTGTATAGAGAATTGTTAGCTGGGTATCTAGACTAACTTTATTGGCCTTATGAATAAACTGGGCTTTGCTTTGAAAACAGAACTTGTTCTTATGTAGCGGACTTACTGTAGACAGCATGCCACCTGCTTTAAGTGTTCTTGCGTGGAAGTTACATTTATTATAATTATGCCATGGAAGCAGAGGGACGATGCATGAACAGGAATGGGTGGCAGCTTGAAAAGTGTTCCTTTGGGGTTTTAGTTATGAAACTATCTATTGAATCTAGAAAATTCACAAGGTATTGTATGTGTAAGTCGGAGGAGGATTCTTTCCTTTCCAATCATATACCTCTTTCTACATAATTATCTCTTTTCATCATCACCCAAATAAATCCTCTCTAACAAATCCAGGAAGGTGACTGTCAGGGAATCCACAGCAGGGAACACGATCCTCAAGTCAATAGAGCACTCTCAATTTCTAGTCAAAGAAGGGCCTCGTGTGAGGGTCTTTTCCTCCAATTAGTCCTCACCTTGCTTCTCCGACCTATACTTTCTTTAACCAGATTCACAGAAGTCCCTCCCCCGCTGCCAACAGGGTTCATCCTGTGTCCTGCTATGAACAAAAATGAACCCAAATAAGGGCTTCTGGTGCTCTCGGCCCTCAATACTTAGCACTGCTCACCCTCCTCCGCTTCTCAAACCACCTAGAAGAATAGAGTGGACATGAGGCCTTGCATTGTTGGCTCAGTGGTGAAGAATCCACCTACCATGCAGGAGAGCAGGTTTGATCCCGGGGTCAAAGATCCTGTGGAGGAGGAAGTGGCAATCTACTCCACTCTTCTTGCCTGGAAAATCCCACAGACAGAGGGATCTGGTGGGCTACTGGCCATGGGGTCATAAAGAATCGGACACGACTGAGAATGCACACACACAAAAAAGCCTTTGTATCATATTTGGGCTCCTGCCAAGTTATTTAATGACTTAGGGAAACTGGCAATATCATAAAGAGGAAAGCTTATTTTGATGGGTTCAAATGAACCAGAGAATGTAATGATTATAAATATATAATGCCCGTGACATCAGAGTGCCTGAATATATTAAGCAAGTGCTAATAGAACTGAAGGGAGTAATAGACAACAATACAATAACAACATACAAAGATCATTTGCGTGTCTATATACAAACAATGGACTATATGAAAAAAAACTTTAAAAGTCCTCCTGTAAGAGCACTGTGTGTGGCCAAAAGAGATGAAAATATGGCTGCACAGAAACTCGTGCATAAGCCTTTACTGTAGCATTGTCAGTAACAGCCAAAGTGGCAACAAGCTAAACGTCTGTCAGTTGATGAGAGATAAATGAGATGTGCTATATCTATGCCATGGAATATTATTCAGCCATAAAAAGGAAGGAAGTACTAATGCATGTTACAGCTTAGATGAACCCCCAAAACATGGTAAGTGAAAGAAGTCAGTCAAAAGTCCATATGGTATGTGATTCTATTCGTGTAGAAGTTCAGAGTAGGGAAATCCATGTAGTTAGAAAGTCAAATAGTCATTGCTTAGGTCTAGGGAGGAAGTTAGAATAGGGAACAATAGCTAAAGTGTTTTGCTTTGTTTTTTGAGGCAATGAAAATATTCTAAGATTGACTGGGGTAGTAATCACACATATCTGTGAATATACTAAAATCCACTGAATTATACACTTCAAATGGGTGGCATAAGGTATGTGAGTTAGATTTCAATAAAGCTGTTAAAATAATTCTGAACAAGTAAGAGACGCATTCTTCTACAGATTGTTGTTCAGTTGTTAAGTCATGTCCAACTCTTTGCACTCCCGTGGACTGCTGCCCGCTAGGCTCCTGTCCTCCACTGTCTCCCGGAGCTTGCTCAAACTCATGTCTATGGAGTCGGTGATGCCATCCAACCATCTCATCTACTGCCTCTTCTGCTTTTGCCCTCAATCCTTCCCAGCATCAGGGTCTTTTCCAATGAGTCAGTTCTTCACATCAGGTGGTCAAAATATGGAGCTTCCTCTACAGTCCTTCCAATGAATGTTTAGGTTTGATTTCCTTTAGGATTGACTGGTTTACTTTCAGCGCCACAGTTTGAAACCATCAATTCTTCGGCACTCAGCCTTCTTTATGGTTCAACCCTCACATCTGTACATGCTGCTGCTGCTGCTGCTGCTGTCACTTCAGTCATGTCCGACTCTGTGCGACCCCATAGACGGCAGCCCACCAGGCTCCCCCCGTCCCTGGGATTCTCCAGGCAAGAACACTGGAGTGGGTTGCCATTTCCTTTTCCAATGCATGAAAGTGAAGTCGCTCAGTCGTGTCCATCTCTTAGCGACCCCATGGACTGCAGCCTACCAGGCTCCTCCGTCCATGGGATTTTCCAGGCAAGAGTACGGGAGTGGGTTGCCATTGGCTTCTCCGACATCTGTACATGACTACTGAGAAAACCATAGCTTTGACTTACAGACCTTTGTCAGCCGAGTGATGTCTCTGCTTTTTAATATGCTGTCTATGTTTGTCATAGCTTTCCTTCCAAGGAGCAAGCGTCTTTTCATCTCATGGCTGCAATCACAGTCTGTAGTGATTTTGGAGCCCAAGAAAATAAAATCTGTCACTGTTTCCACTTTTTTCCTTTCTGTTTGCCATGAAGTGATGGGACCAGATGCCATGATCTTAGTTTTTTCAATGGTGAGTTTTTTTTTTAAATTTTTTTATTATGAAGGTATGATAACACATTCATATTGTAGGAGACTTGGAAAATGCAGAGCAAAGTTACATATAGTTCCACTACATAGTACAATTATTTTTAAGTAGGTAAATTAGATTTTTAGTTGGAATTTCAATATCAAACTCTCAAAAATTAATAAAATGAATATACTGAAAAGTAAAAGGATATAACAGACCTGAAAAGGGCCATGAACCAAATCAACATAATTAAGATTTATACAATTTTCACACAACAGTAGGATACAAATTCTATTCAAGTTCCCATAGACTACAAACCATGAGACACTGGACCATATTCAGGGACAGAAAACAAGGTACAAAAATTTCATGGTCTAAAGGTATTGAAATCATACAGAGTCTGTTCTCTTATCACTGTGAAATTATGTCAGAAATCAATAGCAAAGGTGTTTGAAAATAACCCACATATTTTCAAGTACAATGTGACATTTACCAAGAGAGATCTTTGACTTACCATTGAAAGACTCAATAAAGTCAGAAGACTGAAAAAACACGGAGGATGGCGGCAGAGAAGAAAGCATTTAAGTGAGAAATTAGTATCATTATACTTACAAAACCCATATATTTGGAAATTTCCACTTTTAAATGATGGATGTATCTAAGAAACCATAACAAGGAAAATTTAAAAATATTTGTAACACAATAAAAATGAAAGTTTATCAGAGTTTGTTGCATGTAGCTGAGGCTGCTCAATGCAACTAAATTTAATGTTTTGTTTTAAGCCAGCTTTTTCATTCTCCTCTTTCACCCTTCACTTTCTGACTTTAGAATGTTATCATCTACATACCTGAGGTTATTGATGTTTCTCCTGGCAATTTTGATTCCAGCTTGGGATTCCCTGGATAAACATTGATAATTTATGTTGGATTAAATAGTTAAATGAAGTCACTTTAAGGTTTTGCTTGCTGTATACACTTTTTCCTCTCTGTGATTTAAACATGAATCAAAAGCCCCAGGCTTCCTACGTTTTTAAAGACAACTTTCTCTTGGCAGTAACCTTCCTAATGTCATGAATTCAGCCTATTGTCTTTCTGTCTATGGTAATCTGAGGTGGAACAGACTTCTTTGGAAATGTTAGTAAGATTTGCCACCAAAAAATCATTTAAATTTTGCTATGTGATCAAGTATTCTCCTAATAAAGTTTATCAATGAAAAGAAAACAAAACCCAATCATTAACTAGATGCTACAGAGATTGGGACCTGGCATCTTTCAAAGGTTTAACTATTCTAAAGAAATTTCTATTGAAATATGGATTCCCACTAGAAATGAAAATGCTTGAGTGTGGTCCTTGTGACAGTAGCAAGCAGTGCCTCCCGATATTGTGACAATTTTCGCATCTGAGTTGTGCCTTCCGTGTTATCATGCTATGCTCAGTAGAATGTGAAGGTGAAAATAATGGAAGTTTTTATAGTTGGTGGGAGAATACATAGATACTTAGCCATCAGTGACATAATAATAGAGACACATGTACATACATGGATTAATAGTATTCAAAAGTATAAATGCATATGGATCTAAAGGATCCATATTTTAAAAGAAAGCAGAGATGATGTGAGGAAAGGTTTCGTGGAAGTTAGAATGAGGCAGCATTTTGAAAGAAAGAAAGAACAATGCCACTGATCTATCAGAGATTCTTATTTATCTACATTGAAGTAAGGAGATGCTGCAATTCAGGCACCTAGAAAGCTGCCACTCGAGATGTGCATGCATTTCTCCTTTTGACAAGATGATTTCTTCATTTCCTAGTTGACTTAAAACTGAGAATCCAGACATAGGTACATGTATGCGTAGAGATGGACAGGTGACTATTTCCTGATTAACTGGGGCTTCAGTTGCATTTGTCATAGTAAATTATTTATTTTACCTAAGGTGGTATTCTTCAATGAAGGGCAATAATGTCCTTGTGTAACCAATTGTATTTCTTATAATTTCATTGTAGTTTTCTTTTTGTATTTCATAGCTGGGATTTAAACACAGACCATTTTTGTATATTTCTATTGCAATCAAGATATATAGCTTCACTTCAACAATGATGCTTTTCCTGGGAGCAGATTATATTGAAAATTTGCTAACTGTTCTTTTTTTTTTTTTTTCCTTTCCTTGTGTCCTGGGCTTGAACTTCTTAAGTTATCTAGAGATCCAGAGCAAATAATTTAAAATGTAATTTGCTGTGCACAAGTAATGTGCTCTTTATTTAACGGTTAGCGGACACACTAAGATATTTTTCTCTCTCTGGTTAAGGGAAAGCTTATTAAACTGATCTCAGTCCTATCTCACTGTTTGCGCTGAACTGTAAAGGCGGGAGCTTGGCTGGGAACTGTGACTGGCCTTGTTAGGAAAGGTGGACGTTTTGCGCCCTAGATGTTCCTTAGAGTTTTCCAAAGCGGCCTGCTTCACCTGAGCAAGGTTACAAGTTTTATAACCTTCTATGCAGAATGCCTTTGGTTCAAATTTAGGGAGTTAAGACTGTGTTGTTGGAATACTTAACATAGCTCATGATTGTATTTTATAAACTTGGAGGGGTGTGTGTGTGTGTGTGTGTGAGTGATGTCCTACTCTTTGTGACCCCATGGACTGTAGCCCAACAGGCTCCTGTCCATGGAATTTTCCAGGCAGAATACTGGAGTAGGGTGCCATTTCCTCCTCCAGGGCATCAAACCCTCATCTCCTGCATCTCCTGCATTGTCAGGCAGATTCTTTCCCAGTAGCGCCACCAGGGAAGCCCTTGGGCAGAGAGCTCTTTCCTGCAAAAAGCTGCTGACAAGCCCCTGCTGTCAGACAGCGTTCCGTTTCCAGGGGGTTAGGGGCAAAGGTCCATCTTCTGTAAGGTCACACTGGCACGGGGTCTGTCGCATCTCGTTGCTGACAATCTTAGTTGCCTGCTTACACATACTGTAGAGCGAGCTACAATTATTTTGATGAACGCAAAGATATGTTATGAGCAATAGCGTTGATCCCCCTCTCTTCAAGTCGGTTCTTGGAACTGTGCCTGCCACTGACTAGGTTCTGCTCAAGGTGGAGCGGCCAGTGTCGTGGCTGCAGCGTGGCCGCAGGCAGTCCACTCTGTCCTCCGCGGGCAGGTACCGCATCCGTGAACCACTCTGTCCTCCGCCGGCAGGTACCGCATCCGTGAAACAACTCAGGAGCGCGCATCAGACACTCAGCCTGTGACTCTGTTGTCAAAATCGTTAGCTGCTTGCACTTGCTCTTTTGTGACTCTGGGAGGCCTGGGAGATTTCAGCTTTTCTACCAGTGAGAGGCAGGGGACACAGAGGGACCTTTGTACACGGGGAGGAGGCACAGGGTTCTTTCCGCTCGGTTTCAACAGAAACTCGAGTCCAGTTTTGTATCCCTCTGATATCTGCCGTCTGGGGCTTCCTGGTGGTGCAGTCAGAAGGAACCCACCTCCCAATACAGGAGACACAAGACACGCGGGTTAGATCCCTGGGTTGGGAAGATCCCCTAGAGAAGGGAATTGCAGCCCAATCCAGTATTCTTGCCTGGAGAATTCCACGGACCGAGGAGCTTGCTGGGCTACAGTCCATGAGGTCACAAAGAGTCAGACACGACTGAGCTCTTATCACTTACTTCCTGTATCATCCTGATAATCAGTTGACACAGAAATTATATTCGAAATGAGATCACATCATTTATCTTTTTGCTTAAACGTAGTTGTCTCTCTTTTGAGCAGTTTTCAGTCAGGTTGTCTAAATATGCTTACTGGTCTAAAGGGACTTGGATGAAGTTCAGTTGCCTGTGTTAATAGAGCGCTCCCCACTTCACGTACAGTTAATTAGTCTCTAGATTATTGCCAGTCTCACAGTATTATATTTGGGTTGCTATTCTTAAATGCAAAGGTCAGCAGTTTTGCTGTTCTGTTCTGTCCAAGACAGTGTCCGTGTTTCCTTGCTAAACTCTGGCTTTTCAGTGCAAATTTTAGCTCAAATTGATTTCTGTTAGTGTCATGAAAGGAGAGCAAGGGTTGCTCTGACAGCGCTTCTTGCTGAACAAGGCCAGTCTGGGCATTTGGAAAGAAGTTTCGAGGTGCACCTGTACTCAGAAGCGTGAGAATGATCCTTGAGTGATGTCTGTGTGTGCTCAGTTGTGTCTGGCTCTTTGTGACCCCATGGGCTTCAGCCCACCAGGCTCCTTTGTCCATCCAGGCAAGAACGATGGAATGGGTTGCCATTTCATTGTCCAGGGAATCATCCTGACGCAGGGGTCAAACCTGTGTCTCCTGCATCTCCTGCATTGGCAGGCAGGCTCTTTACCACTGAGCCACCAAGGAAGCCCATATGAGTGGTGGCTACTTTACCATTTAAGTAGTGGAGGTTAACTCATCTGACTTTCACTTGCTTTTGATCCTTTCTCTCCTCGGGAGAGCTGAGTTGATTTTCAGTGGTTGGTATTCTCGGAGTGCAGAGCCCATGGAAGGAAGGAGGTGGGTATACATGAGGCCATAAGGTCTGTATCATTAGGTACCTCATATGTGGGGCTGACGAACTGCAGGACACACAGATCTTTGTTCTGGGCCAAAGTGCTTCGTTTATGATGGAGATTACAGTGAGAATAAAATGAAGTTGTCTAAGGGAAGATGATATCTCAGGAGACTTTATAGTGGTTTGGCCACAGTTAATAATGTGGTTGGTCCTGCGTAGTGAACTGCGGGATGACATTGTCTTTTAACAGACGCCAATCGTGTGTGATCCAGGCAGGTCGATTACTCACAAGTCTCTGGTGATCAGCACACCAGGAAAGAGCCAAAGAAAACGCCCAGATGCAGACACTTAAAAACTGAAATTGGGTACAAGCCAATTGACAGAAATGGAACTGAACCCTCAGGGGACTGAGAACGACCTGCTACATATTCGTTTCTACCTTATTAATTACTTATGCAGGATGGGAGCGTGTCACTTGCAGCAAAATTTTACAAACCAGTAAGTGCAGATATTTAAAACTCCCCTTTCCTGCAGGAAATGGTATATCCTTTAAGAGAGAGAGAGGGAGAAAAGGGGATAAATATTAAAGAAGTTTTCCTCTTTTCTTTATACTCATTGCTATCTGCAACTCTGGTTAATCTCAATGCTATATATTTGTAGACAAGCCAACCAATCTTGTAGTAAATACAGTGAGAGTGTGCTCACCTCTCAGAAATGTGTATGTCTAACTCATTAATATTAATGCAGCTGCATACCATCATGGAGGCGATAATAGACCCCCATTAAAATCCATTTGTATTCATGAGTTTTTTTTTAAAGGTTACTCTTCAATCATTTCTTTTAAAAATGTGACTCAATGATGTTCTTCATTTCAAAAATATTTCAAATATAGCTGACTAAATACAATAAGAATCCAATTAAAGTTTATTTGCGACAAATTTCCATGGAAAATTTAACAGTATATCGACCCATCCTGACCAAATCACCTTCCTTTGCTCTATTAATTTGTGTACGGTACGTTAACCAGAAAGCATCAGATGATTCCTGTTTTCTGCTTCTGTTGGTCTTTGTAATCCGAACTTGAAAGATTGACAGCTGACAGTCTGCACACAATGAAGTCCATAAACTAGTAAGCTTCTCGCTCTGGAAGGACACCCAATGCCTGATACTCAACCTTGTCAGTTGTAGAATACATCTCAGTATTAGCATCATGCAGGATCTATAGCATATTGAAGGCTAGGGACCTTTATAAATCTCACACCTAGAAAATAAGTGTTCTATTTGTTAAAGAATTTATGTACCATTCACCACCAAATCTGTGGAAACAGTATGCATGAGACAGACAGTTACGGGAAGGGAGTCAATGGAGAAGATAGTTTGTATTTTCAAGCACATTGGTTAATGTGCTAGACAGCGTACTGAAAAACAAAGATATCTCTTTGCCAACAAAGATCTGTATAGTCAAAGCTATGACTTTTCCAGTAGTCGTGTATGGATATGAGAATTGGGCTCTAAAGGAGGCTGAGAGCCGAAGAATTGATGCTTTTGAACTGTGGTGCTAGAGAAGACTCTTGAGAGTCCCTTGGACTGCAAGGAGATCAAACCAGTCAATCCTAAAGGAAATCAACTCTGAATATTCATTGGAAGAACTGTTGCTGAAGCTGAAGCTCCAATACTTTGGCCACCTGATGGGAAGAGGTGACTCAGTGGAAAAGACCCTGATGCTGGGAAAGACTGAGGGCAGGAGGAGAAGGGGACGAAAGAGGATGAGATGGTTGGATGGCATCACCGATTCAATGGACACGAGTTTGAGCAAACTCCGGAAGATGGTGAAGGACAGGGAACACTGGTGTGCTGCTGTCCACAGGGTCGCAAAGAGCTGGACGTGACTTAGTGACTGAACAACAACAACATCCTTATAAGAACGGGCCAGGAAACGGGATGGAGAAAGGAGAGGGGTGATGGCTGAGCTAATTTTTATAGCTGCAGTGATTAATCTCTTCTGGATTTTCTTATGAAAGTGATACTTTATGCTTTTAGAGAAAAATCGACCATAATTTCAGAACCAAAATTAAAAGGCAATCTAAACATTCCCAGAAGCAAGACACTTAAAAGAGGTAGCCCATTTCTCAGTAATCCCTCCTCATCCAGAGGACTGAGCTGAACCACTCAATTCACTAAAACATTGACGTGTGTTTCCCTCGGGCAGGCACAGGGCTGAGCCTTGAGGAGAGAAACTCATCTGAGTGAGTTAATCCGGGTCCTCAGATTTATAATGTACCTAAACCATAGTTGTGGGAAACACACCCAGACTTCACCCAAACTGCAAGGTATATTCCCTGGAACTATGGTTTAGAGTTTAAGAAGGCTAAACCCCACTGGGTTAATAGCACAGAAGATTCAAGTATACGTCATACGTAAAAGATCCACACTCTCTTCTGGAGCAGGAGCAAGGATTCAGTGAACGCAGCTCTAAGAAATAAATATACGCTGTGTAATAACTACCTATTGTATTTATATTATCAAAATATCAGTTCAGTTCAGTTCAGTCGCTCAGTCGTGTCTGATTCTCTGCGACCCCATGAATCGCAGCACGCCAGGCCTCCCTGTCCATCACCAACTCCCGGAGTTACTCAAACTCATGTCCATTGAGTCGGTGATGCCATCCAGCCATCTCATCCTCTGTCATCCCCTTCTCCTCCTGCCCCCAATCCCTCCCAGCATCAGAGTCTTTTCCAATGAGTCAACTCTTCGCATGAGGTGGCCAAAGGACTGGAGTTTCAGCTTCAGCATCATTCCTTCCAAAGAACACCCAGGGCTGATCTCCTTTAGAATGGATTGGTTGGATCTCCTTGCAGTCCAAGGGACTCTCAAGAGTCTTCTCCAGCACTGCAGTTCAAAAGCATCAATTCTTCAGCACTCAGCTTTCTTTATAGTCCAACTCTCACATCCATACATGACCACAGGAAAAACCATAGCCTTGACTAGATGGACCTTTGTTGGCAAAGTAATGTCTCTGCTTTTGAATATGCTATCTAGGTTGGCCATAACTTTCCTTCCAAGGAGTAAGTGTCTTTTAATTTCATGGCTGCAATCACCATCTGCAGTGATTTTGGAGCCTCAAAAAATAAAGTCTGATGCTGTTTCCACTGTTTTCCCATCTATTTCCTATGAAGGATGGGA
Source organism: Bison bison bison (assembly GCF_000754665.1). Lineage (NCBI taxonomy): Eukaryota > Metazoa > Chordata > Mammalia > Artiodactyla > Bovidae > Bison > Bison bison. Next base: position 2,545,136 of record NW_011495075.1, read on the forward strand.
CCAGATGCCATGATCTTCGTTTTCTGAATGTTGAGGTTTAAGTCAACTTTTTCACTCTCCACTTTCACTTTCATCAAGAGGCTTTTGAGTTCCTCTTCACTTTCTGCCATAAGGGTGGTGTCATCTGCATATCTGAGGTTATTGATATTTCTCCCGGCAATCTTGATTCCAGCTTGTGCTTCTTCCAGCCCAGCGTTTCTCATGATATACTCTGCATAGAAGTTGAATAAGCAGGGTGACAATATACAGCCTTGACGTACTCCTTTTCCTATTTGGAACCAGTCTGTTCTTCCATGTCCAGTTCTAACTGTTGCTTCCTGACCTGCATATAGGTTTCTCAAGAGGCAGGTCAGATATTCCCATCTCTTTCAGAATTTTCCACAGTTTATTGTGATCCACACAGTCAAAGGCTTTGGCATAGTCAATAAAGCAGAAATGGATGTTTTTCTGGAACTCTTGCTTTTTCTATGATCCAGCGGATGTTGGCAATTTGATCTCTGGTTCCTCTGCCTCTTCTAAAACCAGCTTGAACATCTGAAAGTTCATGGTTTATGTATTGCTGAAGCCTGGCTTGGAGAATTTTGAGCTTTACTTTACTAGCGTGTGAGATGAGTGCAATTGTGCAGTAGTTTGAGCATTCTTTGGCATTGCTTTTCTTTGGGATTGGAATGAAAACTGACCTTTTCCTATACTGGCAAATATTTTTGGATCAGTTTGCATTAAACACTCTATGTTGTTCATTCTGTTCAGTGTTAAGTGTTTAAATACATATGAATTTCACTGCAATACACAGAGTACTTAGTGACAGTGAGTTGAATATCCATAATATTAGAGGCTGAATGTATTACAGTAAATGGAAAAAATGTGAAGAAGCAAAGTCTCATATGTAATTTTTCTATAAGTAAAAAAAATTTAATCAAAATATACTTTGATTTACAATGCTGTTAGTTTCAAGTATACAGCAAAGTGATTCAGTTATACACACACACACATATACATGCATATTCTTTTTCAGATTATTTTCCATTATAGGTTTTATAAGATATTGAGCATCATTGTTGTGCTCTACGGTAGGTCCTTGTTGGTTATCTCTTTTGTGTGTAGCAGTGTGTGTATGTTAACCCCAAGCTCTCACATCTATCCCTCCCCTCCCCTCCTCCTTTGGTAAACTCGTTTGTTTCTGAAGTCTGTGGGTCTGTTTCTGTTCTGTAAAGAAGTTCGTTTGTATCATTTTTTTAGATTCCACAGCTGAGTGATATCATATTTGTTTTTATCTGTCTTAGTATGATGATCTCTAGGGCCATGCATGCTGCTGCGTGGTATTATTTCATTCTTTTTTACGGCTGAGAAATATTCCGTTGTGTGTATGCACCAGTCTCTTTCTCCGTTCCCCTGCTGGTGCACATCTAGGCTGCGGCCGTGTCTTGGCTGTTGTGAACAGCGCTGCCGTGGCCATAGGGGTGCGTGCATCTTTTCCAATTAGAGTTTTCGTCTTTTCTGGATTTATGCCCAGGAGTGGGATTGCGGTAGTTAAGAATGTAGAAGGAATAACAAACAGGATGGGTCTAATAGGACAAGGAGCGAGTTTGGGGGAGATAATGAGTTCAAATTTGGACGATGAGCTTGAGATCCATGTAAGACATTGGACTGAAGATGGCCCTTGATCACTGATTTAGGACACTGGAATTCAGAGCAGGTGTCTGAGCCAGAAATACACATTTATGAATCCAGTTGATGGATGACTACTGATCATAAATAGGAAAATAAAATTCAGAACCTTTGTGCACCCTGTTCTGAGCATCTGTTGCTCTAAGCCTGCCCAGGCTCTGTTCACCCTTCTGAGTAGTGCCTGATATTTGGGGAGAGGGGTCCATTACAAGTCTGGATGCTATGACTGGGATGGGCTGACTCCACTTCTGATTTTGAACAAGGTATGATGGTGTACGTACCCAGGAATGTAAGTGATGAGTAATACGAAAGGGGCATGTTCAACTTTGCCAGGTAAGGTCAGATTGCTTTCCAGGGTGGTCATATCCATTCACACTCATCTAGCAGTCAGAGATGTTAACTTTTACAGCTGTACTTACCGAACAATCTGCATTTCCCCTCTGGTCTGTACTGACTGCCCTGTCATAAGTCAAATGCTAACATGTGTGTGTGTCTGCTCCCTGGCTCTCTATCCTGTTCCTTTGGTTAAATTATACTTTGGAGATGATTTTAAAGGGGCTTTCCCTGGTGGTTCAGCAGCAAAGAATCTGCCTGCAATGCAGGAGCTGCAGGAATTGTGGGTTCCATCCCTGGGTTGGAAAGATCCCCTGGAGGAGGAAATAGCAACCCATTCCACTATTCTTGCCTGGAGAATCCCATGGACAGAGGAGCTTTATAAGAATTCCTGATACCTGATTTTAATAAAATTCACCTTTTTATAATTTTGAATATTCATGACATAAATGTTATATTTTTCAATTTGCTTAGCTCTTTTTAAAATGTTTTTGTCAACGTTTTATAGTTTTAACAAGCACAGCCATGTGTTATTAGATTTATTTGTTGGCACTTTAAAAATTCTAAGTATTATCTTCTTTACTGTATGCTTTAAACTGATTTTTGGTGGTCTCTGTAAATTAAATTGACATTTGTGTATTGATTTTATAACCAGAAAGTTTGTTAAACTTTACTAATTTTAAGTAGTAGATTATTTAGATTTTATATGTAGAAATCATTCTCTATAAAATGTCTTCTATGCTTTTCCAGCCATTCAGTATCATGAGTATTGTGTATGATTTTTTTGTTTGTTTTTTTGATGGGGAAGAGGTGGGTATATGCTGTCTATCACTATAAGATTTCCTTTCAAGTTTTAGCTTTCTATGAGATTTTCATTTTCTGCTTTAAAAAAATTGTAATTAGATACTGAATTTTAGAAAATGCTCTTTATACCCTTATTTAGATGGTCATGAATATAAGTTTTTCTTGTATTTTGTTAACATAGTGAATTACCTTAATCCATTTTCATCTTATGTAGCCTTTACTCTATCCCATACATAGAAGCTTTCAGATTTTCTTTCTTTTTGAGTCAGTTTTAGGAATATTTTAAAAACAGGTTCAGTTCTTTAACAGAAAATCATTTAACTTAATTTCAAAACATAGTCGTTGTGCTGTGTCATGTCCGACTCTTTGTGACTCCATGGACTGCAGCATGCCAGGCCTCCCTGTCCATCACCAACTCCTGGAGCTTGCTCAAACTCATATCCATCGCGTCGGTGATGCCATCCAACCACCTCATCCTCTGTCTTCCCCTTCTCCTCCTGCCTTCAGTCTTTCCCAGCATCAGGATATTTTCAAATGAGTCAGCTCTTCGCATCAGGTGGCCAAAATATTGGAGCTTCAGCTTCAGCATCAGTCCTTCCAAGGAATATTCAGGGTTGACTTCCTTTAGGAACTGGTTGGATCTCCTTTCAGTCCAAAGGACTCTCAAGAGTCTTCTCCAACACCACAATTCAAAAGCATCAGTTCTTCCGCACCCTGCCTTCTTTATTGTCTAACTCTCACATCTGTTCATGACTCCTGGAAAGACCATGGCTTTGACTGTGCAGGCCTTTGTTGGCAAAGTGATGTCTTTGCGTTTTAATATGCTTTCCAGGTTGGTCATGACTTTCCTTCCAGCTGCAGTCACCATCCACGCTGATTTTAGAGCTCAAGAAGAGAGAGTCTCACTGCTTCCACCTTTTCCCCTTCTATTTACCGTGAAATGATGGGACTGGATGCCCTGATCTTAGTTTTTTGATACTGAGTTTTAAGCCAGCCTGCTCACTCTCCTCTTTCACCCTCACCAAGAAGCTCTTCAGTTCCTCTTCACTTTCTGCCATTAGAGTATCATCTGCATATCTGAGCTTGTTGCTATTTCTCCCGGCAGTCTTGATTCCAGCTTGTAACTTGATTCCAGCCTGACATTTTGCATGATGTACTCTGCATTGAAGCTAAACAGGGTGACAATATACAGCCTTGATGTATTCCTTTCTCAATTTGGAACCAGTCAGTTGTTCCATATAAGGTTCTAACTGTTGCTTCCTGACCTGCATACAGGTTTCTCAGGAACCAGGTAAGATGGTCTGGCATTCCCATCTCTTTAATAAGAGTTTCCCACAGTTTGTTGTGATCCACACAAAGGCTTTAACTTGGTCATTGAAACAAAATAGATGTTTTCCTGGAATTTCCTTGCTTTCTCTATGATTCAGCAAATGTTGGCAATTTGATCTCTGGTTCCTCTGCCTTTTCTAAACTCAGGTTGTACATCTGAAAATTCTCAATTCAAGTACTGCTGAAGCCTAGCTTGAAGGATTTTGAGCGTAACATTTCTAGCATAGGAAGTGAGATCAATTGTCCGGTAGTTTGAACGTTCTTTAGTACTGCCCTTCTTGCTATAGGATACCAATACACTAAAAAAAAATAAACACACAGTATTCTAAAATGTTACTATTTTTCCTATTTTGACATGCTTTTGCATCATTAAAGTCTCTCCTGATTAATGGAGAGTAAATAATCTGTTGGCTGATGACATAGGAGATGCAATCCCTCTGTTTCAGAAGGACCTTTTCTCCCTCTCCATTTTCTTTTTGTAAGTATATTTGATTTTCTTTCTCTTTCTTTAAGAAATTTTAAAATTATATGAATTAGGCATATTTTTAAATTGAAACATAGTTGATCTGCAATGTTGCTAGTTTCAGATGTACAGCAAAGTGATTCAGTTTTGTGTAAATTATACATATATAATATACGTATTTTTCCATATTCTTATCCATTATAGGTTATTACAAGATATTGAGTATAGTTCCCTGTGCTATAAGGTCCTTGTTTAATCTGTTCAGTGTGTAGTAGTTTATATCTGTTAATCTTAAACTCCTAATTTATCCCTCCCTGAGCCCCTTCCCCCTTTGGTAACAATAGGTTTGTTTTCTGTGTCTGTGAGTCTGTTTTGTAAATAAGTTTATTTGTTAGACTTAACAAATAAATAAGTTTATTTTTTAGACTCCATGTATAAGTGATAGCCTAGGATATTTGCCTTTCTCTGTCTTAGTTCACTTACTATGATAATCTCTAGATCCATCCATGGTGCTGCAAATGGCATTATTTCATCCTTTGTTATGGATGAGTAATATTCCATTATATCTATATATCTATGTATGTGTATATATATGGGCTTCCCTGGTGGCTCAGCTGGTAAAGAATCTGCCTGTAATGCAGGAGACCTGGGTTCAGTCCCTGGGTTGGGAAGATCCCCTGGAGGAGGGCATGGCAATCCACTCCAGTATTCTTGCCTTGAGAATCCCCATGGATAGAGGAGCCTGGTGGGCTACAATCCATGGGGTCGCAAAGGGTAGTACAGGACTGAGCGACTAAGCACAGCGTGCGTGCACACACACACACACACACATGTTTGTATATCACATCTTCCTTACCTGTTCATCCTTCAGTGCACATTTGGGTTGCTTCTGTGTCCTGGCTTCCCTGGTGTGTTGTGTTAGTCGCTCAGTCATGTCTGACTCTTTGTGACCCCACAGACTGTAGCTCACCAGGCTCCTCTGTCCATGGGATTTCCCCAGGCAAGAATACTGGAGTGGGTTGCCATTCCCTTCTCCAGAGGATCTTCCTGACCCAGGGATCGAACCCTGGTCTCCTGCATTGCAGGCAGATTCTTTGTCCTGGCTTCGCTGGTGACTCAGATGTAAAGAATCCCCCTGCACTAAGGGAGACCTGGGTTTGATCCCTGGGTTTGGAAGATCCCCTGGAAAAAGAATGGCAACCCACTCCAGTATTCTTGCCTGGAGATTCCTATGGACAGAGGAGCCTGGTGGGCTACAGTCCGTGGGGTCACAAAGAGTTGGATACGACGGAGCGGCTTTCACTTTCACAAGTCCTGGCTATTGTAAATAGTGATGGTACAAACATTGGGTGCATATATCTTTTTGGATTAGAGTTCTTTCCAGATATATGCCTAGAAGTGGGATTGCTGGATCATACGTTAGCTCTAGTTTTAGTATTTTAAGGAACCTCCATACCGTTCTCCATAGTGGCTGTACCAATTCACATTCCTACGGACAGTGTAGGAGGGTTCCCTTCTCTCCAATTTGATGATGGCTCTTCTGACAAGTGTAAGGTGATACCTCACTGCAGTTTTAATTTGCATTTCTATGTACAGCAATATTGAGCATCTTTACCTGCGCCTACTGGCTATCTGTATGTCTAGCAATTTGAGCATCTTTACCTGCACCTACTGGCCATCTGTATGTCTTCTTTGAAGAAATGTCTGTTTAGGTCTTCTGCCCATTTTCTGACTGGGTTGTTTGCTTTTTTTAATTGAGTCATTTGATAGGTTTGTATATTTTGGAAATTGATCCCTTGTTGACTGGATCATTTGCAGGTATCTCCCCTCATTCTGTAGGCTACCTTTTCATTTTGTTTATGGTTGTCATTTTCTTTTTCAAGCCTCTTGTTACTTTAAATGTATTAGTTACTGCTCTAGCTAGTAGAAGTTAATAAAATGTTATTTCTGTTTCAGTATTCCTTTTTCCTTTAAAAAGTTACCATACAAAAGATTGAGTTTTCAAAATAGATAGCCCAAATCAATAACTCAAGTCCAAGTTTTCAAACTATTACACAATTATTTATCAACTGGTTTCTCAAAATAACTGCACTGGTAAGTATTATCATTATTAACCCATTTTATAGATGAGAACATTAATGAATAAAGAGTTCAAACAATTTGCCCAAGGACACAGAGCTTATCGGCAGGGCTAAACTTCGAGCTCTAGCTGTTTGGTTCAGGAGTACATACTGTTGACCTAATTACCACATTTCACCATTTTAATAAAGCCAGCAATAAGTCCTCAAATAATGATTCAGCAACTTCTTTTGAAATCCTCCTCAAGCAGATCTTTATCAAAAAGAAAAAAAAATTAATGACCAAAGAAAAATAAAATTGATGACAAGAACCCCCAATTCTGTTCAATGTTTTAACCAGTAATGGAACCAAAAAGGAATTTCAGAAAGGATAAGAGGAGTGGAATCGGTTTTGGACAATTTGTATGCTGAAAGATTGGTAACTGACAATTTCAGCGTGTTTATAATACTAGGTATAGTACTGCTGAAAGCAAATATAATTAATGTTTCCAAAAAGAAAAAAACACATTTGTTTTCAATTTAGCTTTTGATTATACAGCTAATTATGTTTTCACGTAGAAATAGCCCTTACTTCAGCTATGCATTATTTTGAATGATAAAGCAGTCGAAAAATCAGACCTTAATGTGATGAGTGCTCTAGTGAAGGCAGTGCCTTTGTCTAAACATTTGAATATAAATCACTAAAAAATCCCCATAATTTATTATATTTTGAATTTTTCTTCCCTTGTTATGGACATAAACTGATGTTGTATTTACTTCTAACATGCACAATTTTAGAAAAAATTACTCCTGGAGGCCAAGAAAAATATAAAGCTATTATGGTGTAATATACAACATGTGTAAAAACTGGGCAACAATTACATCTACTTATTTGTTTATATATGCATATTCATATCGGTTTACCACATTTTCTAACATCACCCACCCTGTGATGTGAGACTTCGAAAAGTATTTTTTTTAAAAAAAAGAATATGAAGTTTTATTGTTGACGGAAAGATTTATATCTTTGTAAAAACCTTTCACAAGTGAAATAGTGTCTTAAGTAAACACATAAAACAATACAAACTCAAGCATTTTCATAAAATAGGTATAATTTATTTGAAGCTCTGTAGTAAATTTATATGTTCAGCAGTAATTTTAGTTTAAATATTCAATATATAATGAGCACATTCTCCAAAATATATTATACTTATTCATGGCTTTTCTTTAATTATACTTAACATTTTTGTTCAGAAATATAAAGAAGGAAGGTTTATCATGAATACATCATGTTTTTCTAGTTTCCTATTTCATTACCCAATGCAAAAACATACAAAATGAGTGTATTTAGTGTTGTGTTTTGTAATTTCAAGTAATACTCGATTTTATGTAAAAATAAAGAGTATAGTATGGTAAAAGGGGGCCTCTTCATGGTAAAGAGGGGCTCAGTGGTAAAGAATCTGCCTGGGCTTCCCAGGTGACTGGGAAAGAACCTGCTTACCAATGCAGAACATCAGGGACATGGGTTCAGTCCCTGGGTCAGGAAGATCCCCTGGAGGAGGAAATGGCAACCGGCTCCTGTATTCTTGCCTGAAAAATCCCATGGACAGAGGACAGGACATAGTCCATGGGGTCACAAAGAGCTGGACATGACTGAGCGTTGGAGCACACAATTGATTTACAAGGTGTTAATTTCTGCTGTGCAGCAAAGTGACTCAGTCAGACGTATGCATGCATCCTTTTCACCAGTCTTTTTATGCTCTTAGCGTTTCGTTGGAATCTCAAAGAGCTTTGGGTTCTATCTATTGATGTTTATCATATTAGAAATAACAATAACCCTGTGTACGAGACAGCAAAAGAGACACTGATGTATAGAACAGTCTTTTGGACTCTGTGGGAGAGGGAGAGGGTGGGATGATTTGGGAGAATGGCATTGAAATACGTATAATATCACATATGGAACGAGTCGCCAGTCCAGGTTTGATGCACGATACTGGATGCTTGGGGCTGGTGCACTGGGACGATCCAGAGGGATGGTATGGGGAGGGAGGAGGGAGGAGGGTTCAGGATGGGGAACACATGTATACCTGTGGCGGATTCATTTCGATATTTGGCAAAACCAACACAATATTGTAAAGTTTAAAAATAAAATAAAATTAAAAAAAAGAAATTAAATCTAGGAAGTGTTTTAAAATATTAATTCATTAAAACAATGACTATTACATGTCAACGTATATAATTTCTATTTATGAAAAAGCCTCTATTTCCCTATAAGAAAACAAAACTAGTGAGAAAAGTGGCATTGTCTCACTGTTTTTACAAACATCTTAGTGTTTGGCTGCACAGATGACAGCTGGATTCTCCTATCTGCTTGTTCGGTCAGTCAGCTGTGATATCACGTTTTCCTTGAAGAAGATGAGGAAAATCTGGACTCACATAGATGTGTGGTTGGGGAAGAGTCTCAGGAACCCCCAGGGGTCTTTGGACCACTTTTTAACAACAGCTGCTTTGGTCTGTTTACGGAATTTTCTGTTCTCATCTGTGGATGTATCTCCCTCCTGAGCTGGCAGTTCACCGTTGATTTAGTGCTTGTTTACAGGACGTTCAAAACCCTGGACCATTATGTCCTTATCTGTCCCTCCACAAAGTTTTGTAGCCATTTTAACACATCACTTTTTCAGGTAAGATCAAAATAATTTTTATTATTTAAAAGACATCCTTCAGAATTTTAAATGAAATTGTCTTGTTTTTAAAGAAATTTAGAGAGTATCAACCCCATTATAATATAGATTTTTCTCTTTGATATTACCCCAATATCTGAGAAAGTGGAACAAAAATTTTGGCCTCCTAGACTCCTTGATGGCATAGGGTTAATGCTGTGTTGTATCTTCAGTCCTTTGGACAGCAAGGAGACCAAATCAGTCAATCCTAAAGGAAATCAACCCTAAGTATTCACTGGAAAGACTGATGCTGAAGCTCAATACTTTGGCCACCTGATGCGAAGAGCTGACTCATCGGAAAAGATCCTGATTCTGGGAAACATTGAGGGCAAGAGGGAAAGGGAAAGACAGAGGATGAGAGGGTTGGATGGCATCATCGACTCAGTAGACATGAGTTTGAACAAGCTCTGGGAGACGGTGAAGGATGGGGAAGCCTGGCGTGCTGCAGTCCATGGAGTCACAGAGTCGGACACGATTCAGCAACTGAAAACCAACAGCCTTCAAGGTAAAGTAGCTGTGCCCCAAATCTCTGCATTGAAACCCCATGAGGGTCCTGAGAGACACTGATCCCAGCAACTGCTCTGTTGCTGATATTCAGTCACTCAGTTGTGTCCGACTCTTTGTGACCCCATGGACTGCAGCACACCAGTCTCTCCTGTCCTTCGCTATCTCCCAGAGCTTGCTCAAACTCATGTCCATCAAGTCGGTGATGCCATCCAACCCTCTCATCCTCTGTCATCTCTTCTCCTGTCTTCAGTCTTTCCCAGCATCAGGGTCTTTTCTAATGGGTTGGCTCTTCACATCAGGTGGCCACGCCAACTTCGCTTCAGCTTCAGCATGAGTTCTTTCAATGAATATTCAGGACTGATTTCCTTAAGGATTGACAGGTTTGATCTCCTTGCAGTCCAAGGGACTCTCAAGGGTCTTCTCCAGCACCACAGTTTGAAAGCATCAATTCTTTGGCGCTCAGCCCTCTTTATGGTCCAATTCTAACATCCATTTGTGATTACCGGGAAAACCGTAGCTTTAACTATATGGAGATTTGTTGGCAAAGTAATGTCTCTTCTTTTTCATATTCTAAGCTTTTCTAACTTCATGGCTGCAGTCATCATCCACAGTGACTTTTGAGCCCAAGAAAATAAAATCTGTAACTGATTCCATTCTTTCCCTATCTATTTGCCATGAAGTGGTGGGACCAGATGCCACGATCTTAGATTTTTGAATGCTGAGTTTTAAGGCAGCTTTTTCACTCTTCTCTTTCAGCTTCATCAAGAGACTCTTTAGTTCCTCTTTGTTTTCTTCCATAAGGGTGGTGTCACCTGCATATCTGAGGTTATTGATATTTCTCCTGGCAATCTTGATTACAGTTTGTGCTTCATCTAGCCTGGCATTTCACATGGTGTCCTCGGCATATAAGTTCAATAAGCAGGGTGACAATATACAGCCTTGACATACCCCTTTCCCGGTTTGGAACCAGTCCATTGTTTCATGTCTGGTTCTAACTGTTGCTTCTTGATGTGCATACAGGTTTTGAAGGAGGCAGGTAAGGTGGTCTGGTATTCCCATCTCTTGAGGAATTTCCATGGTTTGTTGTGATCCACACAGTCAAAGGCTTTAGTGTAGTCAATGAAGCAGAATTAGATGTTTTTCTGTAATTCTCTAGCTTTTTCTGTGATTCAGCGAATGTTGGCAATTTGATCTCTGGTTTCTCTGCCTTTGCTAAATCCAGTTTGTACTTCTGGAATTTCTCAGTTCACAAATTGTTGAAGCTTAGCTCAAAGGATTTTGAGCATTACTTTACTAGGATGTGAAATGGGTGAGATTATATGGTAGTTTGAACATTCTTTGGCATTGCTCTTCTTTGGGATTGGAATGAACACTGACCCTTTTCCAGTTCTGTGGCCACTGCTGAGTTTTCCAAATTTGCTGGCATATTGAGTGCAGCACTTTTACAGCATCATCTTTTAGGATTTGAAATAGCTCAGCTGGAATTCTATCACCTCCACTAGCTTTGTTCATAGTGATGCTTCCTAAGGCCCACTTGACTTCACATTCCAGGATGTCTGGCTCTAAGTGACTGATCACAACATTGTGGTTATCTGCAACATGAAGCTCTTTTTTGTACAGTTCTTCTGGTTATTCTTGCCATCTCTTCTTAATATCTTCTGCTTCTGTTAGGTCCATACCATTTCTGCCCTTTATTGTGCCCATCTTTGCAGGAAATGTACCCTTGGTATCTAATTTTCTTGAAGAGATCTCTAGTCTTCCCCATTCTATTGTTTTCCTCTATTTCTTTGCATTGATCACTGAGGAAGGCTTTCTTATCTCTCCTTGCTATTCTTTGGAACTCTGCATTCAAATGGGTATATTTTTCTTTTTCTCCTTTGTCTTTCGCTTCTCTTCTTCTCTCAGTTATTTGTAAGGCCTCTTTAGACAACCATTTTACCTTTTTGCAATTATTTTTCTTGGGGATGGTCTTGATCACCACGTCCTGTACAATGCCATGAACCTCTGTCCATAGTTCTTCAGGCACTCTGCACATCAGATCTAATCCCTTGAATCTATTTGTAACTTCCACTGTATAATCATAAGGGATTTGATTTAGGCCAAACCTGAATGGCTTAGTGGTTTTCCTTACTTTCTTCAGCTTAAGTCTGAAATTTTCAATAAGTTGATGGTCTGAGCCACAGCCAGCTACCAGTCTTGTTTTTACGGTCTGTATAGAGCTTCTCCATCTTTGTCTTGCAAAGAATACAATAAATCTGATTTCAGTATTGGCCATCTGGTGATGTCCATGTATAGAGTCATCTCTTGTGTTGTTGGAAGAGGGTGTTTGCTATGACCAGTGGATTCTCTTGGCAAATCTCTGTTAGTGTTTGCCCTGCTTCATTTTGTATTCCAAGGCCAAACTTGCCTATTACTCCAGGTATCTCTTGACTTTCTACTTTTGCATTCCGGGCCCCTATAATGAAAAGGACATCTTTTTTTTGGTGTTAGTTCTAGAAGGTCTTGTAGGTCTTCATAGAACCATTCAACTTCAGCTTCTTCAGCATTACTGCTCAGGGCGTAGACTTGGATTACTGTGATATTGAATGGTTTGCCTTGGAAATGAGATCATTTCCAGAGAATGATCAGAGATTCTCTGTCAGAGAATCATTCTGTCATTTTTGAGATTGCACCCAAGTACTGCATTTCAGACTCTCTTGTTGACTGTGAGGGCTGCTCCATTTCTTCTAAGGGATACTTTCATGCGGCATAGACGTAATAGTCATCTGAGTCAACTTCTCCCACTCCAGTCCATTTTAGTTCATGGATTCTTAAAGTGTCGATGTTCACTCCTGTCATCTCCTGTTTGACCACTTCCAGTTTACCTTGATTCATGGACCTAACACTCCAGTTCCTAAGCAACTGCTTAATGTAATGGTAAATGGAAGAGTTTCTTCAGCCAACTGAGTGGGTAATTTTTTTTCTTTTTACTTTATAAAATTTTTATGTGTTTTTAATTTATCTTTTTTGATGTATGGTTGATTTACAATATTCTAAGAGTTTCAGGTGTAAAGCATAGTGATTCAGTTTTATATATATATGTTTTTTTCCTTCAGATTCTTTTCCTTTATGTTATTACAAAATATTAAGCAGAGTTCCCTGTGTTATATAGTAGGTCCTTGTTGATATTTACTTAATATATGGTAGTGTGTATATGTTAATCCCAAACTCCTAATTTATTCCTCCCCCCCACCGCCCACTTTTTATTATATATTTTTTTAACTTTTTATTTTGTATTGGAGTATTAACAATGTTGTGAGTTTCAGGTGGACAGCAAAAGGACTCAGCCATATATACATGTGTCCATTCTCCCCCAAACTGCCCTCCCATCCAGGCTGCCATAAAACACTGAGAGAGTTCCCTGTGGTATACACTAGGTCCTTATTTGTCATCCAGTTTTAAGCACAGCAGTGTGTACGTGTGGATCCCAGACTCCCTGGCTCTCCCTCCCCCCGTCCTCTCTCTGCTGGCAGTGATGGGTTCATCCTCTGAGTCTGTAAACCTGTTCCTGTTTTGTAAATAAATCCACTTGCATCACTTCTTTTTAGATTTTGCATGTAAGTGCTATTATGCGATATTTCTCTTTCTCTGACTTACTTCACTCAGTATCATAATCTCAAGGTTCATCCATGATGATGCAAATGACATTATTTCATTCTTTTTTTACGACTGAGTAATACTCCATCGTATATATATACCACATCTTTATCTATTCCTCTGTCGATTGTGTTTCTTTTTAAGCTTCTGTAAAGTCTTGTCTTCATTCTTCTAGACAAAATTTGAGGGGCTTATTTGAACCTTGCAAAATATAAAGCATTAAAACTTACAGCAGTGTGCCATACAGAAAAGGTTCTTAAGTGGGAAACAGAACCCTGAGAGTTTTCACTCTAATCTTCATTTTGGCCTTTGTTCACTGTGGAATTGAGATCTCCTTAATCTCTCTGAGGTTCAACTTTCTCTGTCTAAAATAGGAATGGTGATACCCAGAAGACTACTTATTTCAGAGGACTGAGAGGAAAACTACCATAAACTGTAGAGATACACTTTGTAAAATGTTTTACAAAATGCTTGACATCTTGTGATGTTGCAGTAATGAGCCTGAAGAGCTGGCCCGCTAGCTCTGGGCACGAGCTCTAGCCCACCAGCCCTTGGAGTTCTCTGTGCTTCCCAGAGCTGGGGACTGCGACTGGAGTCCCAGGTGGGAGGAGGCATGGAAATGCGGGTGGCACCAACCATTCTGCTGCACAGATTAAGGTTACACCTTAAGCTTTTTTATTTTTCACTTGAAGAAGGGGAGATGTTGATTTCGAACACTGAAAACCTCTCATTCTAGTCCAGATCTTCATTTTTATAGCTGAAGAGACTGATAAGCAGCAGAGACTTATTTTCCCCTGTACTCAGCTTGACAGCACAGTGTTAGACCAGAAACATGGTCTAATGTTTAATGTGTGGTATACATTCAATATGCTTAACCTTATTTCAAAATCCACACAAAGTTTAGTTATCTTTGGCTTTTAGTCTGGAGTGCTGATTTTCTGTTGTAGCCAGATATGAAAATCAGCCAAATATAGACACGCAGCTTAGACGCTGCATAGTCTGCCAAAACCATATACCTTCATCTTGGAACTAAAGAATATTTATACATAATAATTCATGAATGTTAGTTACATGAAGACCTTAGAAACATTACTGACTTAGAGAAAATTAAAATATATTGAAATGAGGTATCTCTTAATATGGGGCATAAGGGAAAATTCAAGGAAAGGAGAAAAATCAGATGTTCCATGTTGAAGTCTAACCCAGTTCCTGGACAAGTCTCCTTCCGCCTTCCGTGTGTCGTGTCTGTATGATGTCCAATAGCCAGTGTTCCTAAGTATCAAGATATTTGTATGGAGCTAAGACGTTTAGGTAAATATTTTTGCTTTGTTTTGACTTTTCTTCAGGTAATCAGCTGTATGTGTGCAGATAATGAATTACCATTCTTGGAACAAATTTTGTTGAAATCAAAAAGCTGCACAATAATTTTCTTTTCTATAAAACCAGAATATTCAATACACTCTGGCCTGGAGGACCACTCTGGCCTCTTCTTGGGTCCGAAGGTATCCTGAAGCCGCTGTCTGGTTTGTTCCTCCAGGACTGATGGTGAGCACTCAGGAGCAACTAGCCTGCAGCTCCCATGCCCGTCCTGCAGAGGTCGCTCTCACGAGGCGCACTCAGGAGCAACTAGCCTGCAGCGCCCATGCCCGTCCTGCAGAGGTCGCTCTCACCAGGCAGACCGTTCAGAGACCTGGTAGGTGTCTGCGTCTCTTGTCGCCTTATCACGCTGTGGGGAAGCACCCCCTCTCCTGTAGGCTGGACTTTAGACTCTAGGAGAGGACTCCTAACTCCTGGGCTGAGGGTCCTTCCAATTTCTTTCTTTCCTTTTTTTTTTTTTTTTTAAAGAAAATTCAATTTTTAAATTTAAATATTTTAGTAGTTGCACATGGCCTTTATTTTTTTTAATTTATTGAAGTATAGTTGACTTACCATGTCGATTACTTTCTACTGCACAGCAAGTGATGCGGTTACACATACATTCTTCCTACTCTTTCCCACTGTGGTTTGTCACAGGAAATTGGATATAGTTCCCAGTTTCTTGGTAATGGAAGCGTTCATCTTTGCTATGCTATCATCAGGGGCTACGATACTAGAGCGCTCAAAGGAAATGCTTTTAAGCAGACTATTCACGTACACTATCAAAGGATTTCTTCAAAATGATAAGGTCCTGCTGTACAACACAGGGAGCTATGTTCAAATCCTGTGATAAACCCTAAAGCAAAAGAGTATGAAAAAGTACATATATTACACTTTACATACACACATATATATGACATATGACACTAAATCATTTGAGAAAAGAGAAAAAATTCACAGCATTATAAATAAATACAATTGTAAATAAATAAATTTTATTTACTTCAGTAAAATTAAAGGACTCTTTCTTAGGGCTTCCCTCGTGGCTCAGGTGGTAAAGCGTCTGCCTACAATGCAGGAGACCTGGGTGCAATCCCTGGGTCGGGAAGATCCTCTGGAGAAGGCAATGGCACCCCACTCCAGTCCTCTTGCCTGGAAAATCCCGTGGATGGAGGATCCCGGTGGGCTACAGTCCATGGGGTCACAAAGGGTTGGACACGACTGAGCAACTTCACTTCTCTTCACTTCATAGTCTATAGAATAGTTGAAAACAGTGTTTAAATTTCCTGAAAAATGTTTGGTATGGCCTTAAATACATAGTCTTGAATTACAGAAGGGTGGAAACATAACGATCTTATGTAGCAATGTTTACACTTCAGGTTTACAAAGTAAACTTTACAAAGGAGCAAAAAAATAATAGGTGAGTAGGTGCTACATGTTTATACATACAGTCCACTTCCTTCCAAGTGGGTCTTTCTTTTAGAAAATAATTTGTACTGCATGTTGAGCCCTTTTTAAAACAGAAAAAGTATGTCTCATTTTACACGGTCTCTGTTTTTAATTATAATTTCACAAAAGAAATAACCATATTACCTATTTGATTTGCCGGAACCTTATCTAGCACTACCTGTTGGGCCCAAGGCACTCAAATCCTGACATATTGCAGAGTAAAGAATTGTTTAGCTGGCATGCTAACTAGCATTGATGCCAACAAAAGCATAATATAGCCTTTGTCCTCAGAATAAAACAAAAATACATTAAGCTACCAACTGTAAAGGATTAAGGAAGCCACATTTAATTATTTACAAGCAGATCCTTCTAACAAAGAAATACAATAAAAATGGTCTTGGAATTAAAAGGTCAGCCCACACCAATGACGATGGCAAGCTTAAACCAGGCAGAGTTTCATGGCACCGTTGATTTCTATGAAACGACACATGGGTGCCGGACTTATGCTTAGGGACTGATGTGGTCAATTCTGTAATGTTTGCAGGGTGAGAAAATAGCCCGGTGCATTGCCATGCTGGCAAAGCCAAGAGTTACAGTTAGTCATGAGCTTGTGAATGGAGAATTCATTAAAATCAAGTTATGAGGAGTATATTGTCTTTGAAATTTCACATGCCTTTGACTTTTTGCCACACTGACTTAAAGTTAATGCTGAAATGTGTAGTCAAGACAGGAAGGATGGTATAGGTGCCTGCCCTATTTTGAGAGACTTTAAAAAACTGTGAGTAGAAACACAATGTAAAACGTTTGAAAGTATTGATGACTATATCTGTGCATTGTTGAGTCCTTACTTTGTCCTTCATAAACATTACTTCAGTTTCTTTTGGAAGAACCTGAAGAAAAGGTATTTTTATTTTATTTTACAGGTGAGGGTTTTGAGGCTTGCTGCTGCTGCTGCTGCTAAGTCGCTCCAGTTGTGTCCGACTCTGTGTGACCCCAGAGATGGCAGCCCACCAGGCTCCCCTGTCCCTGGGATTCTCCAGGCAAGAACACTGGAGTGGGTTGCCATTTCCTTCTCCAATGCATGAAAGTGGAAAGTGAAAGTCAAGTCACTCAGTCGTGTCCAACTCTTAGCGACCCCATGGACTGCAGCCTACCAGGCTCCTCCTTCTATGGGATTTTCCAGGCAAGAGTACTGGAGTGGGGTGCCATTGAGGCTTAGAAAGGTTAATGAACTTGCCTACATTTATTTGTAAATTACCCCAAGTCTGTCTGATCCCAGAGCAAGTGTTCTGAATCTCTCTACAATAGGTAACTATATGAAGTTTCTCTTCCCCTAAAGATGATTTGTAAATTTGTGGATTACACTGCTCAGGTGAGCCACTGGACAGGAGGAGAGTTCCGTGACAGAGATGTAACTGAGGAGGTGACTTCACTACACCAAATGTAACTGTCTGATGGACAGAGGGATTCGTAGAAGGGCAACGGTGTACAGAGAGGTTAAAAGGAAAAGCAGTCATGTACAGATTAGTAAATAGTGTTCAGGTTAGTGCAGGAGAGGTGTTCTAGTTCCAAAAGGCTAAGACTGATTCCTGGGGTAAGAGTATTCCCAGGCCAGTTCACGAAGTCCTCCTCCACGGATGGCAGTTCTGACTCTGAGCTCTTCAAGCACCCTTCTGACCTGTAATTCAGTCTCTGAAGTGAACCAGTTCACCAGGAAGAGACACTCTGAGCTAATGAGCAAAGGCTGGGAACCTGGTGTGACTTCTGTTGTAAACAGTTGGCACACTGGTTTATGAAACAGACTTCTTATATTTTAGTTTGTGTGAATAAATCTCTTACATTTTAACTAGCAAAAGATAGTTTCTGAATCCGCATGCTGAGGACAAGGCCTTGGAACCCACTATCTCCGCTGAGGGAGTACCTACCTGGGGACACCCTGAGTCTTCTTGTATAGGGCTCCTCTGGTGGCAACAAAGTATGTTAGTTGCTCAATCGTGTCTGACTTTTTGCGATCCCGTGGACTGTAGGCCACCAGGCTCCACAGTCCATGGAATTCTCCAGGCAAAAATACTGGAGTGGGTTGCCATTTCCTTCTCCAGGGGATCTTTCTCATCCAGGGATTGAATCTGTGTCTCCTGCATTGCAAGCAGATTCTTTACCATCTGAGCCCCCAGGGAACAAAGGCTTTATCATTCTCAGTTCCTGCCTCGGACTTTTGTGGATGCAGAAAGTCATGCGGGAAGGTACAACAGTTAGTCTAATTAGAAGCTCTCTGCTTCTCTGTTTAATAACATATCCTTACTAAGTTTTGGTTACTGTAGTTACAGATAGTTAATATATATGTAGTTCAGCTGTCTTTCACTGTCTGATCTAAAGCTAGTTTCACAGACAAATCAACTGCCAATGTCAAAGTCTCATTTCCAGTTGGCGGGACCCTGAGCTAGGATGTTGGAAATTGCGTTCGGTTGTAACAATGTGATGATACGCCTATTGTGATAGGTGATTTTGGAAAATATGTGCTGAGAAACTTTAAAAAAAAATTTGATGTCGTTAACGTCTACAGATTTTGTAAGTGACTAAGCTGATTGTCAAATAGCTTATGTAATCTTTCTGTGTTCTAATGGGCCCAATGCCTGGCTTAATGCTCTGCTGTCATTGTCTTAAATTTTTTTTTAATAATTGTTGAACAAATATGTATAATTTAAATTTAGTTTGCAGTTATTCCCACTCAGCTAATAATTGGCAAAACCTCCATTTACCTGTATTCAAAGTTCCTACTTTTCTTGAAATAATGCTGTTTTTGAGTAAAAAGCACAATTTTTGAAAGGGTGAGTTTGAAAAGTACTCAATAGCATTTAAAAATCATATACATTGTCTTCAAAATAACTCTCCCAGGCCAAAATATTGTTCACAAGGTGGGAAGAACTTCTGGGTTTGGATGGCTCTTCATAAGTGAGCCTTCAGGAGGAATGCTCCTGAGTTTGGCTTAAAACTCAACATTCAACAAATGAAGATCATGGCATCCGGTCCCATCACTTCATGGCCAATAGATGGGGAAACAATGGAAAGAATGACAGACTTTATGTTTTTTTGGCTCCAAAAATCACTGCAGATGGTAACTGCAGTCATGAAGGTAAAAGACTTGCTCCTCGGAAGCAAGGCTATGACCAACCTAGACAGCATATTAAAAAGCAGAGAGATTACTTTGCCAACAAAGTTCCGTCTAGTCAAAGCTATGGTTTTTCCAGTGATCATGTATGGATGTGAGAGTTGGATTGAAAAAGCTGAGAGCTAAAGAATTGATGCTTTTGAGCTGTGGCGAACCTGGTGTGACTTCCTCTGTTCTAAGTTAACAGTTGGTATGCTGTTGTGAAACAGACTTCTTCAATTTTAGTTTGTGTGAATAAATCTCTTACAGTTTAACTAGCAAAAGATAGTTTCTGAATCCGCATGGTGAGGACAAGGCCTTGGAACCCACTATCTCTGCTGAGGGAATACCTACTTGGGGACACCC
Organism: Bison bison bison; assembly: GCF_000754665.1. Taxonomy (NCBI): domain Eukaryota; kingdom Metazoa; phylum Chordata; class Mammalia; order Artiodactyla; family Bovidae; genus Bison; species Bison bison. The sequence continues at coordinate 2,564,972 of NW_011495075.1, forward strand.
TGAGTCTTCTTGTTGTATAGGGCTCCTCTGGTGGGAACAAAGTGTGGTAGTTGCTCAATCGTGTCTGACTTTTTGCGATCCCATGGACTGTAGGCCACCATGGAGAAGACTCTTGAGAGTTCCTTGGACTGCAAGGAGATCAAACCAGTCCATCCTAAAGGAAATCAGTCCTGAATATTCATTGGAAGGACTGATGCTGAAGCTGAAACTCCAATCCTTTGGCCACCTGATGGGAAGAACTGACTCATTGGAAAAGACCCTGATGCTGGGAAAGATCGAAGGCAGGAAGAGAAGGGGATGACAGAGGATGAGATGGTTGGATGGCATCACCAACTTGATGGACATGAGTTTGACCAAGCTCTGGGAGTTGGTGACGGACAGGGAAGCCTGGCGTGCTGTAGTCCGAGGAGTCACAAAGAATTGGATGCAACTGAGTGACTGAACCGAACTGATTCAGGAGGATTCTAGGATTTTTAGCACTAGCATCTTTAACAGATGGAGTTGTCATCAATTCAGATGTGGAAAACTGTAGGTGGAGTGGGTCTGGCAATCCATGAGTTGATATGTCCATTGAATAAACAAGCAGAAATGTCAGGTGGACGATTGAATAACAAATCTGGCATTTGGGAGAGGGTCAGGATTGGAGATAGGAATTTGGGAGTTATTGGCACATAGATAGTATTTAGATACATAGATAGGCTTAACCCTTGGACTGCAGGGATATCCAGCCAGTGCATCCTAAAGGAAATCAGTCCTGAATATTCATTGGAAGGACTGATGCTGAAGCTGAAACTCTGATACTTTGGCCACCTGATGCAAAGAATTGACTTATTTGAAAAGATCCTGATGCTGGGAAAGACTGAAGGCGGGAGGAGAAGGGGACGACAGAGGATGAGATGGTTGGATGGCATCACTGACTCAATGGACATGAGTTTGAGTAAATTCTGGGAGTTGGTGATGGACAGGGAGGCCTGGGGTGCTAC
>NW_011495075.1:2566054-2637977 GCF_000754665.1 Bison bison bison
ATAAGCACATAGATAGGTTTCCCTGATAGCTCAGGTGGTTAAGAATCCACATACAATGCAGGAGACCCTGGTTTGATTCCTGGGTCGGGAAGATCGCCTGGAGAAGAGATAGGCTACCAACTCCAGTATTCTTGGGCTTCCCTGGTGGCTCAGCTGGTAAAGAATCAGCCTGCAATGCAGGAGACCCCAGTTCGATTCCCGGATTAGGAAGATATGCTGGAGAAGGGCATGGCTACCCACTCCAGTATTCTTGCCTGGAGAATTCCATGGACAGAGGTCACAAAGGGTCAGATATGACTGAGCTACTAACACTTTTACTTTTCAGGGGAGGAGAGACAGAGGAACTAATGAAGGAGACCAAGAAAGAACAGCCTTGAGTTAGAAAAGGTCCAGGGAACTCCAGTGTCCTGGAAACCACAGGTAGAAGGGAGGGAGAGCAGCAGTGTCACATGTCACTGCTGAGTCTGCAAATGAGACTGAGAGTGGCCACTGGGGATTGACATGTGGAGGTGACGGGGACTTTGATAAGAGCCGTGGGACTGATGGTGACACAGTCGCTATCAGCTGGGCTGAGTGGAGAGGATTTAAGAGAGGATGGAGGAGAGAGGCTGGCTGGTATCTGCAGGCCACTCTTGGAGGGGTTTCACTGTAAAGGGGAAAAAGAAATGTGAGGTGGTAGCTGGTGGGGGAAATGGAAGGTGTTTCCCAATGAGATTAATAGAAAAGGCTATTTTGATCGTGATGGGAAGACCCAGCAGAAAGCAGGAGATGACGGCACAGAGGAGGGCATGGAGACTGCTGCAGGGGTGACCTTGAGGGGGCGGCGGGGATGGGGTTTGGGCCAGTGCAGAGACTGGTCCTAGAGGGGCTGCCACACATACTTGACAGACAAACAGTCTGGACTCACTGAACGTGGAGAAAGAAGAGCAGATGGTGTCAGTAATTAAATAGAAAATGCACTGCACCACGGTGTTTTATAGTCGTAAATAATGTTTCTAAATAATCTTTTTCTAGATAGTCTGGGTCTCATGGTACCGACTGTTTTGTGCTTAGATGCCTCAGTACAGGAGAGTCATGTACAAGCTTCCTCATGTCTCACTATAAACAATGATACAAGTGGACATTGAAATACATGCAATGAGGTATTGGCTAAAGTGATCCAATTTTATAAACTCATCCCTATTTTAATTAAATTCTTCTCTTACTTGGGGATGCTGTAGATGAAATAGCCTTTGAAAATATAATAATGTTTCTGTAAAGAGTTTGCTTTGGAAAATAACAGAATATATCTGTAAAATGTATTTTACCTCAGTTTGTTGCAATGGAAAATTATGAAGTAGTCTCTTTACTCAGTAAGCACTCATTTTTCTTTCACGGCCAGGTACTAGTTTTATCTACTAAATGGCTCGGGGGAGTAGACTTATCTTAACGTTTTCAAAGCACCAGGCTCCTTTTTTCCAATGAAACCTCTGATTATATAGCATGGGTAACAATGTAGCTACTAAGTGGCTTCTTAGTAGCTGAAATTGAAAACATTTACTTATAAAATCAAATAATGAATTTTTGAAGGTGCAGATATTGGCTTTAGGAGCTAAGGACAGCAGCTGTACCCTAACATCAGGGTCACCATCCTAGTGATTCTGTGTTTTGTTTTGGTTGAACTGTATCAAGAAAATCTGTGAGTCATACAGAGACGTACCCCTTAAGCAGCTCACTTTATGATCTCAGGATGGTTAAAAGAATATTAAACTTTTAGTATTAAAGATGAATCAAACTTCTAAGAAAGAATCATTAATAATTTCTAACAACTGATTCAATTGCTTGTAATAAAACAGACATTTGGAACACAAAACTTGGAATGGGCCCCTGTGTTAATTGTAATAGCTTATGGTCATCACAAGACTGGCTCTGCATGAACTCCCTACTTCGCAGAAGGCTGCTATCGTGATGAACTGGTGCATCCAGCATCTTCTCAGCTTTGCTTGGCATTTAGTTGATTGTAACACGGGTGTCGTGTTTGTAGCATTTATGGAAGCAGGAGTAGATCTGAACTCAACAGAAGATCAGTACAGAAAAAACATCCTAATCATCAGCACATTTAGAAAAAGTTTAAATGTATGCATAGAGATCACGGAGAGAATTTATTTAAGGGCACAAACCAAGGGGGTGTGACCGTACAGTTAGTGCATGTGGTCCTCAGCACATGAAAATTTGATTTTTAAGACTTAAAAATGAAATGTGTACCTAACGTTTGCAAAACCTCTGAAAAACGTGTCTTTGGAACACGAAAGTTCCGGAGAACAGAATTTGGAAACCACTCAGGTTACAGAAAAGAGCAAGATGTAACAGCCTAATAGCTGTCCAGGAGTCCTTACTTTTTCAAGTACTAGCTAAGTGAGTTTGGGTGTGTGATGTCATTTTGCTGAGCCTTAGTTTTCTCATATGTGAAATAGGGTTTATGACCCTTATGACACCTAGTTTTCTTTTACTAAGACTAAATCCTTTGTGATATGTCAAAATACTAAGCCCCTAGTGTAATATTTGTCAGAGAGAAAGATGCATCAGATGCTGTTTCCATCTAAACCTAATGTCTTGACAAATGAAAAGTAGCTTCTAAATCCTTAGGATAACAGAAGGGAAAGATCCAGCTGTAGTTTGAGGGAGAGAGGCAGATCATGGTTTGATTTAAGAGAAAAAAGGGATTTTAGCACAAAGAGAGAGATTTCCTAAAACAGAGAATAACAAAAGCGTGGAATAAAATGCTTGCCTTTGGAACTGAATGGGAATGTTTGTCACACCAGCTCGGATGCTCTGATGTTAAATAATGCGCATCCAGTTTTACAAAGCAGACATTCCATTTTTAGAATGAAAACATTTTTATTTATTGTTCTCTTCCTCTTTCCAAGAAGTATTATATTCTACAAAGTGGTCAACAGAGGATACACTGCAGAAAAAATGCGGCCCCATAATACGGTTTCTCTGATCAGCAACTGAGCCTGGTGCTCCTGAGGGTTCAGCGGGTCTTAGAAGGGCTGTCTTCTGGTGGACCCGGGCCAATTGAGTACTCTCAAGTTGGGGCTGAATCCCCAGGACTCTCTCTCTCTGTAGATAAGGTAAATCTACCCCTCATTGCAGGTCCAGATGAATCAACATCCCCCAAATGAACTTTGCTTCACATGTAACAAAGAGCCAGAAATATCCATGGTTTAGTGATTTTTAATAATTTAAATCCATAGGCCAAATCAGTGGTATGAAAGATGACACGTTAGTGCTTTTGAACTTGGCTGCATACCAGCATCACCAAGGGAGCGTGTCTATAAAACAGATCCCGAGGGTTCACCCCCAGAAATGCTGACTCGGGTGCCACTCTTGACTTTGCTTTTAGAGAAAGGTAGAACTTACCACTGTAAACTGTGAATCGCTCAGGCATGTCTGACTCTTTGCATCCCTATGAGCTGTAGTCTACCAGGCTCCTCTGTCCATGGGATTCTCCAGGCAAGAATACTAGAGTGGGTAGCCATTCCCTTCGCCAGGGGATTTGCCCTGACCCAGGGATCGAACTTGGGTCTTGTGCGCTGCAGGCAGATTCTTTACCATCTGAACCACTTACAGTAAGCTGAAGAATTTACTCTTAAGTGACATCAACATATACAAAAGAGTGCTTGGCTTCAGCTGCAAGGCAAACGTGTCCCTTCTGGTCCACAGGAGCATGTGGGCTTAGACCGTATTTTAGTGTATCCAAGTCCTCACCTTGTCTACACTTTGCTCGAGCTCGTTGGCAGCCCCACATGGCTACCCCCACTGAATGGATTAACCCCCTCCACATTTTTTAGGGCTCTTTTTATTTCCCTGCAAGAGCTCATAACCCTTTGTTTCTTCATTGCTCCTAAAAACCCGGCTTCCCCCGACTCATCTCCTAGACTTCCTGTAACAGCTTCTGGGCTTTCAGGTAAAGATGGGACACTGAAGGATCAACCCTAGATTCTGCTGATAAAGGGAATCTTCAGGAAAATTCACAACTGAGGTCTCTTTACTTATCCCTTGAATCTTATTAGGTTAAAAATCTGGGGTCACATTAGTCAATATCTGGTTCTCTTCCATTAACATCAACTGAGTGACTGATCACACACACACATATTTGTATATCTACTGCCCAGGAGAAGGGAGGGCAAGAATAAGATAATCTTGTTCCATTTTGATAAACATTTGTCCTGAAATTGCTTTTAATTTTTATTACTTTTACATTTTTTTTTGAAATTGTGAAGTCTTTCAAATGTAAGAAAAGTTTCGGGCTGTCATTTAATAAATAGCTCTGTATCCACCATGCAGAATTAGTAGATATCAACATTTTGCTTTAGGTGATTTCTTCTCTATGGTTGGTGGCAGTGTAAATGTATAACACTGTGGTAAGTAGTTTGACAATGTCTTCTAAAGCTAATTACATGTAAATCCTGCAATTTAGCAATTCTGCTCCTGGTTATATCCCCAACATCCCATCTCCTGTCACCCTCTTCTCCTCAATCTTTCCCAGCATCGGAGTCTTTTCCAATGTGTCAGCTCTTCGCATTAGGTGGCCAAAGTATTGGAGCTTCATATACAGCATTGGTCCTTCTGATGAATATGTGGGGTTGATTTCCTTTAGGATTTACTGGTTTGATCTCGTTATAGTCCAAGGGACTCTCATAAGTCTTCTCCGACACCACAGTTCAAAAGCATCAATTCTTTGGCCCTCAACTTTCATTATGGTCCAAGTCTCATATCTGTACATGACCACTGGAAAAACCATAGCATTGACTAGATGGACCTTTGTTGGCAAAGTCATGTCTCTGCTTTTTAATACGCTGTCTAGGTTTGTCATAGCTTTTCTTCCAAGGAGCAAGCATCTTTTAATTTCATGGCTGAAGTCACAGTCTGCAGTGATCTTGGAGCCCAAGAAGATAAAATCTGCTAATGTTTCCACTTTCCCCACATCTGTTTGGCATGAAGTGACGGGACCCGATGCCATGATCTCTGTTTTTCAAATGTTGAGGAAGCCAGCCTTTTTGCTCTCCCCTTTCACCCTCATCAAGAGGCTCTTTAGTACCTCTTAACTGTCTGCCATTATAATAGTATCAGCTGCATATCTGAGGTTGTTAATATTTCTCATGGCAGTCTTGATTCCAGCTTGTGATTCATACAGCCTGGCATCTCACATGATGTACTCTGTACAGACTTCCCTGGTGGCTCAGACGGTAAAGTGTCTGTCTACGATGCGGGAGACCCGGGTTCTATCCCTGGGTTGGGAAGATCCCTTGGAGAAGGAAATGGCAATCCACTCCAGTACTATTGCCTGGAAAATCCCATGGACAGAGGAGCCTGGTAGGCTACAGTCCATGGGGTCGCAAAGAGTCAGACACGACTGAGCGACTTCACGTTCACGTTCGTTCACTCTGCATCAAAGTTCAATAAGCAGGGTGACAATATACAGCCTTGATGTACTCCTTTCCCAAGTTTGCCTTGTACTTCTTTCCCAATTTTGAACCAGTCAGTTGTTCCATTTCCAGTTCTGTTTTTTCTTGACCTGCATACAGATTTCTCAGGAGACAGGTAAGGTAGTCTGGTATTCCTATCTCTTTAAGAATTTTCCACAGTTTGTTGTGATCCACATAGTCAACGGCTTTGGCGTAGTCAATGAAGCAGATGTTTTTTCTGGAATTCTCTTGCTTTTTCTATGATTCAATGGATGTTGTCGACTTGATCTCTGGTTCCTTCGCCTTTGCTAAATCCAGCTTGCACATCTGGAAGTTCTTGGTTCACATACTGCTGAAGCCTGGCTTGAAGGCTTTTGAGCATAACCTTGCTAGCATGTGAGATGAGTGTGCTGCACGGTCGTTTGAACACTCTGGCGTTGCCCTTCTTTAGGATTGGAATGAACATTGACCTTTTCCAGTCCTATGGCTGGAGAGTAGGTAGACATATTCATGCTGTTTCTTATATATGTGGATAATTTATACTATTTCTTAATTTTGAAAAATTCTGTGTCGGTATACCTTCAGTCCTTGCCTCTTTTATATTCTCTTAATTCAGTCTACCTGGAACTCATGTGAAAGGTAAGGTAGAACTTTTTCTTTTATTTTCCATGTCTTAAACCTCATTTTATCTTTTCTTACTTAAATATCTCTGGATATATTCCTCTAAATCTGTCTACTAGTTTACTAATTTTCTCTTCTTGTATCCGATTGACTTTATACTTACAGAGTTTTCAATTGCATTGATTATATTTTATATCCAGAAGTGTATTTTATTCTTTTCCACAATATTCTTTTCCTTAATGTCTTGCTGTTTTATGTCCTTTCCCTTCCTTTAATAATTATTATGAGTTGAATTGTGTTCCACCTCACCTTGAAAAATTCATATGTTGAAGACCTAATTCCAAGTACCTCAAATGTGACTGCATTTTGAGATAAGGTCTTCAGTTAAAATGAGGTCATATGCTGTGTGCTGAGTCGTTTCAGTCGTGTCCGACTCTTTGTGACCCCATGGACTGTAGCCCGTCAGGCTCCTCTGTCCATGGGATTCTCCAGGCAAGAATACTGGAGTGGGTTGCCATTTTCTCCTCCAAGGGATCTTCCTGATCCCAGAGATCAAACCTGCAGATCTTACCTCATCTGCATTGGCAGATGGGCTCTTTATCACTAGCGCCCCCTGGGAAGGTCATTTGGGTGAGGTCACATGAGGTGAGTCCTAATTCAATATGATTGGTGTCCTTATATGAAGATTAGGAAACAGATTGTTTCCTACAACTATGTGAAGACTTCGTGAAGACATGGAGAGAACACGGCCATCTATAAGCCAAGGAGAGAAGGCTCAGAGGAAACTAACCTTGCCAACACTTTGGTCTTAGACTTAAAGCCTTCAGACTCGGGGAAAATAAGTTTCTATTTAAGCCACCCAGGCTTTGGTTTTGCTATGGCAGTCCTAAAAAACCAAAGCAATTATTTAAAATTCTTGGCTTATTTTTTGAACTTTCTGTTATTTCTGATAACTTTCACTCTTGATGTATTGTTTTTTCATATTTTATTTCATTTTATTTTGTTTGAGTCATGAGCTCATCTTTATTTCAGTTTATTTTTTCCTATGGGAGTGGTGTGTCACCGAGGCAATGGTCCTATGTCTCCAGAGTAAACTGGATTTGCTTTGTCCGGTACTCCAAGGGTCTCAATGGATCAGGAACATTTTTTAGTGTTACTTTTTCTACTTTGGGGTTCTTAGACTTTGTAGGTTTATAAATCTGAATCCACATGATGTGCACAGTGGCATTGGTCAAGGGAGTTGGCATGGCAATTTCTAAGGAGAATTCCTTCATCCCCCTCTCCTTCCCAAAACCCAGAGATGAGCTTCTTTGTCTCTTTCTGCTGGTGGTAAATTTTTTCTAGCTCCCTTTTCCCCCAGAGTGTGGTGCTAGTGGTAAAGAATCCTCCTATCAATGCAGGAGACACAAGAGATGCTAGTTCAATCCCTGGATCAGGAAGATTCCCTGCAGGAGGACATCGCTACTCACTCCAGTACTCTTGCCTGGAGAATCCCATGGACAGAGGAGCCTGACGGGCTACAGTCCATGGGGTCGCAGAGTCAGACACCATTGAAATGACTTATACACAGATCGTTCAGGATTTTTATTCTGTTTGCAGTTCTGGTTTCTGACTCTGCTCCAGCTGGTTCTGAGGGAGCACGTCTGCTCTCTTAAATGAATATTACAGTCTCTCTCTGCTCCCAGCTCCGCCCCAGGCAGGTACTGAGAAAGCCTTGGTGCTCACTGTTTGAGGTTCCTGCTTCAATTCAGGCAGCTGGATATTTCTTTTTCTTTTCTGGAGATCTCAAATATGCATTACAATTGCTAACTGTTTTTGTAAGTTATGAATATAGTGAGAGAAGTTTAGATTATTCTGCCTTCTTGTTGGAACGAGAAGTCTGTCTTCCTCGAGCTCCAGTGATTTAAACATTTCAGCCTGAAGGGCTTCTCTTCGTTTAAAGTTCATGGTCTTCAGGGCAAACAGGATAACTGAAGGCTGTTTCAATTTCAACCCTTTTCGTACTTTTCTTATCTGGTGTGATGCTTATAATCCTCGCCCAATCCCATGTTAGTAAGTGAGAATGATCTTAGGTTGAAGTATTCCATAGTTTTGCCCTTTTCCTATGTTATACAAGATAAAGTTTGACTATTTTATCTTTGTAGGGGTAACCAAAAGCTGCTGAGTCCCATTTATGCCACATTTAATATCCTCAGAATAATATACCAGCCTCTGTAGGTGTTAAAAACTCCTAGAATTATAGCTTTCAAGCTCCTAGCACTTTAAATGTTTATATACTCAAAAACTTTCAGTACTTATTTTCATTTATTCTATTTAAATCATTTCTTCTTTCACTTACTAATATTCCTAACTTTCTGCCCTGGTGCATTTTATTTTCCCCTGTTAATCACTTTTGTAACATCATCAAAGCTAGTGCCATCTCAGAATGTCATTTGTAAATGTCTGAGGGCTTCCCTGGTGGCTCAGATGGTAAAGTGTCTGCCTGCAATGCAGGAGACCCGGGTCAATTCCTGGGTCAGGAAGATCCCCTGGAGAAGGAAATGGCCATCTCAGAATGTCATCTGTAAGTGTTTACTACTTCCAAATAATTAGCATGCCACATAAACAGGACTTACGCCCGGCCTTCTGTCCTCCCATTAACTATCTTCTCAGTTCATGGCACTGACATTTTTCATTGCTTGCTATTTCAGTGTCAGTGACAGGCTGTCTAACCAAATCATTCACAAAACATCTTAGAGGCCTTCATAATGCAGTGTTCCTAGTTAATTCCTGAAACTCAGTACCTTGCCCCTGTTGAGTTTGTTATTTACTGATATTGATTTCCCCAACTTAAAGTCTATGAATGTTTGGTAAGTTTTGTATTTTATAATTTCACTGCACTTCCCAGTTCCTCATCTGTTCCCTTTTTAAAAATTAATTTGTTTTTTATTGAAGAATAATTGCTTTACAGAATTTTGTTGTTTTCTGTCAAACCTCAACATGAATCAGCCATAGGTATACATCTATCCCCTCTCTTTTGAACCTCCCTCCCATCTCCCTCCCCACCCCACCCCTCTAGGTTGATACAGAGCCCCTGTTTGAGTTCCCTGAGCCACACAGCAAATTCCCCTGGGCTATCTATTTTACATACAGTAATGTAAGTGTCCATGTTACTCTTTCCATACGTCTCACCCCCTCCTCCCCCTCCCCATGTCCAAAAGTTTATTCTCTATATATGTTTCTCCACTGTTGCCCTGTAAGTAAATTCTTCAGTACCATTTGTCTAGATTCTGTACATATGTGTTAGAATACAGTATTAATCTTTCTCTTTCTGATTCACTTCACTCTGCATAAGAGGTTCAGGTTCATCCACCCCATCAGAACTGACTCAAATGTGTCCCTTTATATGGCTGAGTAATATTCCATTGTGAATATATATCACAACTTCTTTATCCATTCATCTGTTCATGGACATCCAGGTTGCTTCCATGTTCTAGCTATTGTAATTAGTGCTGCAGTGAACAGTGGGATACATGTGTCTCTTTCAATTTTGGTTTCCTCAGGGTATATGCCTAGGAGTGGGATTGCTGGGTCATATGGTGGTTTTATTCCTAGTTTTTAAGGAATCTCTATACCAGACAGAGTGACTGTATCAATTTACATTCCCATGAACAGTGCAAGAGCGTTCCCTTTTCTCCACACCCTCTCCAGCATTTATTGTTTGTAGACTTTTTGATGATGGCCATTCTGACCAGTGTGAGGTGATATCTCATTGTAGTTTTTATTTGCATTTCTCTAATAATGAGCAATGTTGAGGATCTTTTCATGTGTTTGTTAGCCATCTGTATGTCGTCTTTGGAGAAATGTCTGTTTAGGTCTTTCCCCCCTTTTTGATTGGGTTGTTTGTTTTCCTGGTATTGAGTTGTATGAGCTGCTTGTATATTTTGGAAATTAATCCTTTGTAAATTGTGTCATTTGCTATTATTTTCTCCCATTCTGAGGGTTGTCTTTTCACCTTGCTTATAGTTTCCTTTGCTGTGCAAAAGCTTTTAAGTTTAATCAGGTCCCACTGGTTTACTTTTGGTTTTATTTCCATTGCTCTAGGAGGTGGGTCATAGAGGATCTTGCTTTGATTTATGTCATTGAGTGTTTTGCCTATGTTTTCCTCTAAGAATTTTATAGTTTCTGGTCTTACATTTAGGTCTTTAATCCATTTTGGGTTTATCTTTGTGTATGGTGTTAGGAAGTGTTCTAATCTCATTCTTTTACATGTAGCTGTCCAGTTTTCCCAGCACCATTTATTGAAGAGGCTGTCTTTGCCCCATTGTATATTCTTGCCTCCTTTGTAAAAAATAAGGTCCCCACAGGTGCATGGGTTTATCTCTGGGCTTTCTATCTTGTTCCATTGGTTTATATGTCTGTTTTTGTGCCAGCACCATACTGTCTTGATGACTGTAGCTTTGTAGTATAATCTGAAGTCAGGAAGGTTGTTTCCTCCAGCTCCATTCTTCTTTCTCAAGACTGTTCTGGCTATTTGAGGTCTCTTGTGTTTCCATATGAATTGTGAAATTTTTTGTTCAGGTTCTGTGAAAAATGCCATTGGTAATTTGGTAGGCATCTCATTAAATCTGTAGATTGCACTTGGTAGTATAGTTATTTTCATAATATTGGTTCTTCCTACCCAGGAACATGGACTATTTCTCCATCTGTTTATGTCATTGATTTCTTTCATTAGTGTCTTGTAATTTTCTGTGTATAGTTTTTGTCTCCTTAGGTAAGTTTATTCCTAGATATTTAATTCTTTCTGTTGCAATGGTGAATGGGATTGATTCCTTAATTTCTCTTTCTGATTTTTTCATGGCTAGTATATAGAAATGCAAGTGATTTTTATGCATTGATTTTTTATCGTGCAACTTTGCCAAATTCACTGATTAGCTCTAGTAATTTTCTGATACTGTCTTTAGGGTTTTCTAGGTACAGTATCATGTCATCTGCAAACAATGAGAATTTTACTTCTTCTTTTCTGATCTGGATTCCTTTTATTTCTTTTTCTTCTTTGATTCTTGTAGCTAGGACTTCCAGAACTGTTGAATAACAGTGGTGAAAGTGGACATCCTTACCTTGTTCCTGATCTCAGGGGGAATACTTTCAGTTTTTCACCATTGAGAATAATGTTTGCTGTAGGCTTATCATATATGGCCTCTACTATTTTGAGGTAGATTCCTTCTATGCCCATTTCTTGAAGAGTTTTAATCATAAATAGGTGCTGAATTTTGTCAAAGGCTTTTTCTGCATCTCTTGAGATTATCATATGGTTTTTATCTTTCAATTTGTTAATATGGTGTATCACATTGATTGATTTCCATATATTGAAGAATCCTTGCATCCCTGGGATAAACCCAACTTGATCATAGTGTATGAACTTTTTGATGTGTTGCTGAATTCTGTTTGCTACAATTTTGTTGAGGATTTTTGTATCTATGTTCATCAGTGATATTTACCTGTAGTTTTCTTTTTTTGTGTTGTCTTTGTCTGGTTTTGGTATCAGGGTGATGGTGGTCTCAGAATGAATTTGGAAGGGTTCCTTCCTCTGCAATTTTTTGGAAGAGTTTTAGAAGGATAGGCATTAGCTCTTCTCCAAATGTTTGATAGAATTCTCCTGTGAAGCCATCTGGTCCTGGGCTTTTGTTTTTTGTGAGATTTTTTTTTTTTATCCGAGCTTCAATTTCGGTGCTTGTTATTGGGTTGTTCATAATTTATATTTCTTCCTGGTTCAGTCTTGGAAGATTGAACTTTACTAAGAATCTGTCCATTTCTTCAAGGTTATCTATTTTATTGCCATATAGTTGTTCATAATAGTCTCTTATAATCCTTTGTATTTCTGCATTGTCTGTTGTAACCTCTCCTTTTTCATTTCTAATTTTGTTGATTTGATTCTTCCCTCTTTTTTTCTTGATGAGTCTGGCTAAGGGTTTATCAATTTTGTTTATGTTCTCAAAGATAAACAACTAAACAGCTTGTAGTTTTATTAATCTTTACTATTGTTTCTTTCATTTCTTTTTCATTTATTTCTGCTTGGATCTTTATGATTTCTTTCCTTCTAATAATTTTGGGTTTTTTTTGTTATTCTTTTCCCAGTTGTTTTAGGTGTAAAGTTAGGTTGTCTATTTGATGTTTTCTTGTTTCTTGAGGTAGGATTGTATTGCTGTAAACACCCCTCTTAGACCTGCTTTTCCTGCATCCCATAGGTTCTGAGTTGTTGTGTTTTCATTGTCATTTGCTTCTAGAATTTTTGTGATTTCCCTTTTGATTTCTTCAGTCACCTGTTGGTTATTTAGAAACATGTTGTTTAATCTCCATGTGTTTGTCTTTCTTACAGTTTTTTTCCTATAATTGGTATCTAGTCTCATAGCGTTGTGGTCAGAGAAGATGCATGATACATTTTCAATTTTCTTAAATTTACTGAGGTTTGATGTGTGACCCATGATGTGGTCTATCCTGGAGAATGTTCCACATGCACTTGAGAAGAAGGTGTATTCTTCTGCATTTGGATGGAAGGTCCTGAAGATATCAGTGAAATCCATCTCATCTAGTGTATCATTTAAGACTTGTGTTTTCTTATTAATTTTGTTTTGATGATCTGTCCATTGGTGTGAATGGGGTGTTAAAGTCTCCTACTATTATTGTGTTACTGCCAATTCCTCCTTTTATGTCTGTTAGTGTTTGTCTTATGTATTGAGGTGCTTCTATGTTGAGTGCACGCTGCTGCTGCTGCTAAGTCGCTTCAGTCGTGTCTGACTCTGTGCGACACCAGAGACGGCAGCCCAGTAGGCTTCCCCGTCCCTGGGATTCTCCAGGCAAGAACACTGGAGTGGGTCACTATTTCCTTCTCCAATGCATGAAAGTGAAAAGTGAAAGTGAAGTTGCTCAGTCGTTCCCGACTCTTAGCGACCCCATGGACTGCAGCCTACCAGGTTCCTCTGTCCATGGATTTTCCAGGCAAGGGTACTGGAGTGGGGTGCCATTGCCTTCTCCGTGTTGAGTGCATAGATATTTACAGTTGTTATGTCTTCCTCTTGGATTGATTTCTTGACCATTATGTAGTGTCCTTCCTTATCTCTTATAATCGTCTTTATTTTAAGGTCTATTTTGTCTGATATGAGGATTGCTACTCCAGCTTTCTTTTACTTCCCATTTGCATGGAATATATTTTTCTATCCTCTCACTTTCAGTCTACATGTGTCTTGAAGTCTGAAGTGGGTTTCTCATAGACAGCGTATATGTGGGTCGTGTTTTTGTATCCATTCAGCCAGTCTGTGTCTTTTGGTTGGACCATTTAATCCATTTACATTTAAAGTAATTATTGATATATATGTTCTATTGCCATTTTTCAATTGTTTGGGGTTGATTTTGTAGATCTTTTTTTCTTCTCGTATTTCTTGACTATATAAGTCCCTTTAACATTTGTTGTAAAGCTGGTTTAGTGGTACTGAATTCTCTTAACTTTTGCTTGTTTGAAAAGCTTTTTATTTCTCCATCCATTTTGAATGAAATCCTTGCTGGGTACAGTAATCTTGGTTGTAGATTTTTCCTTTGCAGTAGTTTAAGCATATCCTGCCATTCCCTTCTGGCCTGCAGAGTTTCTGCTGAAAGATCAGCTGTTCAGCATGTGGGGTTTCCCTTGTATGTAACTTGTTGCTTCTCCCTTGCTGTTTTTAATATTCTTTTTTGTGTTTAGTCTTTGTTGGTTTGATTAGAATGTGTCTTGGTGTGTTTCTCCTTGGGTTCATCCTGTATGGGACTCTCTGTGCCTTTTAGACTTGATTGGCTATTTCCTTTTCCATGTTGGGGAAATGTTCAACTATAATCTCTTCAAAAATTTTCTCCTACCCTTTCTTTTTCTCTTCTTCTTCTGGGATCCATATAATTTGAATGTTGGTGCATTTGATATTGTCCTAGAGGTCTCTGAGATTGTCCTCAGCTCTTTTCATTCTTTTTACTTTATTCTGCTCTTCAGAAATTATTTCCACCATTTTATCTTTCAGCTCACTGATTCATTCTGCTGCTTCAGATATTCTGCTATTGATTCCTTCTAGAGTATTTTCAATTTCAGTAATTGTGTTGTATGTCTCTGTATGCTTAGTCTTTAATTCTTCTAGGTCTTTGTTAATTGATTCTTGCATTTTCTCTATTTTGTTTTCAAGGTTTTTGATCATCTTTATTATCATCATTCTGAATTCTTTTTCAGGTAATTTTCCTATTTCCTCTTCATTTATTTGGACTTCTGTGTTTATAGTTTGTTCCTTCATTCATGCAGTATTTCTCTGTGTTTTCTTTTTTTTTTTAAGTTATTGTGTTTGAGGTCTCCTTTTCCCACACTTCAGTGAAAGTTTAATTCTTTCCTGAGGAAGGTTGGATTCTTTCTTCTTTTTGGTTTCTGCCCTCCTAAGGTTGGTCCAGCGCTTTGTGTGAGCTTCGTATAGGGTGAGACACGTGCTGAGTTTTTGTTTGGTTTTCCTATGGTGGGCAAGGCTGAGTGAGGTGGTATCCTGTCCACTGATGACTGGGTTTGTATTTTTGTTTTGTTTGTTGTTTAGATGAGGCGTCCTGCACAGGGTGCTACTGGTGGTTGGGTGATGACGGATCTTATATTCAAGTGGTTTTCTTTGAGTTCTCATTATTTGATACTCCTAGTATCAAATAACTTAAAAACCCCACTCCAGATATAAAAACCCCACTCCAGTACTCTTGCCTGGAAAATCCCATGGATGGAGGAACCTGGTAGGCTGCAATCCATGAGGTTGCACAGAGTCGGGCACGACTGAGCGACTTCACTTTCGCGTTTCACTTTCATGCATTGGAGAAGGAAGTGGCAACCCTCCCCAGTGTTCTTGCCTGGAGAATCCCAGGGACGGGGGAGCCTGGTGGGCTGCCGTCTGTGGGGTTGCACAGAGTCGGACACGACTGAAGCGGCTCAGCAGCAGCAGCATTAGTTCTCTGGTAGTTTAGGGTCTTGGAGTCGGTGCTCCCACCCCAAAGGCTCAGGGTTTGATCTCTAATCAGGAATGAAGATTCCACAAGTGATTTGTTATGACATTAAGGAAGAGTAAAACAAATATCCAAAAATGAGAAACCAAAGATGAACCTCAGACAAATGACAGTTATAAATTCAGGCAAATCATAATTAAAATAATGGAATATACACATATACATATACATCCATGAGATAGTGAAAACAGTCCAACAACAAAAAAAAGTACAGTAGATTGATCCAGTGAACAAAGGAAATCAAAGATTACATTTACCAGTTATGAACAAAACTAACTTAAGCACAAACTGGAAAATAAAACTAAAGCCAGGTGTCAATTGGGGAATAAAGCAGTAAAAATAAAACTAACAAATATTTTAAGAGGAAAGTAGAGAAAGAAAAGAAAGAAAGAGTAGTTACACAAAGTTAAATAGAGGTAGATAAAGAAGATTTATATACATTAGAGATTAACTACAAGGGGAAAAGAACAGTGGAAAAGCAAACTAAGGAATAAATGTAGAAAAAATAATAATAGGTTTAAAAAATTAAAAAAGAGAAAAGAAAGTGAGGAAAATTCCACAGAATGGCAAAAGCCCAATGTAGAGGCAGAGGTTTATGACAACAATAAAAAATGTGACTGAGGAAAAAGGAAAAAAGAAAAGCTCCAAAACTTAATTGGATTTCTTGGTGCCAATAAATTGACGACTACAACAGAGCCGGGGGGTGGGGGTGGGGGGGAAAGTCCAAAGGAATCTACAGAGCAGGTAAAAAAATAAGAATAACGTTTTCCTTGAGTCACTGCTGTCAGAGTCCTTTCCCTCGCTGGGAGTCAGTCCCCCTCATCTCCCTAGGATGCCCTCCAACGCTGTGCTGGTCTCTGGACCTGCTGTGGGGGCAGCTCAGGTTCTAATCTGGTCCTACTTCCGTGTGTTCTTGCCTCCAGTGTCCACAGCTATCAGAACTAGTGCGTTTTCTTTTGTGGGTGCTCTCAGTGACCTTTTATATATTCCATAGACACAGAGTCTGCTTAGTTGATCCTGTGGATTTAATCTACAGCTTGTACAGCTGATGGGAAGGTTTGGGTCTTCTTCCTTAGCCACACTGACCCAGGGTTTCAACTGTGGTTTTATTTCCACCTCTATGTATGGGTCATGCACTGGGGTTTAGCTCGGGGGGCTGCCCTGGAGGACTTGGGTTTGAGGCTAGGGCAGCAGGAAATACAGTGCTCTAGAGGGTATGGCAACAGTATTGGCCAACACGCTCCAGTGTTCTCGCCTGGAGAGCCCCCGCCCTGACAGAGAAGCCTGGCAGGCCAGTCTACAGAGTCGCAAAGAGTCAGACAGGACCGAAGAGACCCTGTGCACATAGACGCAAGGCTTTGGTTTTTTTTGGCCTGTGGCAGCTCTGCCCTAGTGAGGGCTGAGTGTGAGGGGGGTGCAGCTGCTTGGCTTGCTGGGACCTGACAGCTCCAAATGTGTGGGGACAGGGACTGCCTCCATGGCAGGAGTTACAGCCCTATCAGAGTCTTTTTTTGAGCCTCTTGTAGCTGGCAATCAGAAGGCCTCTTTGGCCAGTCTTTCTCTGTAGCCCTGCCCATTCAGGCACTTAGAGGGCTCCCTTGCCTGGGGTCCTTCTCTACTGTTTGGCGCATCAGGCACATAGAGGGTCCCCCTGGCTGGGGTCCTACTCTGTAATTCCTCACATCAGGCACTTAAAGGGGCCCCCTGCTGGGGTCCTACTCTGTAGTGCAACAGGCAGTTTGATGGGCCAGCCTCTCTATTGCTCAGCTGCTGATGCTGGCCTGTGGGTAGAGAGGCTATGGTGATGGCTCCACCCACTTCGTGTGACTCGGCAGCGTCGTCTTGCTTCCATGGCTGCCTGCCTTTCCTCCACAGGCATTCCCCACCACAGTCTCCTCCCTCACATCCCCTCGACTCGTCTCTCCGCAGTCGTCAGCAGCCTTTGCCCTGAGATCGCTCCACAATCCCCAAACTCCAGCTCCTCGCCGCTGTGCCTTGCAGGGACCCGCGTCCCCCCCCCGCCCCACCCCGGGGTGTGTATGGCTGTGGCAAGGACTGTCCGGCTGCTACAGGCCAGCTGCTTCACTCTTGGCCTTAAATGTATCTAGTCTGACTCAGACAATTGCCCTGCTGTGGGGATCGGACCCCTGCCTCAGCTCCTCCACCCGCCGAGGGCAGCTCCAGTCCTCCTGGCACTCCTGCGTGGTTCCACATGTTCTTTTCCGCTGGTCAGGTCCCCCGTCTGCTCTCAGCTGGTGCTCTGCATGCACGTCTGTGTCTCAAGGTGTATTCCTGGTGTGTCCATGGGGAGAGATGTGCTCCATATCCACCTACTCTTCTGCCATCTTGTTCTCTTCTGCTCCCCCTCTTTTTTTTTTTTTTTGTACCATGGTTTTCAATAATGGTCTGATTCCTTTTGGAGAATCTAAAAGAACAAGGGCTGGCAAATTATATCCATGAAATCTAATGAGAGTTCTCCAAAAGCAATATGAAAATATTTAGTGAGGTTTTATGGCCAATATAAAAGTAAAGTGCCTAGATCAATGGCCCTTGTACAAATCATCTATGCCCATTTAGATGTGGCTCAGAGATATACATCGGAGTGACTTATATATCAAAACACTGAATGCTAAGAATTATACCTGTAGTATAATTCATTCACTCCACTCCACTCCAGATCACTTCTGGTGCTGCATTAGCTGACGGTCTTGTGATACACACAACAGAAAGAACTTCCATTCCAACTGCTGACTGCGTCCTGTGCTGGGGATTCAAGTATGGGTGAGACATGGCCGAGGTGGCCCAACAATGAATTCTCAGTCCCCATCTTTCCTGGCTGCTTGGCACCCTGCCACGAAGACCACACCTTCCACCTACGTATGCTTTCAAGACTGACTTTTGCACACCACACTTTCCTTTTTGTTGCCCCCCTCCCCCCCTTTTTTAATGTAGTTGATTCACAGTCTTGTGTTTCTGGTGAACAGCATAGGTGATTGTAAGATATTAAAGGTAGTTCCTTGTATTACACTGCTGCTGCTGCTAAGTCACTTCAGTCGTGTCCAACTCTGTGCGACCACATAGATGGCAGCCCACCAGGCTCCCCCGTCCCTGGGATTCTCCAGGCAAGACACTGGAGTGAGTTGCCATTTCCTTCTCCAATGCGTGCATGCATGCTAAGTCGCTTCAGTCGTGCCCAAGTCTGCGATCCTATGGACAGCAGCCCACCAGGCTCCTCTGTCCCTTGTATTATACAGCAGGACTTTATTGTTTATCTATTTTACACATAGCAATTTGTGTCTGATAATCCCAAATTTCTAATTTGTCCCTCCCTCACCTTTTTCCTTTTGATAATCATAAGCTTGTTTTCTAAGTCTGAGTCTATTTCTGTTTTATAAGTAAGATCATTTTTATCATATTTTATATTCCACATATAAGTGATATTTGTTTTTGTCTGACTTGTTTCACTTAGTATAATCTTTAGGTCCAACCATGTTGCTGAAAATGGCGTTGTTTCATTCTTTATTACGGCTGAGAAGAATATGTATATCTTGAGAAATTTGTATGCAGGTCAGGAAGCAACAGTTAGAACTGGACATGGAACAACAGACTGGTTCCAAATAGGAAAAGGAGTACATCAAGGCTGTATATTGTCACCCTATTTAACTTCTATGCAGAGTACATCATGAGAAACGCTGGACTGGAAGAAACACAAGCTGGAATCAAGATTGCCGGGAGAAATATCTGCATACCTCAGATATGCAGATGACACCACCCTTATGGCAGAAAGTGAAGAGGAACTCAAAAGTCTCTTTATGAAAGTGAAAGTGGAGAGTGAAAAAGTTGGCTTAAAGCTCAACATTTAGAAAACGAAGATCACGGCATCCTGTCCCATCACTTCATGGGAAATAGATAGGGAAACAGTGGAAACAGTGTCAGACTTTATTTTTCTGGGCTCCAAAATCACTGCAGATGGTGACTGCAGCCATGAAATTAAAAGATGCTTACTCCTTGGAAGGAAAGTTATGACCAACCTCGACAGCATATTCAAAAGCAGAGACATTACTTTGCCAACAAAGGTTCGTCTAATCAAGGCTATGGTTTTTCTAGTGGTCATGTATGGATGTGAGAGTTGGACTGTGAAGAAAGCTGAGTGCCGAAGAACTGATGCTTTTGAACTGTGGTGTTGGAGAAGACTCTTGAGAGTCCCTTGGACTGCAAGGAGATCCAACCAGTCCATTCTGAAGGAGATCAGCCCTGGGATTTCTTTGGAAGGAATGATGCTAAAGCTGAAACTCCAGTACTTTGGCCACCTCATGCGAAGAGTTGACTCCTTGGAAAAGACTGATGCTGGGAGGGATTGGGGGCAGGAGGAGAAGGGGATGACAGAGGATGAGATGGCTGGATGGTATCACTGAGTCGATGGATGTGAGTCTCAGTGAACTCCAGAAGTTGGTGATGAACAGGGAGGCCTGGCGTGCTGTGATTCATGGGGTTGCAAAGAGTTGGAGATGACTGGGCGACTGATCTGATCTGATATAATATATAAGGTTTCCTCTCCTATTAGCTTCTGCACACACCCAGGCTCCTGCCCCATTCAGTCTGCAGGTCCTGGCCCTCTTAATGACCCATCCTGCCACACACCAGGATAACAACAAGAGACATTTGAAACTGACTCTAGAAAAACTTCTGATCCATTCCCACAAGGAGAACTAAAACTGAGGAGTGACTGAGAGAAAAGGTTATCCAGAGGGAGTTAAAAACTTGCGTCTAAAAATATACTCAGATTTGGCCAAGGAGCCGTGAATTCCCTAAACATTCTCTTTCCCTACACAATTTTCACTGGCACCCCCCGGTTATCAATGTATTAGATCTTAATACAATTTGTTTTCCTTTAGATATGAATTCATTTGGGTAACGACTTAAAGATGAACTCATTACAAATCTTATTTTTCTTTCTGTATTTTTTTAATACAGTTGTTTACTTTTCCTTACCAAGTTTGTTCTTTCAGTGACTCCAGTCATGGATGGCTCCAATCATCTAGATGTTTCACTATAATGAAAAAATGTGGATTATTCTTATGGGAAAGTCTTATGGGCATTACACTGAGCTACAATTCAAAGTTCAAGATCACTTCTCTGCTTTTTATTAACTCTGCTCTCAACAATGTGTTTTAACCCCACTTTCCCATAGACAAATTGGAAAAAGTACTGGCTAATCTGGACACTGAAAGAATAATTTAGAAATGGCTCAAAAATATGGTTTTCTGCATAAAATTAACATTTAAAACATTTTTAAATAAGAAGAAATGGAATTTTTGAACAAATCTACTTTTCACTTGGTCTGTCAAAAATTGCCATGTCTCATACCGACAAATAACCTCATTTAAAAAAATACCCTGGAATTGCTACAAGTTCACTGTGGAGCAGTTGTGTGATAAAATTGAGTATAAATACAGCATGTTTTCAATTTGAAGCTGGCCTGGAAAATGACATTAGTGACACTTCCAGTGGCCTGAAATATTTTGTCAACTTTAGGTAGAGCTCAATTTTACAGAGTCTGCCAAGAAATACAAGGGAAGAGCAATTAATAGAATTGCAAATCCAAAGTAATTTGCTAATTTTAGTGTCAAAGTAAATTTCTCAATTTCCTTACTAAGAAAAAAGTATTTTAAAGGAACTGTAATAAAGCTCACAGGAAGATTACAGAGTATATGGAAAAGTAGTCTGTGGGACAATACTTTTCTAATGAACTACCTGCTTTGGGGCATTATTGGGGGATTTTGTGAATGTGAAGCTTATGTCACATTAGTTATCACAGAGAGGTTGGACTGTCTTACCATAGTCCTAATCCAGACCTCAGTGAAGGGCTATATTTAAACATCTTGTCAGTGATTTCTATGTCTTTTATAAACATATATATTGGGTTAGGGAGAGTATAATGTTAGGAAAACTACATTGGCTATTTCATGGTGAATTTCATAGGTCTGTTGTTATATTTTGCAGTGTGTTGGGATGAGTAAGAATTGGGCTAATATGGAGAAGTCTGTGTGTCACCATCCAGAGGAAAACTCTCTACTTTTTAAAATATTTTCATCGAAGAGTTGCTGTACAGTGCCGTGCCAGTCTCTCCTGTACAGGAAGGTGACTCGGTTGTACAGGTACAGACATTCTTTTCTAAATGCTTTTCTCCGTTAGTTTATCACAGGATGTCGACCGTGGTTCCCTTCCCCAGCAGCACAGCCTTGTTGTTTATCCATCCTACAGGTCGGAGTTTCTGACACTTCCAAACTCCGGTCCTTCCCTCGCCCACCCCCACCCCCTTGGAGACCACAAATCTGTCCTCTGTGTCTGGGCTCTGTGTTTCTGTTTCACAGAGAACGTTCATTTGTGCTGTGTTTCGGATTCCACGTATAACATGTGACAGCATATGTGATAACATGGGGTATTTGTCCTTCTCTATCTGCCTTCACTTAGATGATCTCTGGTCGCATCCCTGTTGCTGCAAATGGCACAATTTCATTCTTTATTATGGCTGAGTAGTATTCCACTGTATGTGTGTATTATATTACATCTACTTTATCCATTCCTCTGGTGACGAGCGTTTAGGTTGCTTCCACATCTTCATGAATAGTGCTTCAGTGAGCACCATTCAGTTCAGTCACTCAGTCGTGTCCAGCTCTTTGCGACCCCATGGCCTACAGCACGCCTGGCGTCCCTGTCCATCACCAACTCCCAGAGCTTGCTCAAACTCATGTCTATTGAGTCAGTGATGCCATCCAACCATCTCATCCTCTGTCTTCCCCTTCTCCTCCTGCCTTCAATCTTTCCCAGCATCAGGGTCTTTTCCAATGAATCAGTTCTTTGCATCAGGTGGCCAGAGTATTGGAGTTTCAGCTTCAGCATCAGTCCTTCCAATGAATATTCAGGATGGATTTCCTTCAGAATGGACTGGTTGGATCTCCTTGCAGTCCAAGGGACTCTCAAGAGTCTTCTCCGACACCACAGTTCAAAAGCAGCAATTCTTTGGCACTCAGCTTTCTTCACAGTCCACCTCTCACATCCACACATGACTACTGGCAAAACTATAGCTTTGACTAGATGGCCCTTTGTTGGTAAAGTAATGTCTCTGCTTTTTAATATGCTGTCTAGGTTGGTTATAGTTTTTCTTTCAAGGATTGAGTGTCTTTTGATTTCATGGCTGCAGTCACCATCTGCACTGATTTTGGGGCCCCAAAAATAAAGTCTGACACTGTTTCCGTTGTTTCCCCATCTATTTGCCATTAAGTGATGGGACCAGATGCCATGATCTTAGTTTTCTGAATGTTGAGTTTTAAGCCAACTTTTTCACGCTCCTCTTTTACTTTCAACAAGAGGCTCTTGAGTTCATTTCTTTCTGCCATAAGGGTGGTATCATCTGCATATCTGAGGTTATTGATATTTCTCCTGGAAATCTCGATTCCAGCTTGGGCCTCTTCCAGCCCAGCGTTTCTCATGATGTACTCTGCATAGAAGTTAAATAAGCAGAGTGACAGTATACAGCCTTGATGTACTCCTTTCCTGATTTGGAACTAGTCTGTTGTTCCATGTCCAGTTCTAACTGTTGCTTCCTACCTGCATACAGATTTCTCAGGAGGCAGGTCAGGTGGTCTGGTATTCCCATCTCTTGAAGAATTTTCCACAGTTTGTTGTGATCCATATAGTCAAAGGCTCTGGTGTAGTCAATAAAGCAGAAGTAGATGTTTTTCTGGAACTCTCTTGCTTTCTTATGACCCAGCGGATGTTGGCAACTTGATTTGTGCTTCCTCTGCCTTTTCTAAATCCAGGTTGAACATCTGGAAGTTCACAGTTCACGTACTGTTGAAGCCTGGCTTGGAGAATTTTGAGCATTACTAGTTTGTGAGATGAGTGCAGTTGTGTGGTAGTCTGAACATTCTTTGGCATTGCCTTACTTGGGATTGGAATGAAAACTGACCTTTTCCAGTTCTGTGGCCTAGGGGTGCATGAATTATAGTTTTTCTGGATATATGCCCAAGAGTGGGATGTTGGATCATATGGTAATTCTGTTTTTAATTCAGAAACTATTTTATTCATTCATCTAGAAAGAACCAGTCCTTGAAGAATTAATTCATGGTAAACTAGTAGATAGAAAATTGCTAGAAAAGCTAATAGACTGATATCCTTTCTGGTTTCCGTACATGGAATCATGTAGTAATTTGGAAGCTAAAGTCAGGGAGCATTTCCTTGGCAGTGTTGAAAGGTACATGCCATCTGGGTGTCCTTCCTGGAGATGTTTTAATCTTTATCTTTTTATTTATTGGCTGCTCCGGGTCTTATTTGCAGCGTGAAGGATCTTTGATCTTTATTGCAGCGTGTGGAATCTTAGTTGTGGCTTGTGGGATCTGGTTCCCTGACCAGGGTTGAACCCAGGCCCCCTGCACTGGGCGTGTGAAGTCTTAGCCATTGAACCACCAAGGAAATCCCTGAGATCTTTAGACATAGGAACAAAATGAATAATCTAGGGTGATTATGGACACTCCCATAGCCAATAGGAAGACGCATCACCATGGCCTTTCAAGAGGAATGGCTGTGCGGAAGTCACTGTGGCTGACGTCTGTCAGTACCTCCCGCTGGTCCTACTGGCGCCTCCCGTCCAGGCCTCATGCTCTACTAGACCTTCGTGCGGATTTTCTTGCCTTTACATAGAATAGGAACTCATTGGCGTGAAGATTTAAAAGGTAAATTTGTAAGATAAAATCTGACCTTTCTATACTCATTTTAGTTTGTTTGTTTTTTTTTACTTTTCAGATTTGTTCTTTCAGTGGCTCAAGCTGCAGACATCAGTTCAGTTCAGTTCAGCTGCAGACATATACGGGGAAAAACTTGGAGCTTTTGTGAGGCAGTGTTACGTTTCAATGTGTGTGTAGTACCCCGACCATAATTCAGAGCAGTGACCCCCACTGTTAATACATTTCAATTAAATTAAAAACGATAATTTGCTCTGTTTAGCATGTCATAGTAAAAAGGAGTTTCAATTCCTTTATAAAAGTTACATTTTTA
Source organism: Bison bison bison (assembly GCF_000754665.1). Taxonomy (NCBI): domain Eukaryota; kingdom Metazoa; phylum Chordata; class Mammalia; order Artiodactyla; family Bovidae; genus Bison; species Bison bison. Next base: position 2,590,210 of record NW_011495075.1, read on the forward strand.
TAGAAATATGAAATTCACAATCCCCATTAATTCAGTTTGTTATCCTTGCAAGAGCCATATGAGTATCTTGGCATTTTTATCATCTGTTTTACGAATCCTCTTTTATCTAGGACTTGATTTATAATGAGATTACAGAATCTCCAGATGCCTTTGTAAATATCTGCTCTTCCAGGAGGAGTTAGAGTCATCAGTTTAGCTACAAGGAGCTCTAATTTATTTTATGTGCATTTCAAAGGCAGCATGAATGAAGTAAGTTTTGCACGGAATGGTAAATACTGTCCTTATTAACAATAATATCATAGGTTTTTAAAAATATGCCCATACTATTTTTGGATAATTTTAGATTTACAAAACCGTGCAGACCATTTCCATACCACCTTCACCCAGTTCTGTTTGTTGGTATCTTATGTGCCCTGGGGCATATTTGAAAAAAAAATTAAGAAACCAACATTGGTACATCACTATTAAATGAATTCCAGACTATTCAAGTTTCTCCAGTTTCTTCACTATATCCTTTTCCCATGATCTGGAGTACCACATGCATTTAGACAAAGTTTTCATGAAAATAAAATTTTAGAATTTAGAACAAGTGTCTCCTGCATTGCGTGTATGTGACCCCAGACCCAAGCCCAAGTGGAGGAAGAATACTTGCCCCTGTGAGAGGGGCCTTGCAGGAAATGACTTCCACTGTCTGAGAGGTAATTTTAAACCTTCTCTCTGGTTTTCCTCATTTCGTTCAGGTGAGTGAGCAGGAAGCAGAGGCTGCACACATGAGTGACTCTGAAGCCCTGAACTCGATCCACGTCACCCGTCTCTAATAACCCAGCAGACCTCCTAACAGGTTAAATTCTTTTTTCAATCACCACAGTCTTCAAGGAGGCTTTTGTTGGGATATCAGTGGACTGCTCTGAAAAGGCATTAAATCAGTCCCCCATGAAACAAAGTGCAGGACACGCAAGTCAGCGGGTCTCTCTGTGTTGGGATACTGATATTGGGGGATGCAGTTTGGTAGGTAGGGCTTCTGGAAACTTCTGAAAAAAATTCTTAAAAATTTCTGAATTATTTTTTCTTTTATTGCTGCCATGTTATACATTGAGATAGAGGTTATTTTCTTCTCCCAAAATATTTTCTGGAAAGGATGCAGCTCCCTGGCGTTCTGGAAAAGTGTCAGGGTTGTCTGAGACTGTGTGATCAACTTCCTTGTACGGGCTTTGCAGGAAGGGCCGATCCACCAGCAGAGCTTTGAGCTGAGGTGACAGTGGGAGAAGAAAACGCCGCAAAAAGAATTGCTTTGCGAGCTCTCAGGCGGCATCCTTAGAAGTGGCTTTTTTACTTTGGAGCTTGATTTTCTGATAAATCTGTAGACTTAAATTAAAAAATTTAAAAGCGTATTTTTAAACACATAAAAACAAAGATAAAATTTAAAAGCTTCAATTAACGTGATTGATTTGAATAAGCAGTGTTATAAAAATTAAAATTATATGCGCTAGGATCATATCAGAAAGCTTATATACTTCTGAATGATTTAACAACATCCCTGTGTAGATCTTAAATATAGAAGTTTTGGAATAATAATATATTAAAATATGCAGTGAAATAGCATTGGGAGGTTTTATGAGGCTATACTCTGCTTATATTGTATTTATGTAAGAGCCTTGGTCTTACACATTTTTGACGGAGATATTAAGATGTAGCCTTGTATAACTAAATTCATGTTGAGCTACATGTAAGTTAATTCAAAACCAGCTTGTTGTTGGTTCTTTGGTGTCTACACTAGCCGCGTATTTTGACTTGTTGTTGACTTGGATTTGGGGTTGGCTGGCATTCTGAGGCCTGTCCCTGTGCTTGGCTGGTAGCCTGCAGAGAACCCCCAGCTCACAGTCACTGGCCTTGCCTCTGCTTCTGACTTCCTGGTTCCCAAACCCTTTACTGGGGCTTCCCTGGTGGCTCAGCAGTAAAGAATCTGTCTGTGAGGCAGAAGACGTGGGAGATGCAGGCTCAATCCCTGGGTCAGGAAGATCCCCTGGAGAAGGAAACAGCAACCTTCTCCAGTATTTTTGCCTGGAGATTCCCATGGACAGAGGAGCCTGGTGGGCTACAGTCCATGGGGTCTCAGAGTCAGACATGACTGAGCAACCTTTTCCTGCCCAGCATCCTGCCATTTTAATGCCGAGGCTCCTTGCCTGAGTAACTGTGTCTTGCATAAAGCCTACATCCATCAACCATTGCCAGATTCTGACCCGAGAAGCCAGCTTTCCCTTTTTCCTGCACGGAGCTGTACCCCTGGAGCCACCCCTCTGTTCTCTGGACTGTACTCTCCTGATGAGTGGATCTGAAAAACTAACCGGGCCCTGACCTTGCCTTTCTTAGTTCTCTCATAGTTATTTTGTTCAATTTTTGAGCCCCTACTGTGACTCAGGAACTGGGTGGAAGCTTTGGGGAACAAGGAGAAAGGCTCAGTTCCTGCACTACTTTAACTCTACTGGTGGGGACAGAAGACACGTAAATAGATTATTTTTTGGATGTGTCGTGAGGGCTCAGGGGGCTTTTCTGGACCTGAATTGAGTCTGGAAACACGAGTACAAACTAACGAGGCCTTGGGATTCTCCCGGCTGCTGGAGGACATGGGGAAGCCACACAGGAGTGAACCAGTGTGGCGCCCATGAGAATGAAAAATGGCATTACTCAAGCGTGTTTCACAGCTTTGTTTGCAACCTCCCATTCCACGGTGTGACATGGTAGCTGCAGAGCAGTCAATATGGCAGGGCTCCAGGGAGGTTCCTTCAATATGAGATCAAGGGATTTAGCAAATTGAAAGTACTGAACTCTGTCTTGAGTCATGGCTTAATTAGTTTGCTATGTTCTGGGTGAGAACTGTGGTGGAAAAAAAAAAAAAATCAGTGAAAGAGATGACTTTGTTCCTCATCATGGCACCAACTCACTGGGTCTGCTGTGAACCCAGACCTCATCTTGACCAATAGGATCCGTTTGTAGAATAGAAATTGTCGGTCCTTACTGCGATTGAACCTATAAACTTGATGATAGAAGAACTGGCCAACCAATATTTTGGAATAAATAAACTTCTATTCATTGATACAAAATTATTGAGTTGGATTCAGTGAGGGAGGCAAATAAGACATTGCCATTGCCCTCAAAAAGTTATACAAGATAAAGTTGTTTAGTGTTGAATTGTGTAGTTAAAGTATGTAGTGGAAAATCCCCAGCTGGAGTGAAGGAACGTACGTTCTCTTTCTGGGTCACTTGTTATCTTGAGGGGTTCCAGCCACCTCATCTGTAAATTGTGAAGGCTGATTGTGATATAAGTTCTTTTCCAACTTTGAAGTGTAGTGATTTTCAGAAAGTCTCTGCAAGAATCCCAGGTGTGGCTCCGGATATGCCAGTGTGTAGAGGGAGCCCTGTGAGTCTACAGGGAGACCCATCTGGTCTGGTAGCTCTCCTTTCTGGTGTTTGTCGTAAGCATATGGTTTTATTCCATCTGAGACTGTTGATAGGGAGAAGATGGTAAGAGAGGAGAAGCACTGTGTATGTTAATCAGACTCTACAGATGGGATGTTGTTTGGACTCATGCAGATGATCGCATGGAACCTATTTCCTAGTCATGGCAAGTTATCATAACTCTATAGAAGAATCCTTCCTCTCTTATTTTCTCCCTTCCCTCTTCTTTTATACCCATCTCCTACTTTTATGTCCTCCCCGTCCCGCCCCCACAGACAATTTTCTGTAGTGTTTAAGGGGAATGTCTTGGTTTGCCATCATTGTTCCCAAATGGATATTCTAGTTAGTGTGCCTGTATTCTTATTTTTTTATTGGAATGCAACTGCTTTCTAATGTTAGTTTCTGCTGTGCAACACTGGGACTCAGCCCTATGTATGCATCTGTCCCCTCCTCCTTGAGGCTCACCCCCTCTCCCCCCACCCCAGGTCATCACCGAGTGGCAGGCTGGGCTCCGTGTGCTGCACAGCAGCCCCACTGGCTGGCTGCTGTCATACGGGGTTGTGTGTGCATGTCAGTGCCGCTGTCTCCACTCGCAGGGCTCTCCTTCCCTCACTGTGCCCACAAGTCCCTTTACATCTGCGTCTCTATACCCGCCCTGCAAGTAGGTTAATCAGTACCATTTGTCTAGATTCCGTATATATGCATCAAGATATATTTGTTTTTCTCTTTCTGACTGACTGACTCTGTATGACAGACTCTAGGCTCATCCAGCTCATTTCAACTGATTCAATTTCATTTATTTTTATGGTGGAGCAATATTCCATTGTATATCTGTATCACATCTTCTTTATCCATCCATCTGTCGATGGACATCTAGGTTGCTTCCATGTCCTGTGTGCCTATATTTTTAACTTATGCAAACGGTGTTGCATTATTCATCTCATTCTGCTTATTCCTTCAGACATATGTATAAGATCCATTTATATTAATATGTGTACTTTGTTGTTTAAATCAAAGTATTGCATGTACATATTCTCCCTACTCACTCTTTCAGTGATAGAGACTCTGTGTGTGTGTGTGCATGCTCAGTTGTGTCCAGCTCTTTGTGATCCCATGGACTGTGGTCCACCAGGCGCCTCTGTCCATGGAATTTCCCAGGCAAAAATACTGGAGTAGGTTGCCATTTCCATCTCCAGGGGATCTTCCCGATCCAGAGGATTGAACTCACATTTCTTGCATCTCCTGCATTGGCAGGCTAGTTCTTTACCATCCGAACCACCAGGGAAGCCCCAGTGGATACTCAAATCGTCATCAATTTCCTGACTCCCAATTACACAGAGATAGTGATCCCTAAAAGGAGCTTTTGGGATATATATATACTGTGTGTGTGTGTGGCATGTTTATATCATTAAAAATGATGGGTTATGAGAAATGTGTGCAATTTAAGTGCTCCCAGTCCGTTCTCTGGAAAAGTATTGCCGTTCTGCGCTCTCCGCATACTGTCTTTGCCTTTACGTAGCGTCATCAGCTTTCCGTCTTTTGTATTCTAATGGGTATCAAGTGCTTTCTCCTTTTTTTACTGGCTTGGTCCCAAGTGCCCTGACAGAAGAGTGCCTTTCAGTTCTCACTTCCCCAAGGACGGAGGTGTCTCTTCTCATTCTGGGTGGCCATCCGAGATGGGTGTGGTGTGGGGGGAATCTCCTCTCTGGACCCTGTCCCCTCAAAGCTTCCTTCCAGTGATGATGGTTTGCAGGGCATGGTGAGGGATTGCCCAGGCGTTCCCACTGAGCCATCCCAGGCCACTCTTGGCCAGACTGGCGTCCCTCCTGGAACACAGCTCCAGAAAAGCTTTGTGGCTGGTGACCTCTCCTGTGGGGATGTAGGTTAGTCCACAGAGCTAGAAATTCCAAGGAGGCCTGATGCTGAGCTGGACCTCTCTGCAGTAGGCCCTCGGGCTCTGCGCTCCTCTCATCATAGCCTAACTGCTTCCAGCAGCGCCTCTGCCTCCGGGGTATTTCCTGTGCTGGCAGCATCCTCAGGGGGAAAACGGTGAACGGATGGGGTTCACAAGTGGAACATTCTGGGTATTTTCTCTCTGAAATCAGGGTGAGCACCTGGTTTCCTTCCACTTCATCCTGAAAATTAAAAAGAAGGAGCAAATAGAGCTGAGGATGGAACAGTGGTTTGGGAAATGGAAACGGAATCTGGAATATGGGATCTGAGGCTTTGGAACTGTGTTGGGGAAAAGGAAGTCTCATGAGCAAAAGTTTGAATCATCAGAACCTTGTATAAGCAAACTACTGAGATGTTCCTACAAGAATCAGAATTCATCTCTTCTCTGTTTGAGGTTGGATCTTCTCCTGTTGAATTTTTTTAACCTTTTATCCTGGTGGCTCAGACGGTAAAGCATCTGCCTACAATGCGGGAGACCTGGGTTCAATCCCTGGGTTGGGAAGATCCTCTGGAGAAGGAAATGGCAACCCACTCCAGTATTCTTGCCTGGAGAATCCCATGGATGGAAGACCCTGGTAGGCTACAGTCCGTGGGGTCGCAAAGAGTTGGACATGACTGAGCGACTTCACCTTACCTTACCTATAGCTGAGTAGGTGTTGTGATAGTTACAGGTGGACAGCAAAGGGACTCAGCCATATATCTATGTGTATCCATCCTCCCCCAAACTCCCTCCCACCCAGTACTGATTGTGCTTTTGTAAACCAGAGGTTTCAAAAGACTTCGTGTGACCGTTATAGACATTGGGAGTGGAGAACTGGTCACTGACTATCGCTGAAGTCAGCTCAGTGGTCAGCTTTCAGAAATGATGATGCTTTGTCACCATCCCCTAAGTGTTGCAGATACGGTGGCCATGGAAACAGGATACAGCTCATCATCCACGTGTGGGAGACTCAGAGTCAGCCCACAGTTGGTGCTCTTACATCACAGTGTGAACGGACTCAGCGTCCTTCATGTGACACAGCATGAATGGATGCAGTGTGATGTGATGGATTCTTTGGACATGTGGAGCTTCTGGATGAGTTTTTCCTCCTGATACAGAACAGGGCTTCTCTCAGCTGAACCCCGATGTCATCCTGACATGCTGTGGGGCTAACTGCTCCTGCAAGCTCCTCTTTTCCCTATGAGACTCCTTTCTGCTGTGCCACGGCCCTGCTGTGTTCAGTCAGGGAAAGCTTTTCTCCCAAAGGTCCACCCAGAAGGGATGGAGGGATGCTATGATTAAAAGAGCAGAATGCTTTTAGGGCTGAATTAGCTTATGCTGCCAGAATGCAGTTTTATGCATTTGTACAGCAACGCCCCCACCTTACCCTTCATCCTCTAAAGCCCTCTGCCCTTGCTTTCTCCATCATATAAAAGCAAGCACATCTGTTCCACACTTTAGAGTTGATACAAGTCATTTCACGTGCAACATCTCATTTAATCTCCACCCTTCTTGACATGTCCATGAACACATCTAAACAATGAAAATGCTTCAGCATCAAGATGAAGAGGGCAGTCACCCTGAGTCTTACCGACTAGATGACAGGCATCTGGCCCTAGGCTGAACCCTCAGAGAAATTATAAAATGAATGAAGTTTGTCTTCTGCATCTCCTGCCTTGTTCCGTGTTTCTTTTCCTGACACAGGCAGATCTCGGCTCTGGGCAAATGCAGGGCTTTCGCTGGGCCCCTGATTGCCTAGAGTTCTCCCTGCAGAGGAGGGGGGCCTCCCCCAGGCAGCTTGCTTTGCACTGAGTGACTTTCTCTCCTACTCAGTCAGTGTAGAGGGCAAACTTTTCTCTCCTTAATCCCCTCTTGGCGCATGGCCCGTTGCAGTGAACTCTCTAAGGGGATGTTCATCTTGGATAGAGATCCAGAGATGATGTCTTAACACAAAGACATACACCAGTCCTGGTAGAACTGCAGATGCAGTGGTCAGTAGGACTCAGTCCGCAGATCCTGGCAGGTGGGCGGCTGTAAGTGCAGCCACTAGGCGGAGCCCTTCCTGGAAGGCGCGGCACCGAGAAAACAGCAGCATGGTGGCTCAGGGCTCAGTACCGTATAGACGGATATTATATGCCTGTTATCATTTCTACCTGAATAATAAGCTCCTAAGATACACTTTGTCCACCTCACAGCTTACTGTCATTGGCAAACAAGGGCTGGAAAGGTGCTTTGGAAGGTGCTCATGAGATGTGTTGAAATACTGAGTCTTTCTAGTCAGGAAGGTTAAGTTGCCGAATTTAGAGACAAAAATGCATTTACATTGGGACTTTTCTGTTGGTCAAGTGGTTAAGACTCTACTCTTCCACTGCAGAGTCCGTGGGTTCAATCCCTGGTTGAGGAACTAAGATCCTGCATGCTGTGAGCTGCCCCCCCTCCGCCAAATGTTTTTCCACTGATAGTCCCTTCTCAGAATAAAATAAAAAAATATTTTACATTGCTTAAATTTATCAGTCTATCCTAAAGGAGATCAGTCCTGGGTGTTCATTGGACAGACTGATGTTGAAGCTGAAACTCCAATACTTTGGCCACCTGATGTGAAGAGCTGACTCATTGGAAAAGACCCTGATGCTGGGAAAGATTGAAGGTGGGAGAAGGGGACGACAGAGGATGAGATGGTTGGATGGCATCACCAACTCAATGGTCATGAGTTGGGTAAACTCTGGGAGTTGGTGATGGACAGAGAGGCCTGGCGTGCTGCGATTCATGGGGTCGCAAAAAGTCGGACACGACTGAGCAACTGAACTGAACTGAAATTAAGTGAGGGAACACACAGACCTCCTGGTCCAAATTCTCTCACCTGATCAAGGAGGAGACTAACGCAGGAAGCTGCCAGGTCCCTTGCAGGGGAGACCCGGCCATGGGACAGGAGCAAGGCACCCCTGCTCCTTATTCAGACCTCCTGCCCATCATCAACCGCGACCGTGGCTGTGATGAGGGACAGACCACCTCCCCCAGGCCTGCTCGCTACGCCTTGGCGCTAGATGGTCCAAACCCACCGTAAGCTCTCGTCTGCACCACCTCTGCGCTCTCTTCTTGAGCCACTGCAGTTCAGTTTCCTTCCTTCTGCTCTTTGCGTGCAGTTTGGTCTGAAGTTGGTGTCCTGTGTACCCCCACCTTCTCATCCTAAAGGTAAAACAGAGCCCTTTGCACATAGAGGAGCTTAATGAACACTTTTATATAAATGTTTAAATCTAGCCTTTAGATATCCCTGGGTCAGAGACCATACTTTATGCTGCTGCTACTGCCCGATATTTTATCCTTGCTGTTATTTAGTTGGTAAATTGTGTCCAACTCTTTGTGATCCCATGGACTGTAGCCCAGCAGGCTCCTCTGTCCATGGGACTTTCCAGTCAAGAATATTGGAGTGGGCTGTCATTTCCTTCTTCAGGGTATCTTCCTGACCCAGGGATTGAACCCCATCTCCCACTTGGCAGGTTTACCCCTGAGCCACCAGGGAAGCTATGTTATCCTTAGGTCCTAGTGTTTAATAAACTATTTGTGGGATGAATGAATAAATAAGTAGATGAATAAAACAAGATATACAGGTATATACACACACACACTCTTTACTTACACTGTGTATCAAATAGATAACTGATGAGAACCTGTTGTACAGCACAGGGAGCTCTACTCAGCGCTCCGCGGTGACCTAAATGGGAAGGAAATCCAAAAAAAGAATATATGTGTATGTATGGCTGATTCACTTTACTGTACAGCAGAGACTAACACAACATTGTGAAGCAACTACACTCCGATAAAAATAAAATTTTTAAATGGCAAAAAAAAAAAAAAACCAAGAGATGTAAACTATCCCCAATGTCCTAATAATTTGGAACCCCTCCAAAGTGACATTTACAAAATATTGTTCATCCTTCATCAAGTGGTGTTTGGTAGAAACTAATTTTGTATTGATTAAAAATACCTAATTTTATATTGAAAACAAGTATTTTACATGCACTGAAGGTCATGTCACAGCTGATTTCATTTCAAATTGCCTTTTATGTCTTTCTTTCCCTGTTCACATAATTAGGCAGCAGAAGTCACTCGCATTCACTAAAGAGAGATGCAATTTACTTGGACAGAATTGAAAGTTATTTTTCAAAATAGATTTAAATGTTCTTCTCTCTGGTTTTCATGTCAACACGACATTTCAGACTTTTCTTTTGTTATTGCTCTTTTTCTGGTTTTTGTTTCTACCTCGGCAACTTCTGGGAGGCATGTTAACGGGCTTAAAAGAGATGGCAGTATAAATCTCCCATTCTGGGGAAAGCTCTATTCTATCGTGCATCATTACTGTTCGGGACTTGGCTGACTGCTGCCGCCAGCTTTAGAGGTCTGTCATCCGACTGACCGCAGGCTGACTTAACAGTTTTCACTACTCTAGGTGGGTGCAGGGTCGGGGACAGGCCTCTTGCCACGAGGCTTCGGACAAGCATCTTCACCCGAAAAGTTTGGAGAACATGACCAGTCGTGATGTGCTGTTACAAGGAAGGGTTTGGGACAGTAACTCAGCGTTTGATCCTAAATTCTCAATATACCGTCGTCCTCATGGTCATTGCTGTAGTTGGAGGGAAGAAGGCTCATGATCTGTTTAGCAGTAACTTCTGGAGTCTGATGAACTGGTTGGTCTTCCTGGTTCAGGGGCCACTGTGGCATGTGCTTCTGTGGACTGGCCTGTCTCAGGGACAATTCCTTATGGCAGCATTTCATTTTTGCAGTGTTTATAGGAGGGCGGCCAACCAGGAAGCCAGATCAGGGCAGATTCCAGGCCCAGGCTGTATAGGAAACATGCATAAAATTATTACCACAAGCTGCCTTCAAAGAACTGTTCTGATTGTCTAAAAATACACAAATAGAATTGACTCTAATGATTTCATTCTTTTGAGGATTTCCTCCCTGTTTCTGTCTGTGTTTAAAAAAATCACTGACAATGAAGTGAAAACTGTTGCCAAACTCTTTATGTATATTTAACTGGTCAAATGTGGTGGAAAATTACATCTAGGATTTTGAGAATTGGCCCATCAATCTTGTGGAGAGTGCTAGCATGGCCACAGTTTACATAGAGCAAAACCCACTGCTTTTTGTTTCTTTGATCAACATACATAGATTTTATTTTACTTTTTAAATTAATTTTTATTGGAGTAGAGTTGCTTTACAATGTTGTGTTAGCTTCTGCTGTGCAACAAAGTGAATCAGCCACATATATATGTGTACATATGTACACACACTGCCTCCCTTTCTGGATTTCCGTCCCATTCAGGTCACCACAGGGCACTGAGTGGAGTTCCTTGTGGGATACAGTAGGTTCTCATTAGTTATTTTGTGCATGGTATCAATAGTGTAAAATTTTAAAATACAGAAGGTTATATGAACATTCTGGAAAACCTCTTTCGGTTTGGGCTCACACGAAAGCTCATTTTCAACAGCAGGCACCGAAGGCTGGTGCTCAAGTGACTTCTGTCCTGCTTTTCTTGGCTTCTATTACTTGGGAGTTATCTGTCACCTCCAGACCAATTACTTCTCACCTGCTGTTGCGGTGGGTCATCTCAGGATAGAGGCAGAGCTGACAGAGTGCTCCAGGGAGGTGTTTGGCCTGGTGGCACATATCCTGTGACTTGTCCTTTCAGACAACCGACTTCATTAAATGTCTCCGTGGTAGGTACTGCAATGACAGCGGTAGGATGTCCGATGGGACTTCTCACTGAGTGGGAGGATGAGTTATGTGCAGTGGCCGCGTTCCCCCTCACCTCGAAGAGTCTCGTCAGAATGTTAGATGAAATGAGTGGCCCCAAGATCCTTCCTTAACATTCATCTCACTGCTTTGAAGAAAACGCTATTAGCAACATTCACAAATTCTACCTCCACAGATCTTCTGCTTTAAGGAAAACAATTACGCACTAGTATATACACAACAGATAAATAGCAAGGACCTACTCTATAGCACAGGGAATTATACTCGATATTTTGTAATAACCTAATTGGGAAAAGAATCTGAAAAAGATTCTTTTACTCTCTTCTCTCTATCCAACTGGATCTCTGTGCTGTGTGCCTGAAACTAAGACAATGCTGTGAGCCAGCTGGACTCAGGAGAAAAAGAAACAGCTGGGACTTCCTGGCGCTCCAGTGGCTAGGACTTGAGGCTCTTAATGCAGGGCTCCCAGGTTCAATCCCTGGTCAGAGAACTATTGATAGATCCACTGTGCTGCAACGAAAACTCAGAGCAGCCAAATAAATAATAATAATAAAGAAAGGCACTAATAGAATAGATGGATGAGGGTTTGGGCGCTTTTTTCATGAGTATAGCCTCACATTAAGAAGTTAAGAGGGATGAAAGAAAATGTAGTGTAGGAGCTTGAAAATGAAAGCCTAGAGACTAAGTTATGGTTTTCTCAGTTTAGTTCAGTCGCTCAGGCATGTCCACTCTTTGTGACCCCATGGACTGCAGCACGCCAGGCCTCCCTGTCCGTTACCAACTCCTGGAGCTTGCTCAAACTCACGCCATGATAAGCTTTGCTGCTGCTGCTAAGTCACTTCAGTCATGTCTGACTCTGTGCGACCCCATAGACAACAGCCCATCAGGCTCCCGTCCCTGGGATTCTCCAGGCAAGAACACTGGAGTAGGTTGCCATTTCCTTCTCCAATGCATGAAAGTGAAAAGCGAAAGGGAAGTCGCTCAGTCCTGTCCGACTCTTAGCGACCCCATGGACTGCAGCCTACCAGGCTCCTCTGCCCATGGGATTTTCCAGGCAAGAGTGCTGGAGTGGGTGCCACTGCCTTTTCCCATAAGCTTTGCTGCTGCTGCTGCTGCTAAGTCACTTCAGTCGTGTCCGACTCTGTGCAACCCCATAGACGGCAGCCCACCAGGCTCCCCCGTCCCTGGGATTCTCCAGGCAAAAGTACTGGAGTGGGGTGCCATTGCCTTCTCCGATAAGCTTTGCTACCACTCATCTAATAGCCTAAAGCAGCATGCAGCTTTGTGATTTTTTTTTCTAGTCCATTTGCAGAAGTCTGTCCATCTCATGAGGCATGGTATAAAGAAATAATCTCTAAGAAACAGGGAGATAAACTCTCATCTCTATGGAGATAAACTAGACTGCTAGTAGGACCTCAAACAAGCACCTCTCCTTCTTTGAATATCAACTTCCTTCATAAAACTTACATGACACCAATTCTTACACTGTCTTTAGGAAAAATAATCAGCTTTTGTTTAAGAATACAAGCTGACATGATCAGTAGGCATAAAAGCACGAGATTATTACACAGAAAATTACTTGTTTTTTAGGCTGTTTCCTATTTGGGAACATAGGTTAGAACTTCTCTACGGAAGTTTTACTCTCATCCCTACATTGGAAGCAGGTAAAGAACACTCACTTTATTGCCATCATGCTTTTTCGAATTTGAGGTATTATATTTGTTGCTTTCTGGATTTGTAAGAAATTTTAACTTTGAGATTAAAATGAAAGTTCAAATTTAGACAGTACAGGAAATGTAGGTGATTTTAAATATGTTGTTTATATAATGTTGGCTTCAACTTAGTGTTTCAAAAACAGTTTGCAATGAAATTGTTTGATTCATTTTTTAAATTTGGAGTTGGCTTTAACCTATTAGTTACTTATATGATTTTCTCATTCAACAAATATTAATTGGGAACTACTGTTAAATATTTTCTGTGCCTAGTCACTCAGTCCTGTCCGACTTTTTGTGACCCCATGGACTGAAGCCTGCCAGGCTCCTCTGTCCATGGGATTCTCCAGGTTAGAATACTGCCATTCCTTCTCCAGGGGATCTTCCGGACCCAGGGATCAAACCTGGGTCTCCTGCATTGTAGGCAGATTCTTTACCATCTGAGCCACCAGAGAAGGAGCTTCTATTCTATTTTATATTTTCTCCTGTTTACTTCTCTGTTTTTCCACATAAAAACAAAATCATCTGATGACTTCTGTGTACATTTGATCTCTTTAACCTACAAAACAGCAATTTCACATGGTTCAAAAATGAGGTGGATGAAACTGGAGCCTATTATACAGAGTGAAGTAAGCCAGAAGGAAAAACACCAATACAGTATACTAACGCATATATATGGAATTTAGAAAGATGGTAACAATAACCCTGTGTATGAGACAGCAAAAGAGACACTGATGTATAGAACAGTCTTATGGACTCTGTGGGAGAGGGAGAGGGTGGGAAGACTTGGGAGAATGGCATTGAAACATGTAAAATATCATGTATGAAACGAGATGCCAGTCCAGGTTCGATGCACGATACTGGATGCTTGGGGCTAGTGCACTGGGACGACCCAGAGGGATGGTATGGGGAGGGAGGAGGGAGGAGGGTTCAGGATGGGGAACACATGTATACCTGTGGCGGATTCATTTTGATATTTGGCAAAACTAATACAATTATGTAAAGTTTAAAAATAAAATAAAACTTAAAAAAAATACATATTAGGTATACTTATTCACGACTGTCACAGAATAGATGTATAGAAAAAAGCAACAGATAAAAGGGGGCCACTGATAAGAGTTTCTTTCTCAAACATGATTCATCCTTAGGTATAAACAAGAGCCTAAAAAATGACAACTACTTGAATTAACATAAACATAAATAGAACAATACATCTGTAGTGATGAGAGACATATTGAATCTAAATCCCTTGATCTTATTTTTTCCAAAAGGCATATATAACCTTCTGCTCTCTAAAGGTTTTTATTAGAGCAGCTATCAAGTAGCAAAATAGCCCACCTTTCCCCTACTCTTTTTTTAGGATAACATCTCCTGACATACCAAAACAAGGAGAGGAAGGGGAAAATGAGGCTAGGAATCCACCACTGTCTGACAGTTAGACTGGGAACAACTTAAAACAGACACAGCAGTTTCCCTTCTGTAAGGGAAATACATTCCCGTTTATTTTTCCATATGATTTATCACAATTAAAAAAGTGTCCCAGGAATAGCTTAAGCTGTTTATTTCTTCTCCAAGTGAAAAGCAGCGCTATGTCTATTCTAACCTGTTACCGTCACAAAGGACTATATATTTTCCACATACACTGCTAGTTATATAAATCACTTGATTTCCCCCTTATTACATGAATGGCATGGAGAGCTAAATATTGAAGTCTTTGACTATTAACAATATGCTTAACAAAAAAATTATTCTTTAAGCAGAAGAGAGAGAGGTTATTTTAAGAGTTCTGAAAGGCTGCTGCTGCTGCTTTGGGAATGAAAGCTTACTATTGAAAGAGCATGTGGATATTAAATGATTTAACACATTTTGCTTTATGTTTTTCTGATATATGTGCAAAATGTAAGCAAACTGGCTTGACAGCATAGCATACAGTAAGTAGAAACATTCAGAAAAAGTAATGTGTGGGGAGACTTTTAATTTTCTTTTTTTTTTTTAATTTATTTTATTTAACTTTTTATTTTGTCTTGGAGTATAGCTGATTAACAATGTTGTGATAGGTTCAGGTTGACAGCAAAGGGACTCAGCCACACACATACATGTATAATCTTAATTCCTTCCTCTCATCCCTCCTATCATTGATGCTCTATTCCACTTACATTCAAGTTTAGAAATACACACACACATGTATTGTATAACGCACGCTTACACATAAGTAGGGCTTCCTGGTTAGCTCAAATCGTAAAGAATCTGTCTGCAATGTGGGAGATCTGGTTCAGTGCCTGGGTCAGGAAGATCCCCTGGAGGAGGGCATGGCAATCCACTCCAGTATTCCTGGCTGGAGAATCCCGTGAACAGAAGCGCCTGGTGGGCTACAGTCCATGGGGTCGCGAAGAGTGGGACACGACTGAGCGACTAAGACTTTCACTTTTCATGCAAAAGTGTACACAATATGCACAGACGCGTACATAGGCATATACAACCGAACACACTGTTGCTATTGTTATTCTGTACAGATTGTTCTGTTGGATAAACTAAGAATAAGAAAAATGTTTTTGTTCTGCCTTCACTTCTTCCTTGATGTTCTTCTTTTATTTATGAAGATCCAACTTTCTGATCTATATTATTTTTCTCTCTCTCTTCAAAATTTCTTTTAACATTTCCTAAGGGCAGTTCTTGGAGAAGGCAATGGCACCCCACTCCAGTACTTTGCCTGGAAAATCCCATGGATGGAGGAGCCTGGTAGGCTGCAGTCCGTGGGGTCGCTAAGAGTCGGACATGACTGAGCGACTTCACTTTCACTTTTCACTTTCATGCATTGGAGAAGGAAATGGCAACCCACTCCAGTGTTCTTGCCTGGAGAATCCCAGGGATGGGGGAGCCTGGTGGCTGCCGTCTGTGGGATCACATGGAGTCGGACACGACTGAAGTGACTTAGCAGCAGTAGCAGCAAGGGCAGTTCTACTTGTAATAATTGCCCAGTTTTTGCCTGAGAAAGTATTTATTTCTCCTTTACTTTTGATGGATAGTTTCACAGAGTGCTGAGTTCCAGGTCAGTGCTTGTTTTCGTTTCTTTTCCTCAACACTAAATGTTTCACTCTGCTTTCTTCTAGCTTGCATGGTTTCTGAGAAGTCAGATATAATTTTTATCTTTGTTCCTCTATAGGTAGGGTTTTTCTCTGCTTTCAGAGTTTTTTATCTTGGATTCCCTGTAGTTTCAAGATGATATTCTTAGGTGCATTTTTGTCTTTTTTAGTTTTCATGCTTCTTGGTATTTTCTGAGCAGCCTGGATCCATGGCTTGGTGTCTGACATTAACTTGGAGAAATTCTGTCTCTGTCGTTTGGAATATTTATTCTGTTCCTTTCACTCTTTTCCTTTTGAAGTTGTTCTGCAGCCCTGGATATTCTTTATTTTTTTTAGGCTTTATTTTCTTTGCTTCTCAGTTTTTAAGGATTCTTTTGCTATATCCTCTGGGCTTCCCCTCTGGTTCAGATGGTGAAGAATCTGCCTGCAATGCAGGAGACCTGGGTTCGGATCCTGGGTTGGGAAGATCCCCTGGTGAAGGGAAAAGCTACCCACTCCAGTGTTCGGTCCGGAGAATCCCATAGATTGTATAGTCCATGGGGTCGCACGGAGTGGGACACGACTGAGCAACTTTCACTTTCACTGTATCCTCTAGCTCAAAGATCTTTCCTCAGCCATGTCTAGTCTACTTAACAAGCCATCAGAGGCAGTCTTCGTTTCTTTTTCAGTGTTTTTACGTCCAGCACTTCTTTTGTTTCTTTCTGTAGCCCTCCAGGCGCCTGTGTCCGTGGGGGTTGGGGTGGGGCTTCAGCCGGTTTTCCCTTCTCCCACCGCAAGGGTAGAGCTTGCTGGAGCTGGTGTTTCGCTTCCCTCAGCAGTCAGGCTCGGGTTAACTGGTTTCTCCTGCAGGCAGCCTTGTTAACCGCAGAGCACTCTGGGAAGTTTCAAAATGGCTCCTTCCCCCTCCCCGGCCAGAGCCAGAGGAGCTTTGTCTTTGAGGCTGTGAGTCAGGTCGCCTCCTAGAGGTAAACCTCACAGTCTCTCAGGGACCCCTCCACCCACCTACGACTGGGTCCCCCTGGAGTTTCTAACTCTCAGGCTTGTCCTCCTGAGCCCCCCGCATCTCCTCGGTTACATCTCGGCTGTTCCGCCCAGGCCCTGGACCCCACAGAATTACCCACGCTGGAGCCTCTGCTCAGGTAAGCTGTTTGCCTTGTTTTTGCGTTTCTACCTCTCCTGAGTTTTTCTGTCTTCACCTCACCTCTAGATCCAAGAGTTGTTGATTTTCAGTCTGTTTAGCTTTCTGTTGCATTAAGGATGGAATGGTGTCTTCTAAGCTCCTTACCTGTTGAACCAGAAAGCCTGTTTCCCCTACGTTTTTGTTTTGTTTTCTTGATTTATGGTATTATATATTTCATATGTGCAATATTGTTTTGACTTCTGTATGCACTCCAGTGTACCCACCACCAAAGGTTTAGTTTCTGTCCGTCCATATCATTAAGCACCTTTACCGCCCTGCCTTTTAACACGTTGTTTTCTCAGTTTTGAGAAGTACTTTATGTATGGAGGATATAAACCCTTTGTGATAAAATTACAGTTTCTCTTCCAGTTTATCATAGGTAATTTAACTTTTGCCTTTATTTAATGGCATTTGTTTTATATGGCCAAATTAACTATCTCTTCAATGGTTGTTGGATTTTAAAGCATGGTTAGAAAATGTTTTTCCAATCAATTTTAAATTGTTTTCTTCTACAATTTGTGTGGGTGATATTATTTTGCATTCATACCTGCGGTCCAGTTGGAGTTTATTCTGTTGTAGTGTATGAAGATCAGATCCAGTTGTAGGTTGGTTGGTAGTTTGTGACTTCTGATATTTTTAATGGTTTCTACTTTACTAATCTCTTGTTTTGAAAATTTGTCCCTTTGGCCCTTTCTGGTTTATTATTTTTTTTTTTTTACCATTGTTTTGAGCTGTTTTTTCTTAATAATTATTATAAATATAAGTATTTCATTCTTTTTTCTGAGCACTGCTTTAGCAGTGTTCCACTGGATTCAGAAAACTGTTTCATTGTCATTATTTTCGAGAAACTGTCTTCATTTTGTGTTTTTCCCTTTGATTCAAGAGTTCTTTAATATCACATAAAAAATTGTAAGTAGATGAGACTTTAAAATATTGTTATTCGTTTATGGTTTATTGTATATGGTCAAAGTATGTTGTTTGTACATTTATTTTAACATTTTAAAACTAACTATGGATTTATTAATTTTTGTGTGTGGAATTCTATGTAGTCAGTTTTTATGAGTGCTACATGTTCACATGAAAAAACATATTCTCCACTGTCAAAGTCCTAGGTTGCAGTATTTATGTTTAATATCTGCCCTGTTGAGTTTGATTTTTAGTCTTCTGTGTTTTTACTGACTTTTCCTCTAAATCTGTCTTGGACTGAGAGAGGTATTAATATTAAAACCACTTATAACTAGCACTGGACTCCATTCTCCCTTCCCTGCAATTGCTTCTGTGCCTCAGTCGCTGTTACATTTGCGGTATTTGCATATTGACTCATTTATTCTTTATTGTGAGTTGTAGTCTTCAGTCTTATAATGTGTTATTTAAAACCTTTGCGTGTGTTCTTTCCATCTAATAATAGAACCATCCCTGCATTTTTATAAAGTGCATTTCCATGTTACATCTTTGTCCTCCTGAGATGGCAGATCCATTACACTGAAAGGAAACTCAGGCTGCCTTGAGACAGGACGAAGTCAGGCTCCAGAGTAGACCATGAGGAGAGAGGTGTGGCGAACCCGTGCCTTGTACCCGTTTGGGGTGTACAGAGCAGACCATGAGAAGTGAGGTGTGGCGAACCCATGCCTTGTGCCCGTTTGGGGTGTACATATGAGAGGCCCCCCCGACGTGGCATTTGTTCTGGTTCAGCCAGTGTAGGTACGGGTTGCATTATTTTCACCTCTAATGATAATGTTTGATTTCATGTTCTAACCAGACTACACAATTTCAGGACAGAAAGTCTCATTTTCTCACAGAAGAGAAAAACATTGGAAAGGTGAAGGGGAGAGAAAAATACTAGAACTGAAACTAGCAGTCAGTTTTTTTAAATTTAATACATAAGGTCTTTGGAGGACACTGTTTGATTATTTTCTCTGGATTTGGAAGGGAGATATAAATGAACTGTTGTAAATAGTAGTGATGCATTTGCCCACTAGTCAGCAAGAGAGTCTGTTTTTGCCCCTGGAGTTTCTCTTTGCAGTGATGAATCTAGGATTATTTTCATTAAAAAATATTTCTGCCTGTTCTTGTCCTTCAGCATTTTGAATGAGCATCATAATGAAAGCAAGTGTCCAGTGGTTTGTTGATTACTTGATTTTAATGGACCTTTACTTAGAATATAATATGTTGGCACCTCTAAGGAGCAACTGATAAATGAGAATTTCGTGTTTATGTTTCATGAAAAACTCTGACCAAGTTCTTACTCTGAATCTTGTGGGGAGGGGGGGACAAGGGAGGGATTTAGTATTTTTGCAAAAATATTTGAAAACATCTGTCAGATTTTATGTTAATCAGTTATAGTAAACTTATTTTTAAAGTAAAAAATCTTTTTATCCACCAGTTTTATATATTTGCTTGCAACCAGTTAGATTGAGACCAAATATACTATCATGGTAGTTAGCGTAGACAAATTAGTCAAAAATATATATTTTTCTCTTTTTAGTGGAAGTGAAGTACAATGACGAAAATCATAGATTGGGCAATATTGATGAGGCGCACGGAAGGACTTCTCTCTTTCACTGTGAGGGACCTTGGGAAATGGATTGGGTCAAAAGAGCAGAAGGCGTATCCTTCATTGACTTGATTATTTTTATTTTTTAATTTTAATATATATATTTTTTGTGATGTAATCAACTAGCATTTTCATTAGTTTGCTAGGGCTGCCATAATATCACAGACTGTGTTGCTTAAACAGCAGCTACTTTCTCCAAGTTCTGGGAGCTGAAACTCCAAGGTCAGGGTATTTATTGGCAGGTCTGGTCTCTCTTGAGCCCCTGTCACTGGTCTGCAGAGGGTGTAGGCTTGCTGCGTCCTCAAATGCTGTTTCCTTTGTGTGCAGTTGGCCTGGTATCTCCCCCTTTCTTCTTAACAGGACACTCCTTAAACTGGGTTTTGACTTGCTTGTCTCTGGAAGGTGTACTTACTCATTTCTGTGGAAAATTCAGTGCAGTAAGAGACTCTAAGCTGCCTCTCAGTGCAGAGCTGAGGCACCCCTGGAGCAGCACGTTGATTTACGGAAGCAGAGGAAAGTTGTTAAAAACCTCCAAGGTTCCATGAATAGCTCATTTACCTACTTTGCTTAAACGCTGGTCTAGAATTAGTTCTTGACTAGAGAGCTGCTTATTTTGCAATTAGCAAAGAGGTCAGATTTTTCTGGTAATTTTGCTAATGCATTCATCCATTAACTCAATGTCAGTAGTCTGCTTAAATGTGGTGTGATGTCTAGTACCCACAACAACTAATTTTTCCCCATGACACAACTGACAAGGTGTTAAAGGCACCAGAAGCTTTATGGAAACACGTGCGTACCCTCTTGAGAAAACTCTGAATGCGCTACAGTATACACATGACTCCATAATAATGAGGCTCAAGAGACAACTCCCCAGGGATGAAATACATCCCCCACTTACTGAGTGATTTCTCTATCTGGCATTATGCTAAGTGCTTCTCGTATGTTAACAATAGTGCACTAATTCTCACATAACTGTGCAAGTCAGATATTATTGTAACTGTATTTATATCAGGTCATGAGGCTCAGACAAGTTGATTAACTGGTTCAAAGTAATATGGTAATGATGAGGCTAGAATTCACACATAGAATTCTAGATTATGTGCTGTTTTTTAATTGAAGTTTAGTTGATTTGCAATGTTGTATTTAGGTGTACGGCAAAGTGATTCAGATGTGATTCAGATACACACACATACACACATGTTCTTTTTATTTTTGTTTTTAATGAAAAATTTAGGCATGAAAGATGACAAAATTAATGCTTGTGTAATCACAAAGACATCATGGAGCTCTCTTTGTTCTTGTTCCATTGCTAATCACATTGTTCCTTTTTTTGTCTAGAGGCAGCCACTGTCTGAATTTTTTGATAACTTTTCCCATATATTTATTTTCTTAGATGCATACTGATATGTTTCTAAACAATATATCTGTTGCTTTAAAGTGAATATGGAAGAGCATTATTTCAGTTAGAAATATAAATATAAACACTGTGTCTGTGCCAAGTTGCTTCGGTCACGTCTAACTCTCCTCTGTCCACGGCATTCTCCAGGCAGGAGTACTGGAGTGCGTTGTCAGACCCTCCTCCAGGGGATCTTCCCGACCCAGGGGTTGTACTCACATCTCTGAGGTCTCCTGCGTGGGCAGGTGGGGTCTTTACCACTAGTCCCACCTAGGAAGCCCAAATACTGTATCTGTCCATCTGGAGCTTGCTCCATTATTTTTGTGAGGTTTCTCCCTGTTCATACAGGAATTGCTTTTCATTATTTAAAATTATATATTACGGTCTGCTGCCAGATTGTGGTATAAACTATCTTCTGTTGCGTAGGCGTTGTTACTGAGCCCATTTGTGAGATCTTATTGGAAGCATCTATGTGCTAGTTTTCTTTGTACATATCTTAAAGTTTCCCAGGAGTAGAATGATAAGTGGTAAGGTGTGCGTCTTCACGTTTAAGAGACAGTCACCCCTCAGTGTTGAAGAGGATTAGTTCTGGAACCCCCTGTGGATACCAAAGTCTGTGGATGCTCAAGTCCAGTGTTGAAAACAGCACAGTACAGTCAGCCCTCTGTATCTGCGGGTTCCCCGTCTGTGGACAGGAAGGGCAGTTAGGTCCAGATGAACTTTCAAAGCATTTCGGTTGATGTGTATCCACACGAGTTAGTATTCCTATTGTTCTGTAATGTACCTTTGTGTGGTCAAACTTCTCTTTACATTGCTTTTTGTAAATCTGACTGTGTGAAGTGATTCCTCAGTGCGATATTTCTTCACGCTTCTCCTGGTCGCCGGTTGGGCGTGTTTTCACATGTATATGCCCTTTGTCTCCTTCCTCTGTGAACTGCCCAGTCATATGCTCTGTTCATGTGCTGAATGAGAGCTCATTTTAAGTCATTTATCCTTTTTTCCTATTGATTTGTAGAAGTTGTTTACTTGTCCTGACTATTAATTATATGTATTCAAAATGTGGTTTTCAAGATGGGCTTATTTCTTCAATTGGAGTTTGATGTTTTTTGATAATCAGACTTTTAAAATATCAATGCCTGCCAAATTAATCTTTTTCTCTATGAATCATTTTTGTTTTTTAAAAATAATTTCCTTTCTTTAGAATCAAAAGGTAATTTTTTAACTTTACTTTTAAAAAATTAACTTTGCTTTTCACATCTAGTTCTTTTAATATTTTTGAAATTTATCTGTACGTAAGGTAAGACACTGAGGTCTAATTTTTAATGCAACAGCAGTTATCCTGGCACTACTTATTGATTATTTCATCCTTTTCTACATCGATTTGCAGTGTCAGAGCTATTGAGCGTCAACATGCATATGTACATGAATATATTTCTGAACTTTTCTTCTGTTTATTTCATCATTCATGAGCCATTACCACTGTAATAGCATCTTAATTGTTCTAGTTTTATAATGAAATGTGTTATCTGCAAGGGCTAAACCCCTAACATTTTCTTTTTCAGGAATATCTTGACTGTTGACGCTCATTCTTACGTGTATATTTTATTTTTAAAAAGCCATTGGAGTATAACTGATTTGCAGTGTTGTTTGTTTAGGTGTACAGCAGAGTGATTCAGGTGTACACATACCTGTGTTCATTCTTTTCAGATTCTCTTATGATAAAGGTTGTTGCAGAGATTGAGTGGCGTTCCTTGTGCTGTAAGTCGGTCCTTGTTGATTACTTTGTATATGGTAGCACGTGTGTGTTATTCCCAAGCTCCTAATTTGTCCCTCCCCTTCCTTTCCTCTTTGGTAACCGTAAGCTTGTTTTTGAAGTCTGTGAGTCTGTTTCTGTTCTCTGTTTTCTGTTTCTGTAAATATGTTCATTTACATTATTTTTAAAACTAGATTCCATACATGAGTGATATCGTAATGATATTTGTCTTTCTCTGTTGGACTGACTTAGTATGAGAATCTCTAGGCCCATCCCTGTTGCTGCAAATGGCATTATTTCATTCTTTTTTTTTTTTAATGGCTGAGAAATATTGCAAAATACCACATTTTCTTTATCCAGTCCTCTGTCACTGGACGCTGAGGTTGGCGACTGTAAATAGTGCTGCTGTGAGGTTGGTGTATCTTTTCTGAACCTTTTCATTTTGTATTGGAGCATAGCCGGTCAGTTCACAGTGTTGTAATGGTTTCAGGGGGACAGTGAAGGCACTCAGTCGTCCATACACATGGGCTGTGTGTCTCTTTTTGAAGTACGGTTTTCCCTGGGTACATGCCCAGGAGTGGGAGTACTGAGCCCCGTGGTTGTTCTAGTTTTTAAGGAAACTCCATACTGTTCTCTGTGGTGGGGGTGTCACTTTACTTCCCACCAACAGCGTAGGAGTCTTCCCTTTTCTCCACACCGTTCCCAGCAGGTATCATTTGCGGACTTTTTGATGAATGCCACTCTGGCTGGTGTGGGTGACACCTCACTGTAGTTTTGACTTCATTTCTCAGATGATGTTGGGCAACTTTTCACATGTTTTTTTTTTGCCGTCTGTTTGTCTTTGGGGAAATGTCTAGGCCTTTTGCTCATTTTTTTATTTTTATTTTTTTTTGGTATTGAGCTGCATGAGCTCTTTGTGTATTTTGGGGATTAATTCCTTGTCAGTTGCTTCGTTTGCAAGTATTTTCTCCCTTTCTGAGGGCTGTTTTTTCGTTTTGTTTATGATTTCGTTTTATTGCCGTGTGGTTGATTTATAATGTCTTAGTTTCAGGCATACAGCAAAGTGATTCGGTTTTACACACACCCACATATATACACATACTCATTCTTTTTCAGCTTCTTTTCCAGCATATGTTGTTACAGAATACTGAGTAGAGTTTTCTGTGCTCTACAGCAGGTCCTTGTTGGTTATCTTCTACATGAAAGTGAAAGTCGCTCAGTCATGTCTAAGTCTTCATGTCCAGTTCCTTGTGACCCTGTGGACGGTAGCCTGCCAGGTTCCTCTTGCTTTGAATTCTCCAGGCAAGAATACTGGAGTGGGTAGCCATTCCCTTCTTCAACGGATCTTCCTGACCCAGGGATCGAACCTTGGTCTCCTGCATTGGAGGCAGATTCTTTACCATCTGAGCCACAGGGAAGCTTTGTGTTTTTTTGTGTTTTTTTTTAAGACTTTTTTCTTTTCTGACTTATCTTGTTTTTACTGAGTATTGTATGTGATTCCATTTTATCTCCTTATACAATATCAATTACACTTCTTTTAAAATTACTTAGGGGTTGTCCAGAAGTTTACAATATACATTCTTAAGAGGTCTGTGTCCACCTTCAAGCAGCACTCTATCACTTCATGTTTAGTTCAGCTAACTTAAAATATCCCCAGTTGCTCCTTCTATTTCTTGTGCTATTGCTCTTTTATTTCATTACCTAATACTATAATGACCCGTTATATTATCACTATCAAACACATATAGATCAATCTAGAATAGAAACTTATTAGAATCAGCTTTACCTATATTTATTCCTCCTCTGAAGCTCTTCCTTTCTTTATGTAGATGGAAGTTTCTAACCTATATTATTCTTTTGATTTGCATTTCTGTGATAATTAGTGATGTCGAGCATCTTTTCATGTTCTTTTTGGCCATCTGTTTGTCGTCTTTGGAGAAATGTCTATTTAGCTCTTCTGCCCATTTTTTGATTAGATGTTTTGTTTTTTTTTGACAGTATGCTGCATGAGCTGTTTGTATATTTTGGAGATTAATCCCTTGTTTGTGGCTTCATTTGCAAATTATATATTTTAAAGTCAACTTGCAGAATTTCACAAAATCTCATTGAGATTCTGTTTTATAATTTTAACTAATTTTGAGGTAAATTATATTTAAATATATTGCATTTTCCTATCTATTAATATGAACATACTATACCACTCATTTTACTTGTGTTCTTTAATGAAGTGTTTAAATGAAGATTTATAGTTACTCTTTAAGCTGTAACACATCATAGATGTTTCCTACATTCCATATAATTGTATATTGTATTAGTATTGAATTTATTTGAATTATAGATAGCTTGTGAGCAATTTAACAATATTGTATATTCCAGTCCATGAACATGATATATCTTGCCACTTGTTTAGGGTATATTAAAAGAAAATTTTGTTGTATAGGAATGTAACATTTTTATATAAAATAAATTTTATTGTATAATTTGCATATGAACAAAGCTTCTGTAAACATTTGCATGCAGATTATTGTGTGAACCTAAGGTTTCGAATTAGTTGGGTAAATTGTTTGGTGTGAGAGCTGGATTGTGTAAGACCATGATTAGTTATATTTAATAGTGCATATTTCCCCCTAACCACTGATTCACTGCTTTCAATACAAATTTAATTTAGCTTGTATTTTCATTTAGTTCAAATGTCTTTAAGTTCTTTTGCATTTTTCTTAGTGTTATTTAAAAATGTATTGTATAATCTGTAAATATTTGGGAATTTTAGAGTATCTTCCTGTTCTTGATTATTAGTTTAATTTTATTCTGATCTGAGAACATATTTTGTATGATTTTTATTCTTTTAAATCTGTTATGCTTTATTGACAAAGATTATGGTCCATCATGGAATGTTCTGTGTAAGCTTGAAAAATGTATACTCTGCTGTTCTTGGGCTGAAGATTCTGTAAAGGAAATTTAGATCAACTTGATTAATAGTACTGATCAGGTTTTTGTGTATCTGCACTGGTCTCTGACTGCCTGAGCTGTCAGTACTGGTAGGTGTTGAAGTTGCCAGCTATGTCAGTGGATTAGTTTATTTTTCTCCTTTCAGGTTTCTCTAATGTATTTGGACACTGTGTTTTTAGGGATGTGTTTAGCATTTTGATTTCTTGAAGGATTAAGTCCTGTATCACGATGTAATGACCCTTTTTATTATAAATAATGTTCCCTGTTCTAAATCTTGTCTTAGGTAGAGTGGCTCCTGGTTTCTTTGATTAGTATTGGTTCAGAGGATCTTTCTCCATCCCTTTAACTTGCTGCAGTTATATTTAAATGGTTTTTTGTAGACAAAACTTAGTTGTCTTTTAAAGTTTATTTTTAATTAAAGGATAATTGCTCTACAGTATTACTGGTTTCTGCCATATATCAACGTGCCATAAGCATGCATATGTCCCCTCCCTGAGTCATATAGAAAACTGCCACTGGGTCTTCTTCTAAATCCATTCTGAAAGTCTGTCTTTGATTATTCACATTTAAGGTAATTATTGACATAGTTGAGTTAATACCCACCATGCTTGTAACTGTTTCTGTTCATTGCCCTTATTCTTTGTTTTGGACAGTCATGTCCGACTCCTTGTGACCCCATGGACTATAGCCTGCCAG
Source organism: Bison bison bison (assembly GCF_000754665.1). Taxonomy (NCBI): domain Eukaryota; kingdom Metazoa; phylum Chordata; class Mammalia; order Artiodactyla; family Bovidae; genus Bison; species Bison bison. Next base: position 2,616,677 of record NW_011495075.1, read on the forward strand.
GTTCCTCTGTCCTTGGAATTCTCCAGGCAAGAATACTGGAGTGGGTAGCCATTCCCTTCTTCAAGGGATCTTCCTGACCCAGGATTGAACCTTGGTCTCCCACATTGCAGGCAGATTCTTTACCATCTGAGCCACCAGGGAAGCTTTGTGTGTGTGTTTTTTTTTTAAAGACTATTTTCTTTTCTGACTTCTCTTGTTTTATACTGAATATTTTATATGATTCCATTTTATATCTTTATACAATATCAATTACACTTCTTTTAAAATTATTTAGGGATTGTCCAAAAGTTTACAGTATTCTTAAGTAGTCTATGTCCACCTTCAAACAGCATTCTATCACTTCATGTATAGTTCAGCTAACAGAATATTCCCAATTTCTCTTTTTATTTCTTGTGCTATTGCTCTTTTATTTCATTGCCTAATACTATAATGACCCATTATATTATCACTATTAGTTTAAACAAATATCTATCAGATCAATTAGAATAGAAACTTATTAGAATCAATTTTACCTTTATTTATTGCTCTTCTGAAGCTCTTCCTTTCTTTATGTATATGGAAGTTTCTAATCTATATTATTCTTGGACCTAATGAGCTTCTTGTAATATTTCTTGAAGAGAATATCTGATGGCAGTGAATTCACCTAGATTTTGTTTGTCTGAGAAAGTCTCTGTTTCTCCTTCATACTTGAAGACAGTTTATAGGTTGAGGAAATTTAGAAGTAATTTATAGATATAGAATTTAGACTTATGTTTGTTCTCTTTCAACTTTTAAAAATTTATTTTGCTTTATTCTTGCTTGAGTGGTTCTAGCAAGAAATCTGCTGTAATTCTTATCTGTGCTCTACTACAGATTGATTTTTTTTTCTCTCCTTTGTTTTCTTTAGAACATTCTTTTTTTTTTTGACTTTCTGAACATTTAATATGATATATCTAGGTGTAATGTTTTTGGTATTTATCCTGCTCATTGTTCTCTAAACTTCTTAGATCTGTGGCTTTTGTATCTATTATTAATTTTAGAAGCTTCTTGATCACTATTATGTCAAGTATTTCTTCTACCGCTTTCTCTCATTTTCTTCCATTTTCTTTATTTTCAATTTGTTGTTCAGTTGCCAAGTCATGTCTGATTCTTTGTGACCCCATGGGCTGCAGCCTGCCAGACTCCTCTGTCCTCCACCATCTCCCAGAATTTGCTCAAATTCATGTCTATTGCGGAGAAGGCAATGGCAACCCACTCCAGTACTCTTGCCTGGAAAATCCCATGGACAGAGGAGCCTGGTAGGCTGCAGTCCGTGGGGTCTCGAAGAGTCAGACAGGACTGAGCGACTTCCCTTTCACTTTTCACTTTCACACATTGGAGAAGGAAATGGCAACCCACTCCAGTGTTCTTGCCTGGAGAATCCCAGGGATGGGGGAGCCTGGTGGGCTGCCGTCTCTGAGGTCACACAGAGTTGGACATGACTGAAGCGACTTAGCAGCAGTAGCAACAGCATGTCTATTGAGTCGGTGATGCCATCCAACCATCTCATCCTCTGCCGCCCCCTTCTCCTTTTGGTTTCAGACTTTCCCAGCATCAGGATCTTTTCCAATGAGTGGGCTCTTCACATCAGGTGGCCAAAGTATTGGAGTTTCAGTATCAGTCCTTCCATTGAATATTTAGGGTTAATTTCCTTTAGGATTGACTGGTTTGATCTCCTTGCAGTCCAGGCAACTCTCAAACGTCATCTCCAGCACCAGAGTTCAAAAGCATCAATTCTTTAGCGCTTAGCTTTCTGTATGTTCCAACTGTCACATCTGTACATGACTACTAGAAAAACCATAGCTTTCAATTACATGCACATTTGTAACTTTTGATATTATTTTACATTAATATATTTTGAAAAATCCCTTCTTTATATTAGTTTGGGATTCTCTCTCTCTCTTTTTTTTTGATGGTTGCATCAGCTAGCTTTTACTGCATAACAAACTATCCTAAATCTTAGTGAATTAAAACAACAAAGATTTATTATTTTTCATGATTCTACAAGTCAGCTGAGTAGTTTGCTGACTTGAGCTAGTCTCAACTAAGCCTGGCTTGCTTACACTGCTACAGTCAGCTGGCAAGTTGCTTGGATGGGAGGAGAGAGGCTGGCTGATCTGGGATAGTTGTATCTGGCGTGAATTGATTTTTTTCCTTGAAGTTCTTAACTTCTCTACAGCGGGCTGCTGCTGCTGTTAAGGCACTTCAGTCATGTCCAACTCTGTGTGACCCCATAGATGGCAGCCTACCAGGCTCCCCCGTCCCTGGGATTCTCCAGGCAAGAACACTGGAGTGGATTGCCATTTCCTTCTCCAACTCCAGCGGGCTAGTGTGAGCGTGTTTTCACGTTAGCGCACGCATGTACTTAAGGCAACTGCAGAGGAATTGGAGAGGGAGAGGGCGGTAGGGGCCAGGACGTGAGGAGGAGAGCAACAACAAGTGGAAACACTTGCGTCCTTTTAAAGGCTCTGCTTTCAGCACATTTATTATTGTCTCACGACCTAAGAAAGTTACAGGCAAATCCAAAATAGGTGTGGGAGGGCACTACTAAACTATGCATTTAGGGAGGTGTGAAAAGTTAGAGGCCATCAGTCAGTCTGCCATCCAATCAATCTACCAAAGTGCTCATCCTTAAATTTTATTACTTGTGACACATGTATGTATATGTTGACAGTGAAGCTAATAAATTTCCCTGCTATCCTAATGAACAAGGTTAAGATTTTTAATCTCTTCCCATTTCTTGTGTGCATTTTTGTTTCACGTTTTAGTATCTTTATTTAGATCCCATATTAGTTGTTATTTTATATAGTCAACATTTTCTTCATTTTAGCTACTTTTATTTGTTCTTTTGTTCCATTTCTCCTTATTTCTTATTTATTTTTTCTTGAATTTTCAATTTTCTGAAGCACTTCTTTACAACTTATTGTAGGGGAGCTCTGTTGGAGGCAGATCTTCAGAAATGTTAGTTGAATAAGTGGTGTTTATTTTGTTTGTTCCTGAAGATGTTTTGATGGTCCTCTAGATTATATTTTATTTTTAAAATTGTGCTGTTGATTTAATTATCATACCTTTCTAGTGATACATCTTTTCTTTCTGACTGCTGTAAAAATCTTTTTTTGTTGTTGTTTTCTTTGGAATTCTGCAGTGTCACTCTGATTGTCTTGAGGTGGATTTTTTCTTTTTCCTGCTGGTGTTTTATAGTGATTTCTTGAATCTGAATTCTCAGCTGTGTGCTTTTTTAATATAGTCTGTCTCCCAGTTTATTCTATTCTATACCTCTGTTATTGCAGTTAGACATAACATTTTTTTCTCTATGTTTTTAGTTTCTTATTTATATTTTACACATTTTTGTCTCTGCAGTTTCTGGGTTAGATTGACTGGCATTCATTACTTCTCAGCTGTATGCAATCTGCTGTGTAATCTCTCACTAAATTTTTGATTTCAGTGATTATATTCTTTTTCCTTTAGGGTTTTCCCCCCTGAACCTGGATGGGGTTCTAAATAGTAGCTTAAGGCTTTTGTGTTTTTGAATTGATCTTTGTTTTAAAAAAATGCTTAAAATATATCTATTTTATTTTTTGCAGCTGATTATCCATGATCTAAAATCTTTGGAAGTAAAAATCTGTGGTTTTCTTCTTATGTTGATTTAAAGTTTTTATTTTTCATAAGACTTAGATTTATTGCTTTTGCAATTTTATAAACATTAAATATAATTTTATACAATATTTCAAGTTATCTTAATAATATTTTCCCTTAAATATATCTTTTTGTTAATGGATAATTTTATCAATCTTGTTTTACAGATATTTGAGCCAGACATGTGAGCTTTGGCTTTTTCTAGTTAGAAAAATTTCTTTTTCAAATCCAGTTGAGTATTTTCTGACCTTCTCACCATTTTGTGGCAAACAGTGTTGAAAGATAAAGACTCCTTTGGGCCAGACATCATGTGGTTGGAAAGTTCTATCTGGCGTAGATACCATTTAAATCGCACCCAGCTCAGTGTGATGATACTGATTGTATTTTGAGTTTTAATCATTAGAGGCAGAAAAACAGCAAGAAAGCACCAAAATGAATTAATTGTAACGCAAATGAATCTATGTATGGAGCACATACCCGTGAGCACAAATGCATTTATAACCGGATACGTATACATCGTGTGTGCAGAGCAGACATACCTGCATAGACGTCTTGTTTAACCAAGTACAGGAAAATCCTGTAATTCTAATTTTTGAAAGTTGTAGGTTAAAATGCCAGGAAGTAATCTTATCTCTTTGTACACCAGACCCACTTCTTCATATCTCCAAAACAAAATGCGTTACCTGTGGACTTTTCATTCAGTTACACTTGCTATACAATATTCAAGAATCCATAGTACTTCATTACTGGTATATGTATATATCTGTGTATATGAAATATCTCATATGCTGAATTGCTAACAGAGTGTAGAATAAACTCTGTTGGGTAGTTTCAACTAGGGAGAACATGGATTAAATTTTGAGGTAAATATTGGGTTGGCCAGAAATTTTATTTGTTTTCCTTACGATGTTACGGAGAAACCCTAATGAACTTTTTGGCCAACACAATATAACGCGAGACGGGCTGTGGAATTAAGGAATGAGATATCCTTTAAAAAATTGCTCCAAGGAAATGACAGTAAGGAAGATAAGGAACATAACAAATTCCTGTGCTTTTCATGCGGACCTGTATTTTCAGTATGTGATAAACATTCGTTACAGTTTTCTTTGGGCTATTGCTCAGGCTATATTCTATTTAAATCATTTGTCTAGAGTAAGTTTTCAGGAAATTTGATGTTGATTACTGGTTTTCTTTTTCTTTGCTGCACAAACAATAATAAATCAGGAATAATAGAAATCTAAAAATAAGAAGGTAAACACAATTTTTCTCCTCTTGTTTGTATGCATGTACAATTTTGCATAATTACAGTGCTTTCTGATTTTTCCTTTTGAATTTCTGTGTCTCTGCATTTCTCTTATTGTTCAATGATGTCCTCATTTTTAGTGGCTTCATCATATTTTACCTTTGTGATGTGGACTCGTTTACTTTGTCAGTGGTGAACATTTACGTTGCTAGGCTTCATTTGTAAGAAGCACTTCTGTTTGTCTACAGGGCATCTGTTCCCCTCTTTTTCCTAACAGGACTCAGTTTTGTAATGATTCTCACACATCTCCTGTGGGACTCACGGGAGGTCGTGTCCTTCCCTAACCTCAGGGTGAGACAGGTTTAACGAAGCTAGTTGGCACCTGGCATTCCTTTGGTGAATGCTGCTGCTGCTAAGTCACATCAGTCGTGTCCGACTCTGTGCAACCCCATAGATGGCAGCCCACCAGGCTCCACTGTCCCTGGGATTCTCCAGGCAAGAACACTGGAGTGGGGTGCCATTGCCTTCTCCATTGGTGAATGCTAAGGGAGACCAAATGTCACTGGTCTCGGGTGGCCCAGGGCAGTGCCACCAGACAGAGGGACTTGCATCCCCCGTGTCTCTTATGGATTGTGTGACTCGAGGAGTGATATTTCATCACTCCAGGTCTCATTTCCCTCATCTGTAAGTTAATAATTATGATAGCACCGACAGCAATGGTTATTTGAAGTATAAATGAGTGAGTATGCCTTAAGCTCTAAATGTATTTGTAAATGCTTAGCATAGCATGGGCACATAGCAAGTATTCTGTGTCACTTATATTTTTCAGAGTTCTATCACTTGTAAAGTCTATCGCTATCAGAAAGTGGCTCAAGATAGGATTCCTTCTATACCGAGCACACATGTGTGTGTGTGTGTGTGTGTGTGTGTGTGTGTGTGTGTGTGCACGCTTGTGTATGTGTTTAGGTGCAGAAATTGGAGACCTTCATCTGTTACAGTTTTATAACTAGGGTCCTTATTTAGTCCATATGACGAATAAGATCCAAAGAAGTGAAGAAAATGTACTCAAGTCTGGCTTTGAATGAGCGCTTTTCGTCTACTCCCCCAGTCAGATGCTGTCTTAACATTCGCACAGATAACGTCACGTACTTTCTTGCCTGTCCATCTAACCATCAAAACCTCATTTTGCAAACTCCGACTCTGGGCCAGGAATAGTTCTAGCTTCTGGGGAATTCAGGGGAAAAAAGCAGACTGAAATTTGCTCTAAATACGATGAGAAGCCATCAGCTAGCTTTGTTCAGGGGAAGGCAGGATGCAAGTCGTATTTAAGAAGGATCAGTGTCTGCTCTGTAAGCCTGGACTCAGAGAGCGAGTGGAGGGAGACGAAGCTCCCAGGGAGGGCAGGTGGGCGATCCGATGAGCGGTGGTGGTAGCCTGGCACAGAACGGTGGACGCGGAGGAGGTGAGAGGGCAGGGGTCCAGGGTCCAGTCTGTTTGTTAACATTTTGAACGGCATCTCTAGTAAGGGAGGAGCGAAAATACCCCCACCACACGCTTGTCTCCAGTACCAGTCTTGTCAGAGACAATCACTGTCACCAGTTCAGTGGGTGTGCATCACCAAACCGTTTTCTACAGATGATCTACAAATTTTAATGTACATATAAAATTTGTCATTTACACATAATTATTTGTCATTGACAAAGTAATTTACAAATTATTGTCCTTTACCAAAAACTTGTCTTTTATAAATAATTATTTGTCCTTTACAAATGATTTCTGTATACATAAAACAAAGATTTTTTTGGAACTTATTTTCATTTTTTTCCTTATTTTATGCTGCTGACTTCTTTCCTGGAACTGAATTATGAATTAATAATGATTTAAAACTCCTCAGAAACAACCTGCCTGGTAATCAGTCTGTGGTATAAATAGTTTATTAAGACGACAAACCAGTGAGCTGATAACCTCGGCACAGGTGAGTCTTCTTTTCTCCCCTTCGTGTTGGGAGAGTGCAGGTTCCCAGGGTTTGATGCCTGTTCCATTCTTCTCATTTCATTCCCTTCCCTTCTTTTCCTCAGTTTTAAACTTGGGGCTGGAAACCAGTAGAGGGCAGTGATAACCCTGTAGATGCAAGAAGTCTCATGCTGCTGCTGCTGCTGCTGCTGCTAAGTCACTTCAATCGTGTCCGACTCTGTGCGACCCCATAGACGGCAGCCCACCAGGCTCCCCCGTCCCTGGGATTCTCCAGGCAAGAACACTGGAGTGGGTTGCCATTTCCTTCTCCAGTGCATGAAAGTGAAAAGTGAAAGGGAAGTCGCTCAGTCGTGTCCAACTCTTAGCGACCCCATGGACCGCAGTCTACCAGGCTCCTCCGTCTATGGGATTTTCCAGGCAAGAGTACTAGAGTGGGGTGCCATTGCCTTCTCCGAGGCTTGGTTGAGAGTTATTATATTTTTACTTGATTTATTCTTTCAGGTTGTGTGTATTTGTGTATTCAGTGTTTTAAAAAGTATTCATAAGGCTATATCTGTACTTGTCGTGGGTGTGTAAAATGTCTGTGAATAGCAAATATAATTTGCAGTCATTATTTGTTCCTGTTGGGAAAAACCCAAACTGATGCAAGTTTTGAATTTGCGTTTCTAACAAAATGTAAACAAGCAGAAATATTCTAGAATTAGTGCGTACATTTATTCATTTATTGACAGAGGGAATTCAGCCTATCAAACAACTGCGGAAACCAACCCTGAAACAGTCAAACAGGAATGTCGAATGATCTGGTCCTGGGGGAACAGCACACAGCTTTCTCTGAGTCAGAGCCTGTGTAGTAAGGAACTCAGTGTAATCTCAGCACTTTTCAGCTGTGCAGAGTCTTTGAGGATTTTACTCGTTAACTGTGCTAAAATTATTTACCATCTACATGGCAAGTATTTTTGGAAGCTCATATTCAAAGGCTGAGCACCGGTCTGTGTGATGGATATCCGCGTGTGCTGATAGACGTTTCATGGCCAGGACACAGTCTGTTCTGCCCCGGAAGGATGAGGGCTGCCTTCAGAAGCGTCAGTCTCAGGGTCTCCACTGAAGTATCGTGTGGCTTCAAGACAAGAAAAATAGAGGTTTTCGAAGAAATGTAAAAGAGTTCATTTTCAGGATATTTTATGCTTTTGCACATCGAGGAGTCTGCCGAAATGGTTGGCCTGATATCACAGAGAGCTGTGTCCCCTTTCCCTGTGAGTAGCTTTGAGGAATCCAGGCTACGTTTTCCCGTTCACGACAACAGTGGGACCTCAGGTCCCGTGACGCCTGATTCGGGGTCTCAGTTTCCCATTCTCTGATGATTTAATGAGCCAGACTGCAACAATGCACTCGTTTTTCTTGGCTTCTTTTATAGTAAAATTGGAATAGGCTATGGCAGCTCGTGGCTTCCCGCCTCTGGATGGCAGTAACTCCTGCCTGAATGTTCCCAACCCTTAACTGCAATATCCTGAAGTCAGGATTTCCCGTCCTTTGTTGGTTTTCTATCCAAAGAAAACACTCATTTTACTTAGTCTGAAATTATATATGTACATGCATGCATATATATCTTTTAAATTTATATGTATTTGAAAACTGAGTGTAAAGTAGAATCTGTTTAGTGTTAATAGTTGATAGCATAAACCCCAGGTTAGAAGGAAAATGAGGACACAACAAGCTAACCTAAAAAAAAAAATTGGCATTTGGACATTTCCATATGTTTCTATGTGATTCATTTTCCTTCTTACATAAATTAACAAATGCTGCTGAGCCAACTGTATTTCTTACCTCGAGACCACGGGGCACGGCTAAGGCTCTCGGGATGCAGCCGAGCCCTGGGAGTGGGCACAGCTACCACTAAAATGATGTGCTCTGATTAATATTGTCCATTGGGTTTTATGTGACTTTTCATAGACACAAAGGATTCGAGGGCTTAAACATTAAATACAGTGAAATGCACACGTGTTAAATGTAAGCTCCCTGAACTCTCCACGCAGCGGCCACTGCAGGGCTGGGTGCTGACATCTGGGCTGTGCTGTGGGCTGTCCTTTTCCGCCTGTATTATTTTTCTGGCCCTCCTCTTGTGCTTCTAGACGCACCGTTCCTTTCCTTTGAGTACCTAGTTCTCCTCAGCCGGACACACTGGCAGGAGCGCCCTCTGGGATCTCTGTGCTCGAAAGCCCGCCCAGGCCTGTGAGGTGCCGCCCTCACTGCTGAGGAGCCACGACTGGGCTTGAGGGGAGCGGCTGCTGTCTGCCCAGCGCTGCCAGTCCTGTGGCTGCCTGCGGCACCTGCACGGGAGGTTCTCCGTGCTGGAAAAGGAGGCCGGAGCGGTATGGAAGGATGCTGTTAGGAGATTTCCTACACCAGGCATGCCTCTTTCTTCTTCTTTTTTAAATCCCTCTGAGAATTTAAGGTGTTTTGAAAGGGACACATTAAAACCAAAGTGTACTGCATTGGTTACAGTCTTGGGTCTGTCAACTTTTGACATCTAATTCAAGTGACCTCAACTGCTGAGGACTTCACGTAACTACCTTCAAACCATTGTGGATTTAGTAGACCTTCCTGTATACCCGTACACGTAATTCTTTTTCACTCAGAAAAGTGAATGTAATTTTTATGGCTTCTAGATGATAAAATTTTCAAGTAAATATTGTTACTATGATAATTTTCTTTGTCTCAAAGGAAATAGTCTATTTGTGAGGACAAGGGCTGGGTTTCCTTTGGGAAAGAATGGAGAATCTTCTTGCAGAAATAGCGAGAACAGAAAAAGCCCCACACCAAGGAGAGCATGAACCTTGGTAGAAAAGTCAATTTTCAAAGGAAGGAATTCAGAGTCATGGAATCCAATAGTGTTGGAAGCAGGTATGGAATCTGGGATCAAGCTAACAGGGATAAGAGCGGGAGTCCAGCAAATCAGAAGGTGAAACGAGAGAAGATCCTGAGGTTCAGCTTCGGGGGTGCTTCCTTCTTTTTCTTTTCGAAGTTTCAAGTGTAAATCCCTGCTGCCATCACCTGCTTATGCACAGAGTGACTCTCATACTGGTCAAAAGAGAGCAGTGACCCTTGGCACTTCTTGTACATGGTCACCATCTGGCTGGGGTCATTTCCAGCGTGTAAAGACTGCACCAGTCCCCAGCTCAGTAAGAACTGATCGATCATGTTGCCACGTTGTCATGGATGGAATCCAACATTCTGAAGATTTGTGTTGAGCTAGGTCAGGGCCCTTGACCAGACCACCTGACCTGCCTCTTGAGAAACCTGTATGCAGGTCAGTAAGCAACAGTTAGAACTGGACATGGAACCACAGACTGGTTCCAAACAGGAAAAGAAGTATGTCAAGGCTGTATATTGTCACCCTGCTTATTTAACTTATATGCAGAGTACATCATGAGAAACGCTGGACTGGATGAAGCACAAGCTGGAATCAAGATTGCTGGGAGAAATACCAATAACCTCAGATATGCAGATGACACCACCCTTATGGCAGAAAGTGAAGAGGAACTAAAAAGCCTCCTGATGAAAGTGAAAGAGGAAAGTGAAAAAGTTGGCTTAAAGCTCAGCATTTAGAAAACAACGATCATGGCATCCAGTCCCATCACTTCATGGCAAGTAGATGGGGAAACAGTGGAAACAGTGGCTGACTTTATTTTGAGGGGCTCCAAAATCACTACAGATGGTGATTGCAGCCATGAAATTAAAAGACGCTTACTCCTTGGAAAGAAAGTTGTGACCAACCTAGATAGCATATTCAAAAGCAGAGATATTACTTTGCCAACAAAGGTCCGTCTAGTCAAGGCTATGGTTTTTCCAGTGGTCATGTATGGATGTGAGAGTTGGAGTGTGAGGAAAGCTGAGCACTGAAGAATTGATGCTTTGAAGTGTGGTGTTGGAGAAGACTCTTGAGAGTCCCTTGGACTGCAAGGAGATCCAACCAGTCCATCCTAAAGGAGATCAGTCCTGAGTGTTCATTGGAAGGACTGATGTTGAAGCTGAAACTCCAATCCTTTGGCCACCTCATGTGGAGAGCTGACTCATTGGAAAAGACTCTGATGCTGGGAGGGATTGGGGGCAGGAGGAGAAGGGGACGACAGAGGATGAGATGGTTGGATGGCATCACCAACTCAATGGACATGGGTTTGGGTGGACTCTGGGGGTTGGTGATGGACAGGGAGGTGCTGCAGTTCATGGGGTTGCAGGGAGTTGGACACGATGGAGCGACTGAACTGAACTGAGGTCAGGGCCCTTAGTTCCTGCCCACTCTGCCCACTTCTGAAATTACAGGATACCTTTCTTTTCTCTTGTCCTGTTTTAGTGAGATATAGTTGTTGTACAGCATTTTAAAAGATGTATAGCATAATGACTTGACTTACGTACATCATGAAGTGATTATCACAGTAAGTTTAGTGACCATCCATCTCATAAAGATACAAAATGAAAAAAAACATTTTCTTATGATGAGGATCCTTAGATTTACTCTCTTAACAACTTTCGTATATAACATACCACAGTATTAACTGTATTTATCATATTGTATATTATATCCCCTGGAGGAGGAAATGGCAACCCACTCAGGTATTCTTGCCTGGAAAATTCCATGGACATAGGAGCCTGGCAGGCTGCAGTCCATGGGGTCGCAAAGAGTCAGACATGACTGAGTGAGTGAGTGCACACACACACGTTTATTTATCTTTTAACTGGATTTGTAGCTTTTGGTTGTCTTTATCCAATCCCCCAATTATGATCTCTTTTCCTGTGAATTTGTTTTTGAAGAAGAACTGACCTATAGGACTAGGTCACTTCCTGGTACGTGACAGTGATTTGATGTTTCTCAGCGTTATAGAATGATCACCGTGATAAGTCCAGTTACCCCACGTCACCAGTACCTTGCATTACAATACAGAGACCTGACATATTAGTGACTGTATTCCGCACACTGTACATTTCGTACCCGTGACTTCCACTTTTGTAACTGGAAGTTTATACCTCTTCATATCCCACCCGTTTCTTTGCTTTCCACTCCCCCTGACAACCGCGTATTTGCTCCTGGTATCTATGAGTCTCAGCTTTGTTCATTCGTTTGTTTTGTCTTTTAGATTCCGAGTGAAATGAACTTACACAGCACTTGTTTCTCTGACCTAGTCCACTTAGCACAATACCCTCTAGGTCCATCCACCTTGTTACATTTGGCAAGATTTCATTCTTTTTTATGGCTGAGCAACGTTTCACTGGGTATATGTCCCACGTCTTCTTTACCCGTCTGCTCATGGACACTGAGGTTGCTCCCGTGTCTTGGCTGCGCTGCGGTGAGCGTGGGGGCGCGTGTGTCTGTTTGAATTAGTGTTTCTGTTTTCATCTACTGTATCCACTGGCAGTGGAATTGCTGGTTCATATGTAGTTCTTTAGTTTTTGAGGAACCTCTACTGTGTTCCGAAGCAGCTGTACCAGTTTACAGTCCCACCCACAGTGACCTTTTAATCTCTGTGTGTCTTTAGCTCTGAAATGAGTCTCTGTAGGCAGCATATATACAGGTCGTATTTTTGTATCCATTCAGCCGTTCTGTGTCTTTTGATTGGAGCATTTAGTCCATTTACATTTGATGTAATTATTAATAGGAATGTACTTACTGCCACTTTGTAAGCTGTTTTCAGTGTGTTTTTGTAATTCTTTTTTTGTCCCTTCTTTTTTTCTCTTCCCTTGTGATTTGGTGCCTATCTTTAGTGTTATGTTTGGATTTCTTTCTCGTGTGTGTGTGTGTGTGTGTGTGTATCTATTATATATTTTTGGCTTGTAGTTAACATGAAGTTTACATATAGCAATATGTGTGGGTGTGTGTACTTTTTACTCTCCCCACATTTAATGTTTTGCCACCATATTTTACATGTTTTTCGTTTTGTGTATCCCTTAGCTGATTATTGTGGGTGTAGATGATTTTACTGCTGTTGTTATTTGACCTTCCTACCAGCTTTGTAGATGGTTGACCTATCACTTTTATTGCCTTTACCAGAGATTTTTCTTTTGTAATTTTTATATTTCTAGTTGTGTTTTTTCTTTTCCACCTAAAGAAGTTTCTTTAACGTTTCTTGTAGTGTTGGGTTAGTAGCGATGAACTCCTTTGCTTGTCTGTAAAAGTCTTTATCTCTCCATCAAGTCTGAACAATAGTTTTACCAGGTGGAATAGGTTTTTTCCTTTCATCACTTTAAATTTATCATGCCACTTCCTTTCCTGTAGAGTTTCCACTCAGTTTACAGTCTCATGGGAGTTCGTTTGTACATAACTGACAGTTTTTCCCTTGCTGCTTTTAATATTCTCTGTTCTCTATCTATTCTTCCCTCCCCAGTTTGCTGAGCATCTTTGTGATCATTACCTCAAACTCTTTATCAGGTAAATTGCTTATCTCCACTTCACTTAGCTCTTCTTCTGGTGTTTTTTCTTGTTCCTTCGCTTCAAAAATACCACTGCATTGTCTCATTTTGCCTGTTTTCTCTGTTTTTGTATCTGTATTAGGTAGGTCAGTTACATTTCTTGATTTTGGAGAAGTGACCTTATAGGAGGTATTTTATCCAGCACTGCAGCAGCGCACTGCCCTCGGTGACCAGAGCTGACTTCTCTAGGCGTGCCCGCGCTGTGGGCTGCATGGGCACCTGTGGTGGTGGGCTGACTCTGTGGGCCCACCAGTAGGCATGGCTGGCTCCTGGCCTGGTTGCCTACCAGCGTCCATCTAGTGCAGAGACTGTTAACCATTGATATTGCCAGCAAAATTGGGTCCTGGGATGGCTGGCTGTGGGCCAGAGTCCCAGAGCTGGTGTTAGCCTGCTGGTTGATGGGCCCGGGTCAGGAGGGGTCTTAGGCTTGTGCTGGCCTGCTGCAGGGTAGTGTGGTTGCCTGTGGGCCCAGGATCCTGGGGCTGGTGCTGGCTGGCTGGTGAATACAGCCAGCTCCCAGGGCTGCTGGCTGAGGGGCCCACAGAGTCTTAGAGCTGATGTCCCTGCTCTGGTGTGCAGGGCAGGGGGTCTGCTCCCTGGTGGTTGCGGTCTGTCTTGGGGCTGGTGCTGGCCTGCTGGTGGGCAGGGCCAGGTCCCAGTGACTCTAATGGATCGGGCTGGGTCCCAGGGGGCTGAGGGGGCTCGTGGAGGTGTGTGACTGCTGCCAGCCCCCCGGTGGGAGGAGCTGTGTCCCCAGGTAGCTAGCTGCTTGTCTTGGGGGCCCAAGACTGGTGCTGGCTGGCTGGTGAGCCGGGTTGTGTCCTGGTGCTGGTAAGCTGGAGGAGGGACTCCACAGTGTCACTGGCCAGCCCCAGTGTCCTCATGGTAGGATGCACTCCCAGAGAGTTGCCACGAGCATCCATGTCCCCAGAGGGAGTCCCAGGGGCCTCCTGCTCTCCAGGAGGCCCTCCGAGACCAGCTGGTAGCTCTGACATGGCTGCTTTCAGACTGCTGCTTCTGCCTGAGTCTCAAAAGGCATGAGATTTTGTGTGTGCCCTTTAAGAATGGAGTCTGTTTCTCGAAGCCCTCTGGGACTCCTGAACGGAAGCCTGGCTGGCCTTCGAAGCCAAAATGTTCTGGGGGCTCATCTTCCTGGTGCTGGATCCCCTGGCCGGGGGTGTCTGATGTGAGGTGTGATCTCCTTGCTCCCTGGGGAGACCCTCTGCAGTTGTGATTATCCTTCCATTTCTGGGTCACCCCCTGAAAGTGTGACCAAGACATGCTGGACATGTCGACTGTACTACGTCTCTGTCCTTCCTACCCATCTCACTGTCATTCCTTCTTTACGTCTTTAGCTGTGGAAGATCCTTTCTGCTTGTCTTCATGTCATTCTCATCAATAATGGCTCTAAGTAGTAATAGTTTTGCTCTTCCATGGGAGGAGGCAAGCCCGGGTCTTTGTATTCTGCCACATTTTACATGGTACCTTTTAAAAATGTCTGAAGTGTGTTTTAATTCAGTGGAATTCTAGTAAGTCCTGTCCGGGCCCTTCCTCCCTGGATCATCCCTTGGCCGGTTTCTGTGGTTTTCACTCTCTCGCTTTGTGTCTGGATGTCATGTCACAAATACTTACGGCGTCCCTGTGTACTGCAAAGCGCTGTGACGGGTGCCGGGTGCTGAGTGGTGGAGAGCTAGACACAGGTCCTGTCATCATGACACTTAGAGTTTGAAGAGGGATGTAGACACACACACACACACACACACACACACACACACACACACTTCCAATCAGAGGGATGAGGGCTGGATGGCAGTGTACATAGTGCTGTGGGACCCCAGCAGTGGTGGAGAGCTCAGGGAAAGTTTACTGAAGGAAGTGAGACCTACTCAGATATCTGTTGTCTGTAGTCAGAGTGGTCAAAGTCAAAGCCAGCCAGAAAAGATTACCCCCCAAAAGTAAAAGCCTTCTGGAAAAAAATCCACCCCTCCAAAAAAAAAGCCAAAGCCGGCCAGGTCAGGGGAGGATAGCTATTTGGGTGGGAAAACAGCACACTGGAAGACCCAGAAGAGAAAAGCAGATGAAAGGGACTGTGCTTGTTGAGCCCTCCAGAAGGCAGATGCCAACATGGGAAGGAGTAGGCGCACAAGGGGTTTATTGAGAGAAACTCTTGTGAAGGAGCAAGAGGAGGGGAAGCAGGAGTCACGAGGAAGAGTCTCGGAGCTGGATGCAAGCCTGATGCTTGTGAGAGCAGGGAAGGACCGAGAGGAGGCGGGAGGCGGAGAAGCTCCCACTGCAGGGCAGCCTGGGGACCTCCTTGGCCAGGTCTGTGGGGCTTCAGGGCACGAGGGCGGTTGGAAGGGTCCCAGGAGGGGCAGGCGTGGTCGGGATCCGGCACCCTCTGTGCTCGGTTGTCTGCTGGGAGCGGCCCTGGAGAGCGGGCTTTAGTGGAGGCTGGGTGAACTCCTCGGGGCAGCCCTGCAGCTGTGACCTCACTGCGGCTCTCCTCGGAGAAAAGCCCGCTTGAGGCGAGGGCTAGCTGCCTGCCCCAGGCTGCCTCGGTCCACCCTGCCCATGGCAGCATGTCCACAGCCGTGTTCAGGAGAAGCACCTCCATGGTGCCCCTGGGCCTCTCCTCTGGAGGGGTCCTGGAGAGGCAGGTTAGCGTGAGGAAACGCAGCCCGCACTGCACGCTTGGTCTCAGGGCTGTGACGGGTTCATCGTCTCCCCTGCGTCAGCCGTCCCAAATTCTCCCCGAATCAGCCATCACCTCCACAGGCCCTGGTGCTTTAGTTTATGCTGTAATCCTCACCTTCATTCTCGAGGGGCAGAACCCCTGGTCATCATAACCTCTCATAACCTGCTTCAGTTCAGTTCAGTTCAGTCACTCAGTTGTGTCTGACTCTTTGCGACCCCATGAATTGCAGCATGCCAGGCCTCCCTGTCCATCACCAACTCCCGGCGTTCACCCAAACTCACGTCCATCGAGTTGGTGATGCCATCCAGCCATCTCATCCTCTGTCGTCCCCTTCTCCTCCTGCCCCCAATCCCTCCCAGCATCAGAGTCTTTTCCAGTGAGTCAACTCCAGGTGGCCAAAGTACTAGAGTTTCAGCTTTAGCGTCAGTCCTTCCAGTGAACACCCAGGACTGATTTCCTTTAGAATGGACTGGTTGGATCTCCTTGCAGTCCAAGGGACTCTCAAGAGTCTTCTCCAACAGGTCGGCGCTGTTGATGTTCAAGTTCTGACTTGGCAAAGAGTGGATCATCCGAAGTGAATCAGGTGGGCCACCGGGGCACCTCTGTGCTCTTCCCTTCGCCCACTGTGCGAAAGAAGCAGTGTTCTGATGCAGATCAAAAGCAAATGTCGCCCCACAGTGGTGACTCCCCTCCTTGCCTGCTGGTCTCTGCAGGCAAGTCCGGAGCACACAAGGGGCAGCCGTGACTCGTAGGTCAGGGGACCCACGGCAAGGGTGTGTTCCTCTGGGAACCAGGGCTTCTGTCCTGGAGCTCTGGTTGTGAGGAGCATGAAGTCCCTCAGTGGGTCATTAGGAGTGGTGATGACTGAGGCCACTCCTGTTCTGCTCCTTGGTCCCCTGACTCACGTGTCCTTCCTGTTAGAGACAGTACCATAGTGAGGTTCTCTAATGTAGTGTGTATTCCTGCAGAGCATTGCTTCTAATGGAGGAGGAAATGGCAACCACTCCAGTGTTCTTGCCTAGGAAATCCCGTGGACAGAGGAGCCTGGCGGGCTGCAGTGTGTGGGGCTACAGAATCAGACGTGACTTAGTGACTAGACCGTCATCACCACCGTGGCTTCTAAGTCATTGCTTCTGTCCCATTTTCAAGGCAGTCCCAGTTCCTCTGTGAGGGTGGCTGCTTCTGGATGGTGCAGGAAGTGATTTGGGAAGTCGACTTCCTGCTCTTGAGTCGTCTTGTGCATTTTCTTCACTGTGCAGTGAATTCCCTGTTAGGTGCTGTGTTGTACGGGATCTCGTGACTGGGGATCAGGGACTCTGTAAACATTCACATAATGGTGCTGGTGGAGGTTCTCTGAGCAGAAAGAGCAAAACCATACCCAGAAGAGGTATCTGTCCCTATGAGGACTAACCAGTAGCCCTTTCAGGATGGAAGGGACCCAGTGTGGTCAGCCGGCCACCAACAGAAGAGCTGGTCATGTTAGGTACGCCTGTCTTATTGGGGCTGCGTTCTGGTATCATCTGATCAGCAGTTAGGTCATCTTAGGAGCTGGAAGTCCCTGCTGTTGGGCCCAGGCACGGCCCACACCCCTCCCAGCATGGCTGTACCAGTCTCGTGCCCTTGTTAGTTCTGGGGTTGCCAGTGATGATGACAGACTGGTATCAATGGGGTGAACTGTATTCTTGGTTCTTCAGCGCCTCTCCCTGGTGTGTGATTTCTGGTGGACGTTGGTGTAATGCAAAAACCCTCACACTGCGTTTGCATGTGTCACTGCCACGCCTTCCTTCTGTGTCCCTGATCGGACAGCCAGACCAGTGGCCACTGCCCAGAATCTGCAAATGTACTAACACTGGCCCATTTTCCTTCCACACAGCGTGGATGACCAGATACAATGCCTTCTATTCCACCCACTAAGATTTCCCCTCTCCACTCTCCTTTAAGACCACTCACGAGTGTGGCTAGAAGGAAGTCATCATCTGGTTTTGGTTTTTACTCACACATTGGGTTGGCCAAAAAGTTCATTCGAGTGTTTCCATCAGACGCCGTGGGAAAACCCTAGCAAACCTTTAGGCCCAGCACCATGTGAACAAGGACTGTTTTTTCTCCTCCTCCTTGGCTCATCCTCTGCGGCCCCCACATGGTCTTTGGTGTGAGCTGGGGGAGGGGCACTGCTGCAACTCCGGGGTGTGACTTGGTGATCGGACTGAGTGCTTGTGCCCTCCGGCCCTAGTTGGCCTCGATTTCAGATGCCTCATTTCCGTCTCACAATGCACTGATTCTGGCTCCCCCAGAGTTTAAAACTATTTGTGCCCAACAGCTTCAGGCCAGGATGACTGGGCTTTTATGCCCTGCCCTGCCCGGGCTTCCCAGGTGGTGCTAGTGTGAAGAACCTGCTTAGCCACTGCAGGCAGACATAAGTGGCGTGGGTTCAGTTCCTGGGCTGGGAAGATCCTCTGGAAGAGGAAATGGCACTCCACCCCAGTATTCTTGCCTGGAGAATCCCTTGGACAGAGGAGCCTGGTGGGCTGCAGTCCCTGGGGTCGCACGGAGTCGGACACAACTGAGCGCACACGCATGAGAGGTGGTTGATGCGCTGGGAGTAATGTTCCCAGAGATAAAAAGCAGTGGCGACCCTCTCCAGTGCTCGTGCCTGGAAAATCCCATGGGCGGCGGAGCCTGGTGGGCTGCAGTCCATGGGGTCGCTAAGAGACGGACACGACTGAGCGACTTCACTTTCACTTTTCACTTTCATGCATTGGAGAAGGAAATGGCAACCCACTCCAGTGTTCTTGCCTGGAGAATCCCAGAGACGGGGGAGCCTGGTGGGCTGCCGACTCTGGGGTCGCACAGAGTCGGACACGATTGACTTGACTTAGCAGCCGGAGCAGTACCATCCTGAGCCTGGGCATGGGAGGTCAGTTACTTAAGGGAAGTTGTGACCTCAGGTGAGATGACTCTTTGCTGACTGCTCTCCCAGGAAGAAAGGCCATCACAAGCTAAGCTGTTAGAACAGGCAAAGCTGTTGTGGGACAGCATGGCATTTTCCGGTGGCACAGATGTTTATACGTTTTTAGAGCACAGACCGCAGGGCCGAGAGAAGCTGCAGGACTTCTGCATGCAGAGTTAGAGAGCTCGAGATAATGACTGTGACCGAGATTTCTATGGAGTGCGTTTATTGAATGATTGTTACATGCCTTGTGTTTTATTTATAGTATTCTCATTTATCCCTGAGGTTGCCAAGAGATTGTTATTGACAGTTTACTCATCAGGAGTAAGGCTCAAAGAGAATAACTAATGCCCAAGATCACACATTTAATGCATAGAGAATCTAGGATTTCTTCGCGCCACTAAACCTCATTTATATCAAAAAGACATTTGTTGACTGAAAGCGTGAGAATTACATGGTCAGATTTTCAACTTAGGTAAATTCATGGCGAAAAGTGTGGGAATGGGTCGTATGTTAGAGATAGGAAGGTCAGATGAGAGGCTGTTCGAAAAGTCCAGGTGAGAGATGACCCTGGCTTGAAGGGTGGTGAGCATGCGGATGGAGAGGAGAAGTTGGACCTGAGAACATTCATGAAGTAAAACATGTTGACTTGAGAGTGACTGAAAGCAGAGGCTTCAGAGGGCAAGGAGTCACTCCAGTTTCTGCTTTGGGGCCATCGTGAATGGAGGTGATGTCAACAGAAGCCGCGCTCTCGCTGTAACCCTCTGTGTGGGTGTGTGTCTCCTCCACGAGAATGTGCTCAGAGACCGTTAATGGCTTGCGTAGTCCAGCACTTAGCGTAGCAGCTGACTCCGTCCGCAGGCACTGTGTGGACAGGCATGGCCTTTGCTGATAGTAGTTTAATCACGACCATCACAGCATGAAGTTTTTAATTCAAGGACAGTGAGCTGATTGAGGAACACAAAAAACATTTATAATATGTTGTCACAATTTTTATTTTGTGGAAGTGTAATTTCTCTAGTCTGGATTTCTGTAGTTAACTGTTTCTAGCATATCCAGTTGCTTTTTAATGTTTTATTTTGTCCTGGGGTACAGCCGATCAACAATGTTGTGATAGTTTCGGGTGAGCACTGGGGAAGCTCAGCCGTGCATATACATGAATCTGTTCGCCCCCAGACTCCCTCCTGTCCAGGCTGCCACATAACATTGAACGGAGTTCCACTGCTGTACAGGAGGTCCTTGTTACCCATTTTAAATACAGCAGTGTGTCCATGTCCGTCCCCAGTTCCCTAACTCTCCCTCCCCCCACCTTTCCCCCGTGGCAACCAAACGTTCATTCTCTAAGTCTGTGTTTCTTTCTGTTTTGTAAGTTCCTTTGTAACATTCCTTTTTAGGTTCAACATACAAGGGGTGTCATATGATATTTCTCCTTCTCTGACTTACTTCACTCGGTACGACAATCTCTCGGTCTATCCATGTTTGTGTATCTACTTTTAACTTCATTTTAAGAGAAAGGTTTATTTCTAGAAAATAATTATTTACAAAATTAGAAGACACGATTCAAACTTGATGAGAGTTTTTTATTTAGAACTCGACCAGACAGTGGATAAAGCTCACGTAGCAAGATTATGGCACCTTTGTACACCAGGCTCTTGGTGTAACAGGCCTTTCTCTGCTTTTACTGCCGGTTGCCTTCCAAATAAAGCCACCTTTAACTAGGTTCTTTCACAATTTCAGTAACTAAACCATTAAGTTTCATCTGTCATACAATAAATTCTGCTCTTTATAGAGATATTAGTACATTTTTTTTTACCACTCAGAGATCTAGGTTTGAAAGAGATTTAAGCAGCACACGAACCAGGCACTTGTAACAGGAGAATTTAAAAGCGATCAGTAAACATTGTCAACTCCTGTTATCCAGACAACCTTGTGAAGGAGCCTAAGTGTGGAGTCAGGTCCAATGTGAACCTCACCTTGGTTGGTTACAGTTGAGGTAATAAAGTCAGTCACATAACCTCTCCAGGCCTGAGTTTCTTGTCTATAAAATGAAGATAGTACCACCTTGCAGGATTGTTACCAAGATGATCGCTGCTGCAGGTAACGTGGCTGGCGTGTAACAGGTGCTCCCTAACAGGAGCTGCTGCTGCTCTGATTAGTTACTTGTGGCCCAGGTGTGGGTTACAGGCTCTAGGACCTGCAGCCGGGAGCCCTCTGAGCTCCTCCCGTTCATTCCGCAGTCTGCTCAAGGGTGTAAATTACATTTTAATTCCAGTATAAGCACAGTTGTGATGTTCAGTCCAGTGGGTCCTAGAAACATGTCCGTATT
>NW_011495075.1:2638077-2642573 GCF_000754665.1 Bison bison bison
CGTATTACTTCCAGACAAGCCAAAAGTCAACCCCTCACTTGATTGGGAATTTTCTCGAAGAACTGTGTGAGAAAAACTTTGAAGGACAATGTCTGTTCTGTTTTTACTTCCTGCAACCTCATGGAAGACTTGGCATTTGGGGATTGCCTGCATCAGCGCGTGCTTCCATCAGCAAGGAGAGGTGAAAGTTGATGGTAATTAGCTGTAATTAGCTACTGATCTTTTTGGACAACCAGAAAGTCTGGTTTCTCCTCCAGACATGAAAGGGGCGCTCAGGGAGGAGAGGACTTCTGCAGTGGGTAATTCTGAAGCAGAGGATACTGAATCTTTCAAAAGCAGCACTCTTTACCATTGTTGGTTCTGTATCTATTTTTAGGGTATTTATTAAGATGTGTCATAGTCTATGGGGGAAAAAAAAGAATCAAACTCGAAAGAATTTTCCAAGTGGACGCAGGGCGCCATATGTAAGACACTGAGGCTAATTGAACTGAATGGTTCTGAGCCCCTGGAAGTCACAAAGTGACAAGGTTTGCTTGACAGCCAGTGAGCTATTTTTTTCCCATCCCACTGATTAATTTGGTCAATTAATGGCGAGTAGGAATGTCACAAGTGGGAAGGGTAATGAGAGTCACTGTCGATGTAGAAGTAAAGTCGAGAGCAGCCTTGTCACAAAAGGGATCTGCATTGGCTGGCTCAGGCGCTGATGGGACTCCTTCCTGGGAGACTGACTGTTACTCCAACTAGAGCTTCCAGAAAATCAAATGGACCCACAGAAGCATTGTCTTCTGATGTACGTGGAGAAAACTGTTTTTCAGAGGTGATGTTTAAAAAGTTTGCCTGTTCTTTTAACCTTTCGATGATGTCCTCACGTTAAAATCCGCAGTTGCAGTTGAGGTTAAGTCAGGTAGAACCGAGTCTAAACAATGCTGAGCAGAACTGTGGCTTCTCAGTTGGGGAGCGCCAGCAGAACAAGCCCGCTGTGTTCATCTTCTGTGGATACTATAAAAAAAAAAAGTGCTCTAAAGGGGTGACTTAACAGAAACGTGTTCTTTCTCAGTTCTGGAGAAGCCCAAAGTCAAGGTGTCTGCAGGGGTGGTCCCTTGCCGAGGCTCCGAGGAAGAGTGTGTTCCCTGTCTGCCTCTCAGCTTCCGTGCCTTTGCAGAGCTCGGTGTTCCCAGGCTTGCAGATGGGGCCTTCCATCTCTGCGTCCATCTTGACAGAGTCTCCCTGTGTCTCCTTTCCTTCTCTTCCACGGTCAGCTGTCCGTGGATTTAGTGCCCACCTTAATCCAGGATGAGCTTATCCTGAGGTCCTTCATTCCATCTGCAGAGACCCTTTCTCCAAGTAAGGCCCACATTTAAAGGGTGCAGGGAGACATATCTTTGAGGGACCACCCTTCACCCTGCCACATGCATCTCTACAGTGACCGCCTTCCAGTCTGATCACACCCAGGAGTGAAAGAGAAAGGCTCTGGAAAGCAGGCAGATGCTGTGTGTGTGAAGGGAGGAATTCATACTGCGACTTCAGGTGCTTGTGGCTCTGGGGCTGCCCATGCCATCCAGACCCAGGACATCAGCTCTGCTTCTGTCGGCTGCTCCTTCATCCCCTGTTTGCGTGGCCTTTCCTGCTCTGACCCACTAGCCTGATCGTCATTAACCGCCTCTGGTCACGGGGTACACGTCTGATGTTTCTCCTCCTCCTCGTTTGTTGTCTGAGGTCTGCTCTGATCTTGCCGTGACCCCTCTGATCTTGCCGTGACCCCAGGAGACTACGTCCTCGAGCTCAGCCTCAAGGAGCCCTCGGCATGAGAGCCTTGCTGTGCACCCCTGTCCCCAGATTGGTCACTAAGCATTTTGGAAACAGGGCATGTTATCAGAGCCCCCTCCCTGGTTTTCCCACGTTGCTGTGAGGTGTCTGATGTGCACAGCACATCCCATCACTCCATCAGCTTGACACTCTCACCTAGAATCTCCTCACATTCCATTTCTCTAATGAGCCTCTCTTCCCCAGTCTGCTCCAGCCAGGTGCTACGCTGTCACAGAGTCTTCATTTGGAAGAATGAAGTCACGTTTTTGGGAAAGGAGCTTCTCTCCCGTCTGAGTCCGGCTCTTGTGTTCAGGGCCTGCGCTGAGTGTGTCTGGCCAGGGCAGCTCTTGTGCTTGTCTCCCTGTGTGCATGGCTTCCTGCTGTTACCGTGTGATGCTTCCACTTTGGACTGTCTGCTGCCGCCAGCTGCTTTCCCCCAAACCACAGGGCACACTCGCTTAAACTCTTAAGCTTTCTGGTGGTCTTGTGATGACCATAAGATAAACCATATTTCGCATGGAATAAGGTCTGACTCTGGCCTGGCCCTGGGCTCTGTTTCCTCTGCGGTTGGAGCAGAGACAGAGAGGTGCCCCCACGGGCCCCCAGAATGTCACCCCCGCAGGTGTCGGTGTCCTTCTCAGGCTGGCCGCCTGCGTGTGACGCGTGTTCCGTGCACCTCCTCCCGTCGGCGCGTTATTATTCCTTGCAGCCCCATCGCGTGGCTCACCCCTGCTCGCTCTCTCGGGCCGGGCTCCTCCCGCCTCAGCACCGTATTTGTGCCTATATCATAGCAGGCATGCAGCTGCAGTAGTGAACTTGGGGTGGGCATTCATTGAAAGACACACTTGAGTGCGTTCACCACAGGAAAGTGTGCCGAGACTTCCTGCACATTCACATGCCCTTCACCAGTCAGTGGCCCCCTGGCCAAGATGACAGTGGCTGACCCTGGGGTCGCGGGCAGGGGTTGTGGATTCTGTCTGAGTAAATGCTTGGTGAAGAGGTGAGCGAATAAACGCCTAGACGGAGGGGAGAGTGACTGTTGCTAAAGGCGATGATGCTGATTGATTCAGACACATTCTTAAGCAGTGGGTTTCCAGGTCAACTTTCATATGACTCTTTACATTCAGCCCTTATCATTTGCTTAATATTGTAAAATAAACTAAGCTGGTATTCCAAGGGAAACTACCTATTTCAAGCGTAATTGAATACTTGAGGAAAAAAGGGACCCGTGTTGGCTTTTCTTCAGAAGTGGTATCAGTTCTTCTGCCTTCAGACCATTTGGAGAGCCATCTCTTTCTGCACATAAATCCCTTCTAAAAAGCCCTCTGTAGTAGAAGCAGCGTCGGCGCGGCCCTGCAGCGTCTCCCGGGGTGTGCGTGTGACACGCGCACGTTCCATCCGCCCGCGCGGGGCAGCCTGGGCTTTGTCTGCTCTGTCCTTGTGCTTCGGCGCGGCGGAGACGCAGCAGCGCCTGCGCGCGTGTTCATGGCGTCTGCTGACGCCGCGAGGGCGTCGCCGCGCGCCTGGGTGACTCAGAACACCTGGTGCAGAGTTGCATTAGCGTCGGCGCCGGGCGTGGAGGCGAGGGCGGGGCGGGGCGGGAAGGGGAGTCACAGCCGGGCGCGTCGGGCTTTCGCGGTCTCCGTCCGTGTGTGCCTCGGCCAGCGCCTCGCTGCGACACTCCTGACGGGACCCCACGTCCTGATGGGGGTGTGGCGAGAGCCATCAGCGCGCTGTTCCTCTTCCGTCCGTGTGGCTGGAACAAACAGCAAGTTGTCCATTTTCCTGTCTCACACTTTATTAAGTGTACCTCTGCTGATGTCCATCTGCAGAGCAAATTAGCTGAAATGAATAAGAAAAGAATAGGATTTTCCTCATGCAAAGGCATGAAATGCTTGTGCGTTATTCTCGAGAGTCCTTCAGTTATGTATCTGGAGCTAATTACTACCTGCTGCTGCTGCTGCTAAGTCACTTCAGTCGTGTCCGGCTCTGTGCGACCCCATAGACGGCAGCCCACCAGACTCCCCGTTCCTGGGGTTCTCCAGGCAAGAATTACTACCTAGACTGTGGTATATGTTCAGGTGGACAGAGTTGGTTCTCATGTCGTGTGCAGTTTAAAAAAAATTTTTGTTAAATATTTACCTTTAATGAATGGAAACCATTTTATGTGTTAAAAGACAGGCTATAAAAGGAAAGATGATGCATTTGTGGAAATAGTTGGGTTAGGGGTTGGCAGATGTTTACACACTAGATTTATGATGTCGGGCAAGTAACATAACCTCTTTTTGCCAAGTGTCCTCATCTGTAAAATGAAAGGCTTGGATAAAATCAGAACACATCCCCACCCCCTGCCCCCGCCCGTATGTAGCCTTTAATCTTATCCTGGCACTGTTCTAAGTGCTTTTCGTGTAGCTTGTTGAATGCTCACAGCGCTCCTATGGAGTAGGATCTACGATCAGTTCTCCTTTTTCATAGCTGGAGAGAGGGAGAGGGACAAGGGGTTTGTTCAGAGTCACACAGTTCAGAAGGACAGAATTGAAGTTTTCATGGAGGGATCCTGGCCTTGGGACCCATGTTCTTGACCCCTATCTTATGTTGCTTCGAGTACTTTAGTGACTCTATTTTTACTGTTGTGTAGGAAGGGAAAGGGTTATCTGAAAACTAGTACATAATTTTGTATAGAATTAACA
>NW_011495075.1:2642673-2654737 GCF_000754665.1 Bison bison bison
TAACATTCTTGCCCAGAATTCGTAGGAGGTATGAATTCATACCAGAGAAGGCAATGGCACCCCACTCCAGTACTCTTGCCTGGAAAATCCCTTGGGCGGAGGAGCCTGGTAGGCTGCAGTCCATGGGATTGCTAAGAGTTGGACACGACTGGGCAACTTTACTTTCATTTTTCACTTTTATGCATTGGAGAAGGAAATGGCAACCCACTCCAGTGTTCTTGCCTGGAGAATCCCAGGGATGGCAGAGTCTGCTGGGCTGCCATCTCTGGGGTCGCACAGAGTCGGACACGACTGAAGTGACTTAGCAGCATGCATTCATACACTGAGCCAGAATGAATCTGTGTTTAAGTCTCTCACAGAGCACTTTCTTGAAACTACGATGAATCATGGCGACACAGAGGATGAAAATAGGATGTTGTGGCCGAACAGCGTCATCTCCAGTGACTCTGGGAAAGAATCCCCATTTCTTAATGATGTTGGGCTTGTTCAGTCACAGGAGATGAAAGTCTAGATGCTCATCGCGAAGATGGAAGGGAAAGCACAGCACGGCGCTGCATTTCTTGAGTGCTGGTGTCTCCTGGATGGATTCTGTGGAAGAAATAAAAGCACATATCTGGCTATGTTAACAAGAGCTGGACTCGGTCTGGTGTGGAGAGGATTCCAGCCTTACATACTCATGATGATGGTTGCTGCATAAGAACGTGGCCACCGTGAAAACTTTAAAGTGAGAAAAAAATGTCATTTGCTAGAAAAATTTTTCTGAGCAGGCTGTGCTGCATACAGTAAGAAGTTTGTAACACATGAACTCAAGAGGCCAGATACTTTTAACTATTTTTATTTGGCTACGCCAGCTCTTAGTTGTGGCGTGCAGGATCTTTCCTCGTGGGGGTGGCCTTCTCTAGCTGGGGTGCTTGGGCTGGACAGCACACGCAGGAGCTGCAGCACGTGGGTTTAGTTGCCTCACAGAGGTGGGATCTTAGGTCCCCCACCGGGGACTGAACCCATGTCCCCTGCATTGGAAGGCAGATTCTTAACCACTAGACCCCCAGAGATATCCCCAAAGGACCTGTCTTGAATCCAGGACCCATCATTTCATTGTTTCATGGTCCTGGGACAAGAAACATTGTCTCCCTAGACTGGTCGTCCATAAAAATGTGGTGAATAGTAACTTACCTTGCGAGTCTTTGCAGTCAGCAGGCACAGTACTCTGTGCACAGTAAGCCGCTGTTGTGGTTGTCAGGTGCCGCCCGTGAACCTGTGAGGCCTCTTCTCTAGTGTTGGGCTTCACACCTTTTTCCTGCATCTTAAGGCTCATGTGATATGTTCCAGGTTTTTAATATTCTGATTTTTAGAAACATGGTTTTCACAAACAACCATATACCCGACTAGAAGAGGGAACAAAATGAAATTAGGAAAAGGCTAATAGAAAAGAAAAAGTTCAGAGGAATGGGACAGTGGAATGGCCATTTGATATGCCAGCCCATTTGACCCCGTGATGTTCTGTTGCATGTAGGTGATAACGCTTGGTCTGCATCTGGTTCCTGTGAAGCTGTCAGTCACAGGTCCTCACCCCCAGGAGGGTGGCCTTGTGACCAGACATGGCCATTGTTTTGTCCACTGACCAAATGAATCAGAGTCCCTGGAATGCTATCGATTCCTAAAGAAAAAAGCTCTCCACTTTGGGATCAATAGATGGGACAAGATAAACATGGAGCTCTCTGTGGCTATGTCCCCACTCCAGCCCCTCACCATGCCGCAAAAGAAATTTACCTGCGGTAGGAGGGGACGAGGGGAAGACACAAAAGACACTGGATGCCGAAAGCCTTCACAGACAACAGGCTTCTGCTGTGGGACCCCGCTGTCCACCTCTAATCTCCCCCCTCATCCCCCAGTAGGTCAAGTGCCAAGACTGTTCTAGGCTTTTGGGATTCAAAACAGTTAAAAGCACTTGCCTTGTGGGATTTATATTCTAGTTGGGAGAGGCCGTCAATAAACATAATTTGCTAAGTTACTTCATATGTTAGAGGGTGATAAATCCTGTGGGATGGGGAGACGAGAGAATGGTAAAGAAGTAAGTAGCAAGACTGGGAGAGGGAAGTTGGAGCTTTCAGTTTAAACGAGAGTCTTTCAGTTTAAGCGAGAGTCAAGGTAGGTATCTGAGCAAATGCTTGAACGGGGGGATGGGCTGAACCATGCAGGCATCCGGGGAAGGCTGGTCCCGGTCCTGAGATGGTGCGGCGGCCCCCAGTGAGCGCGCCTGGTGGGGACCGCGCCCAGGCAGCCGGTGTGGCTGGAGTTGATGAGGGGAGGACTTAGAGAGAGCTCAGAGAGGAAAGGGGCCCAGCTGACGTGGGACCGGGTAGCCTTTGGAGAGTTTTGCTTTTATCTTTGTGAGATTTGAAGCCACTGCGAAGTTTTGAGTGGCAGAGTGAAATGGTCTGGCTTAGTTAGACGCTTAAAGGATTTCCTGAGGAGGACTCTGATGGTGAACCACAGTGGAAGTATCTATTAAAAAAAAAAAAAAAAACTAATAAGGAGACTACTGCAATAATACTGATGACTTGGACATGGTTGCGGGAAATGCAGGATTTGAAGACAGGGCCAGGAGGGTTTCCTGAGGGGTTGGATGGACAAGGAAGGAAGGAAAGGGAAGGACCGATGTTGGCCTTGTTTTTCCCTCTAAGCAGCCGGCAAAAGGTACTGCTGTCTGCTGAGGTGGGGACGGCGGTGGGCAGAGCGGGAGTTTGGTTTGGACTTGTGTCTGCTGGACAGTGGAGCGGCTAGGACAGGGGACTGGACATCCGAGTCTGCAGTTAGGAGGATGAGCCTGCGACAGGTATGAATGTGCATCTGATGACATGGAAGTGAACGAGACTGCCAGAGCAACGTGTGCAGGGAGAGAGGGCGGGGGAGCAGAGGCCTGAGGTCTGGCAGCTGCAGGTCTCCTCTGAGAAGGAGGGCGCTGTGAGGTAGGCGGCCAGCGAGCAGAATGTGTCGGCGAGGTAGGAGCCGTCAGCTGTGCAGCGGGGACCAGCACAGAAGCCATCGATGACCTTGACCGGAGGCTCTTCCTGGAAACACTTTCGATACCTTACCTGGAGCAAAAGCTTGACTACAGTGCGCCCAGAAGACTATGGGACGAGAAAGGGTGGCAGAGAGTGAGGAAAGACCCTTTTGTTGTAGACTTTTGCTGCAAATAAGTCATCCTTCAGCTGGAATAAGCCATTTTTAAAAATTATTTTTTAAGGCAAATCATAGAATATTTTTAGATCCATTGGGGATGATCTCGAAGAAAGAGAAACATCGGTGATGCACAAGAAAGAGGGAAGCATGGCTGGATTCGGTTCCTTACGGAGGCGGGGATGCGGGGATGCGGGGATGAAGGCCCAGGCACAGAAGGGCTTTGGGAGAAACCGGTTCGTCTCCAGTGCCAGCAGGGAGTGGTCCTCGGGGGCAGGCGCTGTTGTGGGGCAGAGGTAGCGGGCTGTGCCCGCCGTGGGCAAGTCTTCTCCCGTTTCTTGAGCCAACGAATGCAAGCAACGCCAGTTCTGCTTAGTTTCCGATATAACGGAGTCTCTTTAAAAACAGTTTTATTTTATCGGCGTTCAGTTGCTTTACAGTGTTGTTAGTTCCTGCTGTACAGCAAAGTGAATCCGCTCAGGGTGAACGTGCGTCCTCTCCCGTTTGGATTTCTTCCCACTTAAGGGCACCACGCAGCACGGAGTCGGGCTCTCTGTGCTCTACTGTGCGTCTCGTCAGCCACCTCTTTTGTGCATAGTGGTGTGTACACGTCAGGCCCAGCTGCGCAGTCCAGCCCGCCCCTCCTCCCCCTTGGGTGTCCATGTTTGACCTTTATGTCTGTGTGTCTTTCTGTCTAATGTCCATCAACAGAGGAATGGATAAAGAGGTGTAGTACATATATACAATGGACTATATCACTCAGCCATAAAAGGGGCTGGGTTGGGTCATTAGTAGAGATGGGGATGGCCCCAGAGACTCATACAGAGTGAAGTAAGTCAGAAAAACAGTTATTGTATATTAACACATACATGTGGAGTCAAGAAAAATGGTATAGATGACTTCATTTGTAAAGCAGAAACCAAGCATCTCTTTGAGAGAACAAGCTAGACAAGTTAAATAGTTTCTCCAGGGCCGCAGGGCTCGCAAGACAGCACGCTGTTAATAATCGAGCAACGCTGGATTTAGCGGAAGCTGCTTTGGACCCCCTGTCTAACCTGACTCAAGCCTGCAAAGAGCTTCCTACTCATCGTGTTTACATTGTTCAGTGAGTGTCTAACAGGCACCTCGAGACAGCATCCGTGAAGGGGAGCTGCGCGGTGCACTGCTGGGCTACAGGAGGAGGAGTCCTCCAGGTCACAGGTGTCCGGGGAGGCATCTGCAGAGTGGTGCCTAAGCTGAGGGCGGGAGGACGGGAGGGCCAAAGGGAGGGGGAGAGCGTTAGAGGCACCGGGACCAAGGCACAGTGCTGGCCCCGCGTGAGGGGGAGCGGAGGCCAGAGAGTCCAGGAGGAGCGCGACGCGTGCTGAGCGTGGAGCTCTCACGGAGCCGGTCACGGGCTTCCGATGCGGTGTTTAAATACAGGCAGTTCCCAGGACCTGCTGTATGGCACGGGGAGCTATTCTCGATAGTCTGTAGTAACCTAGAAGGGAAAAGAACCTGAAAAATATTTATAACAATCACTTTGCTGTACACATGGAACTAACACAGCCTTGCGCATCAACTACTTCAGTCAGTCAGTCAGTCAGTCAATGCAAGTGGTTGGCGTCATGAAGCATGAATCCTGGGTGGGATGAGTGCATATTTAAAACAGCGATGGCAGTGAAAACACACGTCAGTTAAAATGCTTCCACATAGGCAAGCTCATTTAGTTCTCAGACACTAGATGATTTTTATTGCTTCAAAGGTGACTGTTTCTCATGGCAATAAATATTTTAATTTTTGTTTCATTTTTATGCTGACAATTTTCAAGTTTATTTCCTTTTTTAAATACAAAGCTAAACCACAGGCACAGTCAGGATGGTTTAGCTCACATTTTCACACTCCCATTGGATGCTCCTCCAATTCGCTAACCAATGACTGGGCAATTGCACCTCCCTCCCTGCCCCGGCGTGCGTGGGGGCGCTTCTTTAGGTAGGTAGCATTGTCTTGAATGGCTGGAGGGCATTTAAATTGAGGCCAGGCTCTCATACCTATCTCCGTTCATCCTATCTCATACCTATCTCCACTCATACCTATCTTTCTGTTAACTGCAGGTTAACTGAAGGTTGACAGAAATTGGGAATCATAAAAGGTGACATTTTAATTTATGTTACAGATGAGGAAACAATTCAAAGGCATTTGCATGCCAAGGTGGTACACCCAGTAAGTGGAAGAGCTGCAGTGTAAACCCCAGCGTGTTTGCAAAACCCCTCTTCTTTCCACCAGGGTTTAGGACACACCTTCTCAAGTGTGCAAACATGACAAATGAATCTGATCTTTACAGTGTGACCTAGAAAAGTATAATAACATGAAGATTAACGATAAATGGTAAAGGAAAAGACAGTCATAGTTTAAAATATTAGACACACACTTTGGGCAATTTTTATGACAAATATAATTTTATCCTTTTTTACTGTTTCCAAGATTTTTTCAACATATGGGACCTCGAAGGTAATCATAGTTTGAGATAAATGTGTATGTACTTTTGAAAATCAGCGGAAAGACCTACAGTTGAAAAGATCAAGCTGAAAGATAATTTGGATTAGTTAGTAAACGCCTTACCCCAAATTAAAAACTTCCCTGTCTTAAGTTATATATATTTTGAAAGATGGAACTGGCTTGCTTTGTACAGTACGTTTTACCTATTCAAGTGTGCTTCTGAGAAAGCATTCTAGACCCAGCTGTATCGATCATTTCCTGCAGTTCCTGGTTGGAGACGGAGTCCTGGGGGCCACTGCGCCTGCCCCCGGGCGCGCTCCTTCCTGTGCCTCACGTGGCTGCTGATGTGACCCATGTAAACTGGGAGGATTTCTCAAGTATTCCTTAACTGCCTAGTCTTTATTTTGTGGGTTTAATTGGAGACTTGCTCTTAACCAACTTTTTGCATGGTGCTGTAGGGAATAGGATAATTCCCATCCTCACTGGGATTATAATTGAGTAACATAGATATAAAAATCAAATATAACAATGGGAGGCAGAATACGACAGTGAGAAGAGCTATTAATTGAGTAACCATAGTGTTCTATAGATATGTCCAATTTCCATGTGCTGTCTCTAAAGCTCTAGGCCAGTAGTAACTAGGCTGTGTTTATGTGGCAAGAAATGGCAAAGTCAGGGTTAAACTGTCAGTCTGGGAAGTAGATATATATACACACATACACACACACAAAGTATTAATAATTCTTCACTGATGCCCTTGTGTTCTATCTAGCCAGCTAGCTGTTTCCCTGGTTGGAAACAGGCACAGATAAGGTCACAGTGCACATTATTATTATTTTGTTTTAGCTCTTCATTGTGGTTTGTTATTTTGAATGTTTCCTTTTTATTTATAAAACTATAGAAAATTAGGAAATATATAAAAATGAAAGAGAAGCAGATACAAATTATCCAAGATCTTGTTGGAGATAGTCATATTCATATTTTAGAATAATTTATTTCTATGCATATGTTTGTATGCATATAATTATGTTTTATATGCATGTAAGTTTTGTGGTATAAAATTATGTTCAGGTTATCTATACAACCGGCATTATATATATTAATATATGTACACGCAATGGCACCCCACTCCAGTACTCCTGCCTGGAAAATCCCATGGATGGAGGAGCCTGGAAGGCTGCAGTCCATGGGGTTGCTGAGGGTCGGACACGACTGAGCGACTTCACTTTCCCTTTTCACTTTCATGCATCAGAGAAGGAAATGGCACCCACTCCAGTGTTCTTGCCTGGAGAGTCCCAGGGACGGGGAGCCTGGTGGCCGCTGTCTGTGGGGTCATGCAGAGTCGGACACGACTGAAGCGACTTAGCACGAAGACACACACGTGCTGTTTCACTCGCTAGTTTTTCATAAGTATTTTTCAGTTATCAAACACACTTGGAAAACATTATTAAAATGTCGACAGTATCCCACACTAAGTGCATGTGTGCTGAGTCACTTCAGTCGTGTCCGACTTTCTGCGTCCTCGTGGACTGCAGCCTGCTAGGCTCCTCTGTCCATGGGATGTTCAGGCAAGAATACTGGAGTGGGTTACCATGCCCTCCTCCAGGGAATCTTCCCCACCCAGGGATCGAAGCCATGTGTCTTATGTCTCCTGAGTTGGCAGGCGGGTTCTTTACCATTAGTGGCACCTGGGAATCCCCCTACATTAAGGTTTTCCCACAATTTAGGTAGCTCTTTTCCTTTTGTTGCATTTTATGTTTTCAGTTTTATGCTGTTAAGTAATTCTGCATGAAATAGAAATCTGTGCAAATTTGGTTCACACCTGATTCTGAGTGTGTCCGGGCAGAGATATTGTTCCGGTAAATAATAACACGTGATAGAAGACTAGAGTCTCACTGCACATCGCCCACTGTATGTGTGTAGGCGTGTTTCGCCCCATCTGGTCCATGCAGGGAAGTGCTCCTTCCAGGAGTGTGAACAGGACACATAGCCCGGTTACCGTAGCCCATAGTAGGTACCAAGGGCTCTCTTTGGCTCTGGGGAGTTTGTTCCAGTCACGTGTGCTCAGGAGAGGTGCTGATTCTGCTCACTGCAAGGTGACCACTCACACTCAGGGTCCTTCAGCTCCCAACCCGACCCCCAGTATGATATCTCTTTCCCAAGGAGGTATTGCTCCATTTTGGTTATTCCTTCTGCTTCTGGAGTCACCAGACATGGGTTGGATCTTAATTCTTTCCTGCGTATTCGTGAATAGGCTCACATTTAAAGCTTTTGCCTCTGTAACACAAGGATGATAATATCACTGACATCACATGGGTTTTGTTAGGATTAAGCGACGTAGCACATGTAAAGCAGTATCGCATCTTATGCATAACAGGCTTGCAATAAATGTCAACTGTCATTACCCTGGTTCTGGGTGATGCGGATTGAAGTGTCAGCCCAATACTTACTCAGGCCTGGAGCAGCTCTGGACCTTAATCCTCCATGATGGCTGAAGATCCAGAGCAACGGCGGTGAGGAAAGGGGCATCAGGCTGGCTGTGTCACGGCTGGGCGGGATGGAGAGGAACAGTGCTCCTGAAGCGCCTCCTGTTTAGTTCTTTGGGGACTGGCCATTGTTTCAGCTGCTTTGCATGGATCAATTTTACCTTGCAAGCCACGTGCTGATATTGTTCCTATTTTGCAGATGAGAAAATCGGACAAAGAGAAAGTAATCTGGTTAATGATTGTCCAAGAGGAGTTGAATAATGGCAGTTCACTGCTTGACAGTTACAAACGAGATCTTTGTCAATTCCTTGAACACTTCAGAGGAGTTACTGAAGTAAATATCCTCATCCTCACTCCACAGATGGGGAAAGTAGGACTCGGGGTATCAGGAAAGCGCCCCTGGCCCCACAGCTAGAAGGGCAGCTGCCACTGGACTTGTGTGGGTCTTACTTTAAGCAGTAAACACAGAATCGTCTCAAGAGTTACTTGTACGTCGGTTTGTAACAGTTACCATGAGAGTATATATGTATGTTGGGGTATAGCTGATTTACAAAATTGTTAGTTCCAGGTGTGCAGCAGAGGGATTTAGATGTCTAGTGGTAGTGCTAGTCACTCAGTTGTGTCCCACTCGTTGCAACCCTGTGGACTGTAGCCAGCCAGGCTCCTCTGCCCATGAGATTTCCCAAGCGAGAGTACTGGAGTGGGTAGCCATTCCCTTACATATTCATGTATATCCAGGTGGTGCTAGTGGTAAAGAATCTGCCTGCCAGTGCTGGAGATCGAGAGATGTGGGTTCGATCCCTAGGGTGGGGAGATCCCCTGGGGTAGAAAATGGCAACTGACTCCAGGTTTCTTACCTGGAAAACTGCATGGGCAGAGGAGCCCGCAGGCTACAGTCCACGGGCTGCTAAAAGTCAGACAGGAGCACACACACACCTCTGTTCTTTTCAGATTCTTTCCCACACACGTTACTGCAGCGTGTTGAGGAGAGTTCTCTGTGCTACACAGTAGGTCCTTGTTAGTTGGCTGTTTTATATCAAGAGTGAATATCTGTCATTCCCATCCCAATTTATCCCTCCCCCTTCCCTTTTGTGGTTTTTGTTTGTTTTCTACCACTCACCCAGTAGGTTTCAATCTAAACAAGGACAAGAATTTCATAAAGTAAACAAGGGTTTTTTTTTCTCAATGACCTTTAAGGAACACGTCACACAATTTGAAGATTTAATCTTATTCCAAGTTTGCATTTTCTTTAGACTAGAAGCATGCAGAGATACAAGCATTTTGATTTTGACAGTTGTGAGAGATACTCCTTGCTTTCCCCTCTCCTCAAAGCCAGCATTGAAGAGAGGACAGCAAGGTCTGGTTTAGAAGTCTTCTCCTTCCCCAGAGAATCCTGATTGCAGCCACCTTCCCTACCAACTAGAGGAGCTTTCCCACTGGAGCCGTGTGTTTCTTCTGCAGTATGGAGCCTGACCCAGAAAGCACGGTCGAGGCCGAGCACCGCTGTGTGACTGGCATGTAGAAGCCCCATGGGCCACAGGAGAAGGGACAGCGGGCACCCCCATCTGTGGATCCCTCAGTAATGAGCGTGAACAAGTCAAGGTCATCGCTGGTTCACTCCCCCAGCAGTAGGAAAGTTGACCACTGTGATCTGGAGTGCAGGACAGGTGGTGGCTGGAATGGGCCTTTTCTTGCAGGTGTCGATGTTCACCGTGAGGTTTGAGGGACTCAGGTGTACTTTGAGGCTTTAAGTGCTAAACCACCTTCTCTGTCTCTGAAGTTTGCCAAGCAGTTTACCAAACCCCACCACGTAAGGTCAGTCTGTGGGAAGTCGTCACTAAGTCTGGAAACCCCAGGCCAGCTCTGTGAAACCTCAGTTCTTAGCAGCAGAATTCCTCTCTGCTGCAGAGTATACTTAACTTCTTCCATCAGAGACAAGGATTGTCAGGAAAATAAGTATTTAATACAGATCCAGAGTCCTTTGCCTGCAGTTCCAAACCCTGAAATCAGAGTTTAAAAAACACATAGGGAGAGGGAGAGGGTGGGAAGATTTGGGAGAATGGCATTGAAACATGTATATCATGTAAGAAACGAGTTGCCAGTCCAGGTTCGATGCACGATACTGGATGCTTGGGGCTAGTGCACTGGGACGACCCAGAGGGATGGTATGGGGAGGGAGGAGGGAGGAGGGTTCAGGATGGGGAACACATGTATACCTGTGGCGGATTCATTTTGATATTTGGCAAAACTAATACAATTATGTAAAGTTTAAAAATAAAGTAAAATTAAAAAAAAAAAACAAAAACTCATAGGGTCTGTGTTCAGTTAGCATACACCTTGTGTAACTTCCCACGCTTCCAAAACAAGATATAAACCATGGCCCGTGAAGTTTCCTCACCCTGCAAGCTGTTCCCTCTCCCTCACAAACCTCCCAGCAGCCGTCTTCCGACTTCTGTCAGCACAGGTTAGTTCTGCCTGTTCTCGGACTTAACACGATAGAGCATGTTCTCTTCTGCGTGTGAATGCTGTCACTCAAAGTTCTGAGATCCATCCTTATTGTATCACAAATGCGTCCCTTTATCCCTGGGTTGTGCTCCATCCTGTGCATACAGCAGGCTTTGTAGGGCCTTGCTGGTGGGCATCTGCGCTGTTTCCATTGTTGCCTGTTGTGAATAATGTTGATATGACCATCTTCATACAAGACTCTTTTGTGGAGATGTGTTTTTATTTTTCTTGGATCAGTGGGTAGAAATGGAATTGCTGGGTCTAAGGTGGTTTTGTAACTTAATAAGAAAGTGCAGAATCTTCCTCTAAAGTAGTTTACCTGCTCTGTCCTCCCACCAGCAGAGTGGGACGGTCCCGGCTGCTCCTCGTGTCTGATCCTTGCCTTGCCTGGTCTTGGGCTTCTGCACGTTGGGGAGCCTAGTGGATGTGGAATGGTGTCACACTGTATGTTTAATTTCTATTTCCTGATGATTAATATTGAGCACTTTTATAGGCCCTCACTTGACCTTTGTTTACCCTATTTCTGAAGTGGCTTATGTTTTTTTTGCCCATTTTTTATAAAATTTCAAAGTTAAGCATTAAAGATATATAAAGATACATATTTTAGAAATTTTAGTTGTTAAGAATTCTTTATATATTTTAAGCTCTCTGCCAGATACATGTATAGCAAATACTGCTTTCCCACAGTTTGTGGCTTGCTTGTTAATTGAAAACTAAACGTTTTAAAGTAATGTGAATCAAGTTGTGTGTGTGTGAGAAGTTGCTTCAGTTGTGTTTGACTCTTTTGTGACCCCTGGACTGTAGCCCACCAGGCTCCTCTGTCCATGGGGTACTCCAGGCAAGAGTACTAGAGTGGGTTGCCATGCCCTCCTCCAGGGGATCTTCCACATCCCTTATGTCTCCTGCATTGCCAGGCAGATTTAAATCCTGATCTGAAATAACATGGCTATTTAGTCATTACAGATGCCACTTAACATCAGTATTCATGTTTCACTGCAAAAATGTTGGTTTGCTTAATTACAAGACATTGAACCCACTGAACGTTTTAAATCACACATGGTATATATGCTGTGTTCCTTTTCTGCAGTCAGGAATATTTTAAACTTCAGAAGCATTTGGTCTTAAGAGTTAGGGGTTCCAAACACTCATCTCAGCAGGAACCCGGATGGAGGTGTGGTTCCTGGAGCGCTGAGTGGACGCTCGGGACGAGCATTGGTGCTTTATGTTAAGCAGCTTCGTTAGTTGTTATAATAAAACATCTTTATGGGTTGTAGGTATTTTAATCACAAGCTTTTAGAGTTGTCAGCCATGCTCTTTCTATACTTTGGAAGGCACATCAAGATGAGACAATTATAATACATTAAATTATAGAAATTACAGTGATAAAGTCTAATAAAGTTGGGTTTTCGTTTTGG
>NW_011495075.1:2654837-2656436 GCF_000754665.1 Bison bison bison
TGATTATGAAGGCTTTCCAGGCGGTGCTATTGGTAAAGAACCCACCTGCCAATACAGGAGATGTAAGAGTTGCAGGTTTGATCTCTGGGTCAGGAAGATCCCCTGGAGGAGGGCATGGCAACCCACTCCAGTATTCTTGCCTGAAGAATCCCATGGACAGAGGAGCCTGGTGGGCTACAGTCCATGGGGTCACAAAGGGTCAGACATGACTGAAGCGACTTCACGCATGCACCCTTTCGTCATGGCTTAATAGTTCTTCGTAACCACTTCTTTCCCTTATTTTTCTTGGATCAGTGGGTAGAAATGGAAGTGCTGGGTCCTAAGGTGGAAGGTGCAGAATCTTTCTCCAAGGTAGTTTACCTGCTCTGTCCTCGCACCGGCAGAGTGGGAGGGCCCGGCTGCTCCTCGTCTTTTCCTCGCTCGCCCGGTCTTGGGCTTCTGGCCTTTGGGGAGCCTAGTGGATGTGGAATGGTGTCACGCTGTATTTTGCCTTAGAAGTCTGTTCCTCAAAAGAACAGTGTAAACCAAAGTTTCAACTGTAATAACTGCAAGAATATAAGTGACTTCCAATTTTAGATTAGTGTTTGAATGCTGATGAGATGGAGAGCTATGCAAAACCAAGAGCAATAGTTAGAAAAATGTGTCCCTGACTTAACTAGATGAATGCTCAGGACAGGGGACTGGGCCACGTTGAGAACTCCCAGCTCTGCTCTGCTGATGTGTGCAAATGCTGCTGGTTACGTTGATTATCAGAAGTGGTTTCAGTAGAAAGGTTATGAACGTAATTTAACCTGAAATTGTAAAAGAAAAAATATAGAAACTGTTTTCTCAGTCAAAAGACCTCTATTGTGACAGCAGTTTCTTGTGGGTCATCTGTTTTAAATATAGCAGTGTGTACATGTGAGTCTTGAATTCTCAATCTGCCCTGCCCTCCGGAAACCATAAGTTCATGTTCTACGTGAGTCTGTTTCTGTTTGGCAAGTAAGTTCATTTGTATCAGTTTTTTTTTTATATATATGTATTCTACATATAAGCAATAGCATATGCTATTTCTTTGTCTGACTTAATTCGCTTAGTAAGATCATCTCTGGGTTTATCCAAATTATCACAAATGGCATTATTTCATTCTTTTATAGCTGAGTAATAATCCATTGTGTGTATATATGTGTATATTCCATATAGGATATTCTGATATATATACCCTACATCATTTTCAATGTTTAATATGGTTAAAAGTCACCTAATATAAAACGTACTGTTTTAACCATATTTAGCTGTACAGTTCTGGAGAAGGCAATGGCACCCCACTCCAGTACTCTTGGCTGGAAAATCCCATGGATGGAGGAGCCTGTTGGGCTGCAGTCCATGGGGTCGCTAAGAGTCGGACACGACTGAGTGACTTCACTTTCACTTTTCTCTTTCATGCATTGGAGAAGGAAGTGGCAACCCACTCCAGTGTTCTTGCCTGGAGAATCCCAGGGACAGAGAAGCATAGTGGGCTGCCGTCTATGGGGTCGTACAGAGTCGGACACGACTGAAGTGACTTA
The DNA here is from genome assembly GCF_000754665.1 of Bison bison bison. Classification (NCBI taxonomy): domain Eukaryota; kingdom Metazoa; phylum Chordata; class Mammalia; order Artiodactyla; family Bovidae; genus Bison; species Bison bison. The sequence continues at coordinate 2,656,385 of NW_011495075.1, forward strand.
GCAGCAGCAGCAGCTGTACAGTTCAGTGGCACCAAAGATCGGAAGAGCACAC
>NW_011495075.1:2656536-2658884 GCF_000754665.1 Bison bison bison
CACCAAGTACATCTGTACTGTCGTGTGCCCATCACCGCCGTCCATCTCTAGAATGGGTCACCTTCCTAAACTGACACTGCCCCAGCGAGCCCTGACGCCCCATCCCCACCCCCGGCCTCTACCAGTGCACCTGCTGACTGGGATTTTCACTGTTCTGGGAACTTGATATAAGTGGAATCGAACAGTATTTGTCTGTACCTACTCTGTACTGGAGTACATTTTTAAGGTTAATACATGTTCTAGGAAAAGTTGTACCCTTTTCTCTCCCCCTGTGCTATATGCTAGGTTCATACGTCATTTATCTCCCCCTTCCTGTCTATACATTTGTTCTCTACATCTGTGTCTCTCTCTGCTTTGCGACTTTGCAGGCAGGATCATCTGTACTATTTTTATATATGTTTATTTTTTACCTTATGTGACTTTTACCACAATTAAAAACATTAAAAAAAAGATGTAGGGTGTATATATATACACACACACACATATCTTAGGATATATACATGTATACACACATATTAGGATATATATGTGTATACACAATAGGATACTTTTTGTTGTTGTTCAGTTGCTAAGTCATGTCGGATTCTTTGTGACCTCATACACTGCAGCACGCTAGGCTTCACCATTTCCCGGAGTTCGCTCAAACTCATGTCCATTGGGCTTCCCAGGTGGCTCAGATGGTAAAGTGTCTGCCTGCAATGTGGGAGACCTGGGTTTGATCCCTGGGTTGGGAAGATCCCCTGGAGAAGGAAATGGCAACCCACGCCAGTATTCTTGCCTGGGAAATTCCATGGACAGAGCAGCCTGGTGGGCTACAGTCCATGGGGTTGCAAAGAGTTAGACACGACTGAGCAACTTCACTTTCACTTTCTTTCTTTTCAGCCATAAAAAAGAATGGCATCTGTGGCAATATGGATGAACCTACGGATTATCATATCGAGTGAACTAAGTCAGACAGGGATGTATCATGATATCACTTACTTGCAGAATTTAAAAGAAAAGGATAGAAATGAACTTATTTACAAAGTAGAAACAGACTCACAGGCTTAGAGAAGGAACTTGCAGTTACCAGGGGAGAGGGCAGAGGGGAGGGGAGAGGTAAATTAGTCGTCTGGGATGAACAGATACACACCACTACTGTAACATACAACAAGGGCCTCCTGTGCATAATACAGAGAACTATATTCAATATCTTACAATAACTTATAATGGAAAAGAATCTGAAAAAGAAATATGTACATACACACATGTGTATGTTTGTGTAAATCCTTGTAAATCAAGTATACTTCGATAAAAAAATTAGATAATTCTCATCTGCCTGTGGGCCGTTATAATTCACAGAGAATGCAGATAGTTCCTGTACTCTGCTGGTAAGGGGCGGTGCTGGATGTCAGTAATCCTGTCTTGCCAGCGCACCATAAACTCCTTTGCTCTCTGCTGCAGTTTTGAGGGCGGTAGCAGTGCCTCGCCGGTGAAGTCAAGTTTGGGCCGGCAGGATGGGCTGGAGCTCCCCCAGGCTCTTTGTGACAGGGTTCCCAGTGTTGAAGCCTCTCCCAGTGAGAGGCTGCCCGTCGAGCCCTCTCACTGCTCACCGGCGGAGTGATGACGGCCACGTGGATTTTTCTCTTGCCCACGTTACCTCATCAGGCAGGGATCTGCCCGCACTCAGATGAGTCAAGCTGGAAAGCATAGACTTGTGTAAAGCCTTGTTTTCCCCTGAAATACACTTCTTTGATAGGGTTAAAACCAAAGTCAGAAGTACCTGCGCTTCATCTGAGATGTTGGAGTTGCCCTGGAGAAACAAGGGACCGTTTCCTCTCAGTGTCAGTTGAAACCCCCTCCGCCGCGCACTCCTGTTCCGGCGCACAGCGCGGCACAATCGCAGGAGCGGAGAACAGCTGTACTGATGAGTCTAAAAGCGGATGGAACGGACGGCGGTGTTACGTCGTCACGTCTCCCAGCCCTAGGAGCAAGTGATAAGACGTGCTCTTTTCCCCATTTGCAGGTGCACTCATTTACAGCTCAATAGCAGGAATGTCTCTCACACAAGCAGTTAATGCGGACTAGAATTTTCCCAGTAACCAGATGGCGTGCGTTTCATACCACTCTTGTTGAATTAAGAACTAAAATCTGCCAATAAGTTGCATGGAAGTTTTCCACAGTCTCCTTAGGTGACCTCATTTAAGATTTTGAATTTTTTTGAGGTCAGAAAGCTTATAAATATTCAGTCTTTGGTGGCTCATTTTCAGGGCTATGGTGGAGTAATTATAGAATAACTCTAGTTAGCCATCATTGAAAGTGTTCTTTTGCTTATGTTGGGTTATGCTTTTTTTTTTTTTTTCCTCAGT
>NW_011495075.1:2658984-2659618 GCF_000754665.1 Bison bison bison
TTGGGTTTTCTTTTTTTTTTTTTTTTCTTATTATCTTCTGCTTGTCTATTGACTGGTTCAATACGATCTTTCTTCAAAGAGCCACCTTAAAAAAGATGAGTCTAAAAAGCCATCGACAGTGTTATTCCCTTTGATTAGCGACATCACCATAAGTCTGAAATTTTGCAGAACAGATAAAAGTATTGAGATTATTTATACTTAAATTTTTTTCAGTGTAGTAAAGCATTGTTTTGACTTTACACAGCATCTGCTACTTCACTGTCTACTACTGACACTCTGATTTTCCTTAGGACCACATCCCTGCCCTCTGCTCACCCCAAACTGGAGGCGGGGCATGCGATCTGGACCTTCCTAAGAAGGCTGCATCACAGGCTGCACCCAGACGGGCCTGTGTCCCTAGTCAGCCAGTCAGAGCCAGCGGAGCACAACTGTGGCACCTCTGTTGACGTCGTTAGGAGGAAATGTCTTTAAGGTTACAGCTGGTGGACATCTTGATACCATGTAAGGGAGCTTGTTTGAGAATGAAGCCCAAAGAGTAGAAGGCTTCAGAGGTGAAGAAAGAGGCAGAGAGAGAGAGAAGAGGAGGAACCCCTATTTGCAGCGGGAGCTTTGTTCTACCCTCAGGATATGTGTG
>NW_011495075.1:2659718-2694316 GCF_000754665.1 Bison bison bison
TTTTTTTTTTTTTAAGACACAAAACATTCTCTGCCGAAGTCAGTGTAAACCGGGTTTTCTGCTACTTGGAACTAGGTCTTGAATAGTATATATAGCAAATCATATTTATGCTTTGACTCTGGAAAAACAACAGTATGTTCCCAGGCATAGATTAAACTATTCAGTGGGAATTATCTGCTCAAATTTAAAACAGAATGGGAATTTGACTCATATTTCTAAGAAGAATTCTAAGTAAACCAGCATACAGAATGCTTGCTTGTCCAGTCCTACGTGAAGAGATGGCCCAGAGGAGTAGTCTGGTTCACGTGAGGTGGTCTCCTTTGGAACATTTATACACACGGATAGAATATCATGAGTTGCAGGGTTGTGGCTGTTTCCATATGAAGGAAACCATATAACTTTAAAATGCCTTTCTTCCTAAGGCTTCTTCCTAAGCCCTAAAGGGCTTCTCTGATAGCTTAGCTGGTTAAAGAATCTGCCTGTAAAGCAGGAGACCTGGGTTCGATCCCTGGGTTGGGAAGATCCCCTGGAGAAGGGAAAGGCTACCCACTCCAGTGTTCTTGCCTGGAGAATCCCATGGACAGAGAAGCCTGGTGGGCCACAGTCCATGGGTTGCAAAAAGTCAGACACGACTGAGCGCCTTTCACTTCCATTTGCTCACCAGCAGCATCGCGGTAAGGATTAGCACTGTAATGAGTATACAACGCCCAGCTCACAGTCAGAACTAAATAATGACAGTTTTTATGCATTCAGATGCCCCTAGTCACTGCAGTCTCCAGAGGGTAGTATTTTTCTTTACACGGTGTGGGGCTGGCATTATGCGTCCCAGAGGGCACCACTCGCATTGCACTCTGAATACTCGCTCTTTCTGAAGCACCAGGCTTGTCTGAACTCGGCCTCTAGAGCTGTACTGTCGTGGCCAACCATTTTAGAAGTCTAAAATGGCAGGAGACCCAGGCCTCTCTTACTTTCCTTTCTCACACAACGTATGAGAATTCTTGCTGTCTCAGTGTTTATAGTGTTACACAACTTTAGGACGGCTCGTGCTTTTATGGCCTAAACAGTTTCAGCCAGAGTCCTGCAGAGCCTTCTGCACCGTCTCAGCTGGTTACTCCGGCTGATGTGGCCTGGCTACACCTGTACTACCCCCCAGGGAGAGGCGGGACCCGCTGCAGGGTTTAACCTGCTCCTTCAGGAGGGAGAGGGGATGACTGAGTGCAGAGTAGCCATAGATACGGCTACGAAAAGGCCAGTCCTGGGGACACTGCTCTGAGCCAGGCACTCGGGCTTTCAGGCAGCTCAGAGTCTGTACCAGGAAAGCCTCAGCTTGACCCCTGAGTCCTGGATCTCTTAGGACTCAGAAAAGTCCGTCCGTCCCTACTCTAGGCCACGGCCCCTCTCCTGGGGAAGAACGGTTAACAGAGCATGATGAAACACTGAGCTGCAGCCGGGTTTGAATCCCAGGCCCACAGTGTGTGTGTGCTAAGTCGCCTCAGTCGGGTTGGACTCTGTGACCCCGTGGGCTGTAGCCCACCAGGCTCCTCTGTCCATGGGATTCTCCAGACAAGAATACTGTTGTGAGTTGCCCTTTCCTTCTGGAGGGGATCTTCCCCACCCAGGGATCAAACTCATCTCTTAGGTCTCCTGCATTGGCAGGCAGGTTCTTGACCACTAGCGCCACCTATACGATCATTTCTATTACTAGAGAGAGGAAGCTAAGTGCTTTTGGCAAGATCAGAGTTGAGACTGGAAAACAAAGCCCTCTGTCTGTTTAGACCCTTCCTCCTCGTCCCGAGAATGCAGTCACAAAATCCAGGAGTCCATCTCAAAGTTCAGTATAGTTTTTCACAACCAGTGTATTTGGGGCACAAGCAAACTCCCCAGGTGAATGCTCCGTGCTGGTCCAGCCTCTTGCTATCAGAATAAGGAGCAAGTCCATTCTCCATTCTTTCCAGCGGGACTATAAGCCCAATTTCCTACAGCCTCCTGCTCAGAACACACACATACAAGCCCAATTTCCTACAGCCTCCTGCTCAGAAAACACCCTCCCTCCACCACCTCTTCCTAAACTTCACTTTTCAGACACAGAAATACAAGTTCATATTTAAGAAGAAAAGTGTCTCCAACATACGTTACCAAGCGGCGGACTTGAATTGCTAAGTTTGAAGGAAACCTTCCAAACCACTATGTACCTAACTTACAGTCATCTGAGTGAAACGACTCTAGAGGGACCTCTCCCAGAAAAGGAAAAAACACCAACTTGTGTCCTAAACTGTGGAAACCTCCTGCAACCCCTAAAAAGGCAGTGCTTAAGATATTTTCAGATCCAGTGTCCACTGACCTGTTTCTCCCACTTACTTGAAAGTACAGTCTGCACTTTCAGCATCAAGCATCACCACTGTGTTGCTGACACTAAAGGGGAAAATCCCATCCAAGCCCTTCAGCAGATACTCCGCTTCTCCCAGGATGCCTCTGTCTGGATGCTCAGCCATCACCCGAGAACCGCGCGTGTGGGGAAGACAGTGTCAGACACGGACTCAGTGCGGTTCGAGAGCCAGCAAGCCTGTTTTGAATCCCAGGCTTACCCTGTATAGCTCTGTGACCTTGGGCAACTTACAGAGTTGGCCAAAAGGTTCATTCAGGGTTTTCTGTAACATCTAATGGAAAACCCTGAACGAAGGTCTTGGCCAACCCAGTAGATAGCCTCCAACACTCTGTTTCCTCAAGGGAAGAATGGGACCAGTCAGTCCATCTCAGCGGACCGTGAGAAGGCGATAACGTCACAGAGAGTGACGGGCCCATTGCACGTGTCTGATAAAAGTGTTTCTATCTTCTTACATTATTACTCTGCACAAATTAAATTTCTCTCTCTTCATTCACATGTAAACTTCTGTTCAGCACAGTGGTACTTTTTTTCCCCAGAATCAAAACCTTGAGGCTTTAACTTATTTTATGTTATTCTTATGCCACATTGTTTATTGAATGATATGGCATATTAATAAATACATTGGACAGTTAGGAGGAAATGGATGAAATCACCAAGTGCTATTTCTTTTGAAAATTTCTCTTACTCCCTTTGTTCCTGCTCAGGATCCTGGTTTGAACTTCACCTTCTAGTGCTTTATCACCTCCCCGAAGCCCCCAAACTGAACACTCGCCCTCTGCGCCTTCGTCCCTATGATTCACTGTCTAATCAAGTTTTCTCAGATACTTTTTCAGTTTGTCGCTATACAGTGGCTTTTAATTTCCATAGGCGATTTTCCTCTAAACTGCTCACTTTTGCATCGAAAGAGCAACATTGACAGGAACCACGCCCCCCCCACCCCCCGCCCCGGATCCCTGTCTGCTCCGCGCCCCGGTCCTCTGTTCCTGAGCCTGGGTCCTCCCCCCAGCACACAGCAGGGGCGCTGGACGAGCCCCTCAAGCTTTGTGACACTGAATCCGATGGTGCTGCTCCTCTGTGCTCTATAAGAATAAGACAGTGTCTTCATCAGTGTGGTTATAGAGCCAGCCACGGTTCCTGTGCTGTGCTGGGCAGAGGGGCTCCCAGACCTACAGCAAGCGTCCTGTGAGCTTGGCCCTGCCTGCCTCTGGCTCATCTGCTGCTCTGCCTGAAGCCTGGTCTTCAGCCTTGTTTGTGACTGCGGCTCTCCAGCTGCTCCCTCACCTTCGTGGGGAGACTTCCCAATGCCCCAGCCCCTGCCTGGCTTGGGGGTTCCCGTTGTGTGTCCCCTCGGCATCCATCATGGCTTCTTCCCCAGCATCAGCAGGCTGTGTGGGGGCCTCCCCATCCACATGGCCGGCAGGAACTGGGCCAGTTATGCACCATGAAATGATGGCATGCCACTCTGTTCTGATTGCTGGGATTGATGCAATGACAGTCTGGTTCTCTCCTTCAGGAAGAAAGCAGTGCATGTGTTTGAGAGCTGGTCTGAGGCTCTCCTCTGTGGGGGGTTCACCTTCCCCAGGGCTGTGCCCCCACCCCTGCTGGTCTTCACTGCTCTCCTTTGCTCCTCCTTCCTAGTCGTTTATGCATCTCCCCCATTTAGGATTTTTCAGCCTGGATCAAGTTTTCTGGGCACAATAATTAGATGACAATTACACTAGCTCAGGGGTCAGACAAATGTAGTTTCAAATTCTTACTCTGCCATGGTGAAGTGTGGAAGGCTATGAACCCTTCTCAGCCTCGGAGTTTTCGTCTATAAACTGGGTAGCAAAAGACGGTGTTACAGAATTGTTGTGAGTATTAAAAATACTCCTTGGAAAACACTGCAGGAGCCAGGACTTGTCAGGGAATCTAAACCCACTTATCTGTCATCTATCTACCCATCCATCCAATAATACGTTGTGACTCAACTCCCAGTTTTTATCACAGTCACTGTTATAAAGATCGCAGAGCTTTAAAAAAAAAATTCCTTACTCTTGGAGACAGACGGCACCAACAGAACTGGCCACCACAAGACTCGTGCTCAGAGACTTTCCAATCACTGAGCACATGAATAAATTATCAGAGCGTTCAGCGTCCTCCTTTGCTCCCAGCACTGACCTCGCCTCCTGCTTCCCTGAGGAAACGTCACCGTGAGACAGGCGCCCGCTCAGCCCCGCTCCGCAACCCCCAGGCTGGCCGAGAGGTGGCGCCTCCGACTTACCCTCCTTGGCCTCCTCTGAAACGTCCGCTTCCATCGGCCTGCAGACCTCGACTTTAACCATCACTCTCCTCGGTCCGCCGTCAGTAGGCCCCACCAATTCCTCTGTGCTGAGTCCTCATCCTGTGGCTGGTAGAAACCAAAAGTGCCTGGGTAGGTGGTGCAGTCATCACATCGTGTCCAACTCTGCGACCCCGCGGACTGTAGGCCGCCAGGCTCCTCTGTCCATGGGATTCTCCAGGCAAGAATACTGGAGTGGGTTGCCATTTCCTTCTCCAGGGGATCCTTCCGACCAAGGGATCGAACCAAGGTCTCCTGCAATGCAGGCGGATTCTTTACCAACTGAGCCACCAGGGAAGGCCTGGGTAGGTGGTAAGAAGAAATAAATCTGAATCCCCCTTCACTGGAGATTGATCTCCACAAAGATGGTCAGCTTCTGCTGACTTCCTGTGTCTGTGAGGTTCTGCTACATCTGTGTGACCACATCATCCTGAACTGTGGCTAAGTCATTCAGTCGTGTCCAACTCTTTGCAACCCTACGGACCACATCCCACCAGGCTCCCCTGTCCATGGGATTCTCCAGGCAAGAATACTGGAGTGGGTTGCCATTTCCTTCTCCAGTGCATCTTCCTGACCCAGGGATTGAACCGGTGTCTCTTATGTCTCCTGCATCGGCAAGTGGGTTCTTGACCACTGGCGCCACCTGGGAAGCCCCAACCTCAACCAGCATTTCCCAGAAGCCCCCTTTTCTTTCAGAGTAAACACGAACACCCTCACGGTGGCCTAGGAAGCCGTCCAAAGATGCTCCCACCTCAGAGTGCCTGTGCTTGCTTCTCCTCCTTCCTGGGATGATCTATCCCCACACACCTGCTCAGGTGCGTCCTCCCCTCCTGTCCATTCTTGCTCTGCTGTGACGTCATCATCGCAGTGAGGTCCGCCACATGAGCAGCAGCCTCATCCTTTTCCTGCTTTATTTTCATCATCGTGTTTACTGATCACCAGTAGATCTTTTATTGATTTACTGATTTACTGTCTGTCACACAAATGCACAAGCATAAGGTTTATAGATAGTTCTTTTTGCCCATTTTATTCCTCACTTTATCTCCAGCATTTAGGATAGTGCCTGACACACAGTTGGTGCTCAGTATACATTTGTGAAAGGTACAGCCTTTCCACTGACGGTCTTACCTTATTGACTCATTTCACAAATATTTATTGAGAACTTGTGTGTGCAAAGCCCACTTCTAGGAATCAAGGAAAGTAAGGAACACAAAGGGCGACAGCTCTGACTTTAAAGCTTACCTAATTTTTAGTTATTATGTATCATTTTTCTCTTTGTACAAATTCTAAGGTTTCTGACAGAAACCATGACTCCACTTTCTTTTGTATGGCCACAAAGCACCTTCATGAAAGCAAGACGCTCAGAATTGTCACACTAATTGCACATCAGTTTGTATGTCTGGAAGAAAGTCATAAATTTCGTGACTATGCAAGATCTTTTGGTCCTAAAATCCTCGACTGTAGAACGTGAGCATATCAGTGAACAGATTTGGGGGCTGGAGGAGAACATGGAGATTGGCTGGGAGGCTACCGCATTGCTCCGCTTGGAAAGACTATTGTTTGAACTAAAAGAGGTCACTGAGAGCAGATCTCATGACAGGATTAAACAAGCAAGGACTTCATGAGGGGAATGCTATGTATGACATGTAAGAGAAGACGGGGGAGTCTGCACTGCAAGTCTGACCCCAGCGGAAGGAGAGATTGGTGATGGTGCCCTAGATAGCTACGCAGTTCAGCCAAAGCCGTCGCAGAGTTCTCAAGCTTAAAGTCAGCCCTCAGAGGAGTTTCACTCTCGGGAATGGACCTCAGTGTATACGCAGCCCTTATCCTTTGCTGGGAGCAGTGTGCAGAAAGCATGGACTCAGAGAACCCTGCAGAGACATTGAAGATTTATGAGTACACTTATGCCTCTCTTTGGAGATAATTGTTTTGCCTTTTTAAAGATCCAGTTTCAGACTTGCTACTGGGTCCTACTGAAGACTGAACACTTAATCCCAGGCCACTGAGCAGTCATGCCATGTGAGCTGCCCATCATAAATGCCACGATGGCGGGCCTGCATCACCGAGCTTCGTACGAAGAAGTGGCACCTATGAAATCACGTATGAGCAGATCCTGAAGGCACAGGCAAGTTACTGAGAAGGTAGCCCGCATTTTCACATCTTGGACTCTTGTTAGATTTTCTCTTTCTCAGCTGACACCTATGACCTCCAGGGGAATTTGCTCTAACCAGCTGACCGAGAATAAAAGTGTCAGATTTTGTTTATAGTTAGTTCCGCATGGCTGACTCTACCCAAAGTGAACGGCTGGGGCACTGCAGCTCCATCCATGAGTAACCCTTGCAGACGATTGTGAAGAGCCATCCTCTCATTGGGCAGGACTTCAGACACTGCAGATATTTGTTCACTTTCATGTAAGCAGAGGTGGCCAGAGGTTCAGATCTCTGCTGAGTTGTGGCCAGTGGCTAAAGTTTTGTCTGCATGGTCAAGAATTTGGAAACAGCATGAATGGAAAATAGGTTGCAGTGATGTCAGACATCTCCATGCAATTGAATGCTTCCCAGAAACACAGAAAGGACCAGACTGACCCATGCTTCAGCATGAATGATTCCCAGAATCATCATGCTGAGGAATCATGCAGAATCAAGAAGAGATATCCTGTAAGATTCCAGGTGTGGGACATTATGGAAAAGGCAAATTCTAGGGACAGAAACTGGCCAGTTGTCGCAGGAGCTGTTGGAAGGAAAGAAGTGGCTATAAAGGCCCTGGAGACGTGTTGGCAGGTGAGGGAACTATTCTAGACTCTGATTATGATGGAAATGACCCAGCTATTTGTGCTTGTCAGAAATTATGGAGCTGTACAAGAAAATGTGTGAATTTTACTGTAGAATGAATTTTAATGAATGGGAGAAAAGACAATGGAGTGACAAAGTCTATTTTGAAAAGATTAAAGGGGGATATTTTATAAGAGAAGTATCAATTCATCAAGAAGATATAGCTATCTTTATGTAGATGAAGCTAGTAACAGAGCTTCAACACACATGAAAACTGATAAAACTAAGAAAGAAAATTTAAAACCCACAATTATAGTAGAACTTCGGTATTCCTCTATAGTGATAGTTATGAGAAGTTGGCAAACAGAAAATCTATTAAGTATATGTAAAAGAATTGACAAAGCACTATCAACCAAACTTATCAAGATTTACATGTTCTACCACCCAAACAAGATACAGATCCTTTTGAAATATATATGGAATAGTCACAAAATAGATCAAATTCTGGACCATCAAATTTTTTCCAGTAAGTTAAAAAATTGAAAGCAGGCAGAGTTTACCCTGAGACCACAATGAAACTAAACTAGACATTAATGATAAAATGTTACTTAGAAAATCTCTATGTAATTGAAAATTAAGGAACTGTTATCTAAGTAAATGACAGATCACAATGAAAATTAGAAAATATTTTGGAATTAGTGAAATAAACAACACAAAGAGGAAACTTTGTAAGCTTGAATGCCTAAAATCAATGATATAAGTTTCTACCTTTTTAGAAAAGTAGGATCCAATAAACTCAACAGAAGAAGAAAAGAAAAGAGAAAAAATTAAAGAAATAGGAAAAAGAAAAAAAATAACTGAAAATCAATGAAAACAAAAACTGGTTCTTTCAGATCAGTAACGATAACGAACATCTCGTCAGACTGGTCAGGTGAAAAAGAGGAGACACAATTAACTGCTATCAGTATTCAATGAGGTGGCATCACCACAGACCCCCCAAAGTGTGAGGAGATAATAAGGGAGTTGTAAATAATTTTATACCAATAAATTCGACAACTTAAATAACTGGCACATTTCTTTAACAAAACACAAACTACCAAAGTTCAGTCAGGAAGAACTGTATCATCTGAATAGCTGTGTATCTGTTAGGAAAATCGAAGTCATAGTTAAAACTCTTCCAACAAAGAAAACTCTAGGCTTTATCAGTAAACTTATGATGTTTCTAAAAGATGAAATGATGCCATTTTTACACAGATGCTACCATAAAATCAAAGAAGGCCAGGACATCATGCGAAATGCCAGGCTGAATGAAGCACAAGCTGGAATCAAAATTGCTGGGAGAAATATCAATAACCTCAGATATGCAGGTTATTACCACCCTAATGGCAGAAAGAGAAGAGGAACTAAAGAGACTCTTGATGAGAGCAAAAGAGAAGAATGAAAAAGCTGGCTTAACATCCAAGAAACTGAGATCATGGCATCCGGTCGCATCACTTCCTAGCAAACAGATGGGGAAACAATGGAAACTGTGAGAGACTTTATTTTTTTGGGTTCCAAAATCACTGGAGATGGTGACTGCAGCCATGAAATTAAAAGAGACTTGCTCCTTGGAGGAAGAGTTATGACCAACCTAGACAGCATGTTAAAAAGCAGAGACATTACTTTGCTGACAAAGGTCTGTCTGGTCAAAGCTATGGTTTTCCAGTAGTCATGTATGGATGTGAGAGTTGGACCATAAAGAAGGCTGAGCACGGAAAAATGAATGCTTTCGAACTGTGGTGTTGGAGGAGACTCTCGAGAGTCCCTTGGACTGAAAGGATATCTAACCAGTCAGTTCTAAAGGAAATCAGTCCTTAATATCCATTGGAAGGACTGATGCTGAAGCTGAAGCTCCAGTCCTTTGGCCACCCGATGTGAAGGGCCAACTCATTGGGAAAGACTGAAGGCGGGAGGAGAAGGGCATGTCAGACGATGACTGGATGGCATCATTGACTCAATGGACATGAATTTTAACAGACTTAGGGAGATAGTGAAGGACAGGGAAGCCTGGAGTGCTGCAGTCCATGGGGGTCACAAAGAGTCGGAAATGACTGAGCAACTGAACAACAACAACAATTATCTTACTATAAAATCTAGACATTACAGGAAAGGAAATGACAACTAATTTCTCAGGAATGCAAATATCTTAACTGAAATTTTACCAATCACATCCAACAATGTCTAAAATACCTAAAATTATAATACTTAATGACGTGATGCTTACTGCGATGTGTCAGGTGGGCCAGGAGGTGCTCATGTTTCAGGTTAACTATTATTTCTGGGTGTACTTACTAGGTGTTTTCAGAAGAGATTAGCGTTTGAACTTCACTGAGCAGAGCGACCCCCCGCCCCGGTCTGCGGGAGCGTCACCCATGCACTGAGAGCGCAGTCAGAACAAAGGTGTTGAGGAGACGTGGAGGGATGGATTCTCTCTCTGGCTGAGCTGAAACATCGTCTGCTCCTGCCCTTGACTGAACCTTCCTCATCAGCCCTCGGATTCTCAGAACAACTACCACCAGCTCTCCTGGGTCTCTGGAAGGTAGATCATGAGATTTCTCAGACTACAGAACTGTGTAGCTAATTTCTTATGTGTATACGTATAATATATAAATAATGTGTTATATAATATATATTATATGTTATATATCGTAAGTATATATTATATATAAATACATAATTTCATATATATGTGTGAAAGTGAAAGTCGCTCAGTTGTGTCTGATTCTCTGCGACCCCATGGACTAAACAGTCCATGGAGTTCTCCAGGCCAGAATACTGGAGTGGGTAACCGTTCCCTTCTCCAGGGGATCTTCCCAACCCAGGAATCAAACCAGGGTCTCCTTCATTGCGGGTGGATTCTTTACTAGCTGAGCTACCAGGGAAGCCCTATATATACATTTTATATTTTTATGTACATATATGTGCTGTGCTGTGCTTAGTGGCTCAGTCATGTCCTACTCTTTGCTCCCCACGGACTGCAGCCCACCAGGGCCCCCGTCCATGGGATTCTCCAGGCAAGAATACTGGAGTGGGTTGCCATGCCCTCCTCCGGGGGATCCTCCCAATCCAGGGAATAAACCCAGGTCTGTTGCATTGCAGGTGGATTCCTTACCAGCTGAGCTAGAAGCCCATATTTATATACATATATATAACTATATGCATACATGTCTATATACATTTATATGTCTTTATTATCCCGTTCTGTTTCTATGGAGAATCCTAATAAAATTGGTAAATTTCAGTCCAACAATGTGGGTTTAACATTTAAAAATGTATGCAATCATCATATTAAAAGTATTTTTAAAATTAAATATGATAAGCTAGAAGATGAGCAAAATTTACATACATTCATGATTTATATACACTCACACACGAGATTAGGGACAGAATTAAACTTTCTAAAATGGCCATCTATGAAAAACCTACAGCTAATACCACATGTAATGTTGAAATGCTGATTGCTTTCTCTCTCATATCAGGAGCAAAACAATATGTTCTCATCACTTCTGTTCAACAGTGTGTTGGAAAAGCCAGCTAATGTTTTTTGAGGCAAAACATAAAGTAAAATGGACTTTATTCATAGACTTAGGAAATCTTGATAATTCTGTAGAAAGCTAGTGTATATAATAAGTGCATTTAGCAAGGTCTCAGAACACAAGACCAATATTCAAAAATCGTGTTTTTAGGTAGTAACAATGGGTAAATGGAAATGAAACTTAAAAACTAATAACACAATTACCTCAAAATATCAAATACTTTAAGTATAACACAGATTTATAAGAACTCTACCTTGGAAATAATTAAACATTATAAGAAAATGAAAAACCTCAATAAATGATAGTTTATTACTGTGTGTGTGAATTAGAAGACAAAACCGTTAAGATGGTTCTCTTCACATCGCTCTGTGCAGTACAGTCTGTGAAAGTCACAAGTGGTTTTCTGTGGTTTATTTGTGTGTGTGTGTGTGTAAATTTACAAGCTATTTCTAAAACTTTATAGAAAGGCAGAGAACCTAGAGCAGCAAAATTAGCATGAAAGTAGGTAAGAGCAGGAGAATTTACATGAGAACACAGCAAGACTCACATCTGCACTGATGAAAATAGCAGGGATTGTTCCAAGTGTAGACTAAAGGAGCAGTGGGCAGGGCGGGGAGAAACACACGCCTGCGCACAGTTACCTGAATTGCAACAAAGACTCCACTGAAGTTCACCGGGGGAGAGCCTGCTGCTGCTAAGTCACGGCAGTCGTGTCCGACTCTGTGCGACCCCATAGACGGCAGCCCACCAGGCTCCTCCATCCATGGGATTTTCCAGGCAAGAGTACTGGAGTGGGGTGCCATCGCCTTCTCCCTCTTTTCAGCCTGCTGCTGCTGCTAAGTCACTTCAGTCGTGTCGGACTCTTAGCGACCCCACTGACTGTAGCCCACCAGGCTCCTCTGTCCATGGGAGTTTGAGCCTGCTATTTATAGTCAACAGCACTGTGCCGATTATACATCCATGTGGAAAATAATGCTCCTTGGTCACTAGCTGCACCAACTCCCCTCTGCAAACAGACCGTATCTGACAGCTTTTAAAATAAAACACGGGACAATATTTTTATAACCTTGGAATGTGCAAAGATTTTTTAAACAGGACAAGGAAAGAATCAAGATGGCAGAGTAAGAGGACACAGAAATCACGTCCCTCGTGAACATATCAGAATTACATCTACAAGAAGAAAAGCATATCTATCTGTGGAACAGTTCTCATCGTAAACTAACTGGTGCCTGGCAGGAAGACTCCTGTACCATCAAGGCTGCAAGAGAGACGTGCATGGCCAGCGCGGAAGGGAAGAGAAGTGACCAGCTGGAGACCTGTGACCCTGAGAGAGGAATCGGGGGGACGTGGGGATCCTCCCTAGGGAGCCAGCAGTCAAGTCACAGATCGGTCCCCACAGCCCTGGGGTCCAGCAAGGGAAAGACGAGTCCCCTGGGCTGGTTGCGGGGCTGCTGGGACTAACAGGAGGGCTTCCACATGGGGAGCAGAGATTCCACTTCGGAAGAGTTTGCCCCTGAGGCAGAGCAGAGAGGGCAGAAAGGGTGGATTTAAGCCACGTGGCTGGCTGACGGGTTTCCCACAACCACCCCACTCACACCCCAGCCTGAGCCGCGTAATCCTCCAGCAGCGTTGGCCTCTCATTTCAGCTCCACACTGGAGCCAGGAGGATTGCCGACAATGAGGAAAAAGCCTAGCCGTGAGATGCTGTGGCAGCTCAAACCCTCAGCAGCACCTGAGCAGGGAGCGGGCCGCCACTACCGGAATGCATCAGAGGTAGCACCAGATTGCTAGCGGCAGATAGATCACCACACCCAGTGCCCTGGCTCTTGCTGAATCCACAGCAGACCCTCCTGCTGCAGCCCTGCTCCTCTCTGGAGCTGAGGGTGCTGCTGAAATGGGAAGGGCACACACTTAAAGGGAACAGAGTTAGCTAGACCAGACCTTCAGCGTTTCTTCTGCTCCAGGAACTTAAGACTTGCCACTGAGCAGAGGAGGAGCCCTAGCTCGAATCTGGCTCCAGCCCTCATCCCTCCTGCTCCAGCCTCACCTTCTCACCAAGCTGCCAGCTGCCAGCACTCCCTGAGCAAAGATGTGACTTGTGTTCATGTCAAATCCAGCTTTCCCACCAAAGGCACTGGGCATAAAGAGTCTGTATAGGGATGCTCCCACATAATAACATCCTCAAAGACCACTGTAGGTAACAGTTGCACCTAATTTTATAGAGACAGAGAAAAGCAAAATGAGAAAACAGAGGAATTTGTCTCTATTGAAAGAGAAAGAGAAAACACCTTAAATAATAGAAAAATAGAAATATACAGTCTACTGGAGACTTCAAAGCATTATTAATAGGGATGCTGACTGACTTAGGAAAAGAACAGATGAACACAGAATTTTAACATGGAACTAGAAAATATAAAACAGAGTCAGTCATACCTGAAAAATAAAATGTTTGTGTGTGGGTGTGTTCAGTCGTGTCCAACTCCTTGGGACCCCAGGGACTGTAGCCCTCCAGGCTCCTCTGTCCATGGAATTTTCCAGGCAAGAATACTGGAGTGGGTTGCCATTTTCTACTCCAGGGGATCTTCCTGACCCAGGGCTTCCTAGGTGGTGCAGTATTACAGAATTCGCCTGCCAGTGAAGAATACGATAGCCAAAAATAAAAACACAGTAGAAGGAATTAGCAGACTAGATCACACAGAAGAACAACGAAGTGACCTGAAAGAATGACAGAAAACAATGAGAAAAGCAAAAAGAAAAACCAGTTAAAAAAAATGAAAACGGTTTAAGGGATCTTTGGTATAACTTTAAGTGTACAAACATTTACATTACAGGGGTCCCAGAAGGAAAAGGGAGAGAATGTGAGTGAAAATATATTTAATAACATTCAGGCTGAAACTATCTGTGCATGAAGAAGGAAACAGATATCTAAGAAAGCAGAGGACTATATTCAATGCTCTGTAATAAACCATAATGGAAAAGATTATGGAAATATATCCACACACACACATACTTTAATAAATGCTATCTTGTGTCTCGCATTGGGAGGCAGATTCTTTACCAGTGTGCCACTTGGGAAGCCCTATAGATGATAGATATGTATACTATATAAACTGACTCATTTTGCTGTAGATAACATTGTAAATCAACCATACTTAAATAAGAAAAAAGTGTGAAGGGAGTAGAGAAAATGTAGATCTTTTAGAATATTTGAACTTAAAGATCTACCTGTTTAAAACAAATGATTATATGTCAAATATGAAATATTTTAAATATATGAAATATATTTTAAATATATGAAAATACCTTTGGACAATGAAAATGGAAATGTAACTTTCCAAAATCTGTGGGATATAGCAAAAGCAGTTCTAAGAGCTAAGTTTATAGTGTTGCAGGCAGACCTCAGGAATCAAGGCAAATATTAAATAAGCAACCTAATTTTCCATCATAAAGAATTTAAAAAAGAACTAACAAAGCCCAGTTAGCATTAGGAAGGAAATAATAAAGATCAGAGAGGAAATAGATGCAAAAATAGAAAATATCAGTAAAACAAGAGCTAGGTCTTTAAAAAGACAATAAAGTTGATAAACCTTTAGCCAGGCTCATCAAGAAGAGAGAGAACTCAACAAAATAAGAAATGAAAGAAGAAAAACAGCAGCCAATTCCACAGAGATGCAAAGAATTTTAAGACAATATTGTGAACAGTTATATGCCAACAAATTGGACAACCTAGAAGAAATGGACAAATTTACAGAAATATACACCCTTCTGAGACTGAATGAGAAATAGACAACCTATTTCCCGAATAGTGAAATTGAATATGTAATTTTAAAAGTTCACAGCAAACAGAAGTCCAGGACCAGACAGTTTTACAGGAAAATTCTATCAAGCATGTAAAGAAAAGCTCTCCTTCCCACGAGGTTCCAAAAAGTTGAAGAGAATGTAACAATCTCAAACTTACAAGTCCACCATTACTGTGATACCAAAATCAGAGAAAGACATTACAAAGAAAGAAAATCGTAGGCCAATATCTCTGATGAAAATAGATACAAATATCCTTAACAAAGCCAAATTTGACAATAGATAAAAAGGATCATACATCCATTCATGATAAAAAGCTCTCAACAAAGCAGGTCTAGAGGGAAGACACTTCAACATAGCAAAGGCCATACATGACAAACCCACAGCTAACATCATACTCAGTGGTGAAAGCTTGAAAGCATTTCCTCTAAGATCAGAAACAACAGAAAAGATGTCCGCTCGTACCACTTCTATGTAACGTAGTACTGGGAGTTTTAACCACAGCAACCAGATAATGAAAGGAAATAAAAGGAATCTAAATTGAAGGGGAAGAAGGAAAACTGCCACTGTTTGCAGACTGCATGATCGCTACACAGAACACACTAAAGCTCCACCAAAAAAACCAAAACCCTACTGGAATAAATGAATTTAGTAAAGTTGCAGGACACAAGATTCGTATCTGTTGCTTTTCTGTGCATTTATAATAAGCTACCAGCAAGAGAAATTAAGGAAACAGTTCCTTTACAATTTCATCAAAAAGAATAAAATATCTAGAAATAAACTTAACCAATGAGGTGAAAGAACTATACTCTGAAACTTATAAAACGTTGCTGAAGAAATTTGAAAATCGTACAGAGAAATGGAAAGATATCTTGTGTTTTTGGATCAGAAGAATTAATATTGTTATAAGGTCTTACTGTCCAAAACAATCTATAGATTTAATGCAGTCTCTATCAAAATACCCATGAAATTCTTCACAGGAGTAGAACAAAAAACCCTAATTTATATAGAACCACAAAACTCCAAACAGCTAAACCAATGCTGAGAAAACAGAACAAAGTTGGAGGTGTCATGCTCTCTGATATCAGACTATACTGTAAATGAACAGTAATTAAAACAGCACAGTACTGGTACAAAAACAGATCAATGGAACAGACTAGAGAGTCCAGAAATAAGCCCATACATGGTCAATTAATCTATGAGAAATGAGGGAGCAAAATGCAATGGAGAAAAGACAGCCTCTTCTAATAAGTGATGCTGGGGAAACTGGACAGCTACAAGGAAAAAATAAGAATATTTTCTCACATCATATGCAACAATAAATTAAAAATGTATTAAAGTCCTAAATGTGAGATCTGAAACCATAACACTCAAAAAAAAAATAGGCAGAACACCCTATGACATAAGTTGTAGCAATATTTTTTGGATCCTTCTCCAAAGACAAGAGAAATAAAGGGAAAAATAAACAAATGGGACCTAAAGTCAAAAGCGTTTGCACAGCAGAATAAAGCAACCAACTGAAAAAGCCACCAACTGAATGGAAAAAATATTTGCAAATGATATGACTGGTAAGTCATCAATATCCAAAATTTATAGACAGCTCACATAACTCAATATTGAAAAAAAGAACCCAATTAAAAAGTGGGCAAAAGAGCCAAATAGACATTTCTCCAAAGAAGATACAAAGATGGCCAACAGACACATTTTAAAAATGCTCAACATTGCTAAACTTTACAGAAATGCAAATGAAAACCACAATGAAATATCACCTCACACCTGTCAAAGTGGCTATCATCCAAAGTTTACAAATAACAAATGTTGGTGCTAACATGCAGAGGAAGGGGCCGTCATACGCCATTGGTGGGACTGTAGACTGGCGCAGCCACTGTGGAAAACAGTGTGAAGTTCCCTTTAAAAGCTAAAAATAGAAATATTATAAGATCCGGTAATTTTCTTGTTAGGTATATAACCAAGTAAAATGAAAACGTGTTCAGAAACGTACACGCACCTCGCTGTTCATGCTGCTGCTAAGTCGATTCAGTCGTGTCCGACTCTGTGCGACCCCATAGATGGCAGCCCACCAGGCTCCCCTGTCCCTGGGCTTCTCCAGGCAAGAACACTGGAGTGGGTTGCCATTGCCTTCTCCAGTGCATGAAAGTGAAAAGTGAAAGTGAAGTTGCTCAGTCGTGTCTGACTCTCAGCAACCCCATGGACTGCAGCCTACCAGGCTCCTCCATCCGTGGGATTTTCCAGGCAAGAGTACTGGAGTCGGGTGCCATTGCCTTCTCCATCACTGTTCATAGGAGCATCATTTGTAATTGCCAAGATATGGAAGCAATGTAAGTGCCCATTAAATGAATAAAGAAAGAGCATGTGGTGTGTGTGTGTATATATATATATATATAATGGAATATTATTCAACTGTAAAAAAGAATAAAATTCTGGCATTTGCAAGAGTATGGATGGACCTAGAATTATTATCAGTGAAATAAGTCAGAGAAAGGCAAATATTCTGGGCTGTCATTTACATGTGAAATCTAAGAAATAAAGCAAATGTATATGACAAAACAGAAACAGACTGACCAATATAGACAGCAAACTAGTGATTACCGGTGGGGAGGAGATGGGTGGGTAGGGAAGCAAGAAGGGGTATGGGAGTAAGAGGCACAAACTATTGATACTGTGTATGAAATAAACACCAAGGATACACTGTACAGCACGGGAAAATACACCTGTTATTTTATAATAACTTTAAATGGATAATAATTATAAAAATATTGAATTGCTGTGTTGTACTTTTTGAAACTAATATTACTAATCAACTATACTTCAATTAAGAAACCCAAAATAAGAAAATGGTAATAAAAATATACATATCAATAACTATCTTAGGTGTAACAGGATGAAATACTCAACCAAAAGACACAGAGTAGTTGAAGGGATACACAAATAAGACCCATAGATCCGCTGTCTACAAGAGATCCACTTCAGATGTAGGGACACTTTCAGCCTGTATGACTGAAAGTGAGGAGATGGAAAAATACGTTCCATGCAAATGGAAATCAAAAGTGGGGTAGCAATACTCATATCAAGTAAAACAGACCTTAAAATAAAGTCAATGCATAATAAGGGATCAATTCAAGAAGATAAAACAACTATACTTGTTTATGTGCCCAGCACAGGAGCATCTCAAAACACAAGGCAAATGCTAACAGCTGTAAAAGGAGAAATCAACAGTAACACCCTGCTTACATCAATGGACAGATCATCCATATTGAAAATGAATAAGGATCCACAAGCTTTAAATGACACACTAGACCACATAGACTTAATTGATATGTATAGGACATTCCACCTTAAAGCTGCTGAATACACTTTCTTCTCAAATGCACATGGAACATTCTCCAGGAAAGATCACATGTTGGATCACAAATCAAACCTTGGTAAATTTTAGAAAACTGTAATTATATAAAGCATCTTTTCTAACCACAATGCTATTATGAGAACAGAAATCAACTATGGGGAAAAAACTATAAAAAAAAACACACACACAAGGAAGCTAAATAATACGTTGCTAAATAACCAAGATATCACCGAAGAAACCAAGGAAGAAATTAAAAAATACATAGAAACAAATGACAGTGAGAATAAGATGACACAAATCCTATGGGATGCTGCAAAAGCAATTTTAAGAGGGAAATTTATAGCAATTCAGTCTTTCCTCAAGAAAGAAGGAAATCTCAAACAATCTAATCTTACAGCTAAAGCAACTAGAGAAAGAACAAAAAAATCCCCGAAGTTAGTAGAAGGAACACAATCATAAAGATCAGAGCAGGAATAAATGAAATAGAAATGAATTTTAAAAATTGCTATTTTTTATTAATAAAACTAGAAGTTTTATAAAGATCAATAAAACTAAAAGTTGGTTCTATGAGAAGATAAAATTGATAAACCTTTAGCCAGACTCATCAAAAAAGAGGATTCAAATCAATAAAGTTAGAAATGAAAAAGGAGAATTACAACCGACCCTGCAGAAATACGAAGGATCATAAGAGACGACTACATGCAACTATCTGTCAATAAAAAGGACAGCCTGGAAGCAATGGACACATTCTTAGGTAAAACCTTTCAAGAATGAATCATGAAGAAATGAAAAATATAACAATCACACGTAATGACAAAAAACTAATTCAAAAGGCTTCCCAGGTGGCACTTGTGGTGAAGAATCTGCCTGCCGGTGCAGGAGACGCAAGAGATGCAGGTTCAGTCCCTGGGTTGGGAAGATCTCCCGGAGAAGGAAATGGAAGCCCATTCCAGTATTCTTGAAATTCTATGTACAGAGAAGCCTGGCAGGCTACAGTCAATGGGTCCCAAAGAGTCAGACACAACTGAGTGTCTGCTAGTTTAGTGGTTAAAATCTTTCAACAAATGAAAGTCCGATAGCATATGACTTTACAGGGGAATTCTGTCAAATACTTAGAGAAAGGCTACCACCATTCTTCCTGAAACTTCAAAAAAATGCAGAGGGTGGAACACTCCCAAATTCATTCTATGAAGCCACCATCATCCTGATACCAAAACCAGTAAAAGATATCACAAAAAAGATAATAAGAGCAATACCATTGACGAACATAAACACAAAAATCTTCAACTAAATATTAGCAAATAGAATCCAACAATACAAGGCTCAGACACCATGATCAAATGAGATTTATCTGAGGGATGCAAGGATTCTTCAATATATGCAAATCTATGTGATATACCATAAAGTGAAAAGTGAAGTTGCTCAGTTGTGTCTGACTTTGTGGCCCCGTGGACTGTAGCCCACCAGGCTCCTTCATCCATGGAATTTTCCAGGCAAGAATACTGGAGTGGGTTGCCATTTTCTTCTCCAGGAGATCTAACAAAGAATAAACACCATACAATCATCTCAATAGATGCAGAAAAAGCTTTTGACAAAACTCAACACTGATTTATGATAAAAACTCTCCAGAAAGTGGGCATAGAGGGAACCTACTTCAACATAATAAAGGCCATATATGACAAACCCATGGCAAGCATCATTCTCAATAGTGAGAAACTGAAAGCATTTTATCAGAGATCAGGAACAAGATAAGGACGTCCATTCTCACCACTCAATCAACATAGATTTGGAGGTCCTAGCCATGACAATCAGGGAAGAAAAAGAAAAAGAATGCAACCTGGAAAGGAAGTAAAACTGTCACACTTTGCAGATGACATGATACCACACATAGAAAATTCTAAAAATGCCACCAGAAAACTGCTGGAGCTCATCAATGAATTTGGTAAAGTTGCAGGATAGAAAGTTAGTGCACAGAAATCTCTTGCATTCCTCTACACTAACAATGAAAGATCAGAAGGAGAAATTAATGAAACAGTCCCATTTACCACTGCAACAAAAATAAAATACCTAGGAATAAACCTACCTAAGGAGGCAAAAGACCTGTAGTAGGAAAACTATAAAATACTGATGGAAGAGGTCAAAGATGACAGAAAGATGTACCATGTTCTTGGATGGGAAGAATTGATATTGTGAAAATGTCTATACTAACCAAAGCAATTTCCAGGTTCAATGGAATCCCTATCAAACAGCCAATAGAATTTTTCACAGAAATAGAACAAAAATTTTGTCCAACAGTTTTTTTGGAAACACAAAAGACCCCAAACAGCCAAGACAATCATGAGAAAGAAAATTGGAGATGGAGGAATTAGGCTGTCTCTCTGACTTCAGACTATGTTACAGAGTTACAGTCGTCAGGACAGTATGGTACTGGCACGAAAGCAGAAAGATAGCTCAACTTCTGTACAGGACAGAAAGCCCAGGGGTAAACTCATGCACCCATGGCCACTTAATCAAATATACAAGGATGTTTGTATATACAAATATACAAATAAACAAAGGAGGCAAGAATATATAATGGAGAAAGGACAGTCTCTTAGATAAGTGGTGCTGGGAAGAAACAGCTACATGTAAAAGAATGAAATGAAATGTTCTCTAACACTATATGTGTGTACATACACACACACACACACACACACACCCCCCATCAGGAAGCTTCCATACGCCTCTTACCCTTCTCTATCAGAGGGAAGACAGACTGAAAACCACAATCACAGGAAACTAACCAATCTGATCTCATGGGCCACAGCCTTGTCTAACTCAATCAAACTATGAGCCATGCTGTGTAGGGCCACCCAAGATGGACGGGTCATGGTGGAGAGTTCTGACAAAACATGGTCTGTGGAGAACGGAATGGCAAGCTGGAGTCAAGATTGCCAGGAGAAATACCAGTAACCTCAGATATGCAGATGACACCACCCTTATGGCAGAACATGAAGAAGAACTGGAAAGCCTCTTGATGAAAGTGAAAGAGGAGAGTGAAAAAGTTGGCTTAAAGCTCAACATTCATAAAAAGAAGATCATGGCATCTGGTCCCATCACTTCATGGAAAATAGATGGGGAAACAGTGGAAACAGTGACAAACTTTATTTTTTTGGGCTCCAAAGTCACTGCAGATGGTGACTGCAGCCATGAAATTAAAAGACACCTGCTCCTTGGAAGAAAGGTTATGACCAACCTAGACAGCATATTAAAAATCAGAGACATTATTTTGCCAACAAAGGTCTGTCTAGTCAAGGTTATGGTTTTTCCAATAGTCATGTATGGATGTGAGAGTTGGACTATAAAGCTGAGCACCGAAGAATTGATGCTTTTGAGCTGAGATGTTGGAGAAGACTTTTGAGAGTCCCTTGGACAGCAAGGAGATCCAACCAGTCCATTCTAAAGGAGATCAGTCCTGAATATTCATTGGAAGGACTGATGCTGAAGCTGAAACTCCAATACTTTGGCCACCTCATGCAAAGAGTTGACTCATTGGAAAAGACCCTGATGCTGGGAAAGTTTGAAGGCAGGAGGAGAAGGGGATGACAGAGGATGAGATGGTTGGATGGTATCACCAACTCAATGGACATGAGTTGAAGTAAATTCCAGGAGTTGGCAATGGGCAGGGAAGCCTGGTGTGCTGCAGTCCATGGGGTTGCAAAGAGTTGGGCACGACTGAGTGACTGAACTGAACTGAACACTATACACAAAAATAAACTAAAAATGGATTAAAGACCTAAATGTAAGACTGGGTACTATAAAACTCTTAGAGGAAAACACAGAGCACTCTTTTATATAAGTCACAGCAAGATATTTTTTGACCCACCTCCTACAGTAATTAAAATAAAATCCAAACAAATGGGACCTACTTAAACTTCAAAGCTTCTGCACAGCAAAGGGAACCATAAACAAGATGAAAAAATAAAAATGGGAGAAAATATTTGCAAATGAATCAACTGAGAAGAGTTAATGTCCAAAATATACAAATAGCTCAATATCAAACAAACAACCCAATAAAAAAAATAGGTGGAAAACCTAAATATACATTTCCCCAAAGAGCACATACGATGACTAACAGGCACATGAAAGGATGCTCAGCACCACTAATTATTTTGTGGTGGTGGTTCGATTGCTGAGGTGTGTCCAACTCTTTGTGACCTCATGGACTGCAGCATACCACTAATTATTAGATAAATGCAAATCAGAACTGGAATGAGGTATCACCTTACAGAGGTCAGAATGGCCATCATCAAAAATCTACAAAGAGTAAATGTTGAAGATGTGGAGAAAAGGGGACGCTCTTACACTGTTGATGAGAATTTAAATTGATACAACCACTGTGGAGAACAGTATGGAGGTTCCTTAAAAAACTAAAAATAGGACTACCATATGATCCAGCAGCAATCCCCCTCCTGGGCATTTACCATGAGAAAACCATAATGTGAAAAACACAGGTACCACAATGATCACTGCAGCACTATTTACAGTAATCAGGAAGCCGTCCAAATGTCCAACGGCAGAGGACTGGATAAAGAAGCTGTGGTGCGTGTATACAGTAGAGTGTTGCTTAGCCATAAAAGGAACAAAATTAGGTCATTTATAGAGGTGTGGACGGGCCTAGAATGTGTCACAGAGAGTGAGGTAACTCAGAAAGGCAGAAACAAATACAAATAACAAATCACTAATGATAAAAGAAATCAACAGTACATTGGACTTCTTTAAACTTAAAATTTCTACTCATCAAAACCACTATTACAAAAGTAAAAGGTAAGCAAAGCACAGACCAGTGAAAGATTTTAAATGCAGAAAATGCATAAAGCCACTTAGTGTTTCTAAAAAGTAATTTTCAAATTGATAATACACAGATCATTCAAGAGAAATATAAGCAAAGACTTCAAAAGACACTTCATGAAGGAAGATATAAAAATAGACACGAAAATATATGAAAAGATTCTCAGTACCATTCAGCATTAGGAAAAAAATACAAAGTAAAATCATGAGCTACCATTATATACCCACTATAGCTAAAATAGTGTTTTAAACTGTGGTGTTGGAGAAGACTGTTGAGAGTCCTTTGGACTGCAAGGAGATCCAACCAGTCCATTCTGAAGGAGATCAGCCCTGGGATTTCTTTGGAGGGAATGATGCTGAAGCTGAAACTCCAGTCCTTTGGCCACCTCATGCGAAGAGTTGACTCATTGGAAAAGACTCTGATGCTGGGAGGGATTGGGGGCAGGAGAAGAAGGGGACGACAGAGGATGAGATGGCTGGATGGCATCACTGACTCAATGGACGTGAGTCTCAGTGAACTCCGGGAGTTGGTGATGGACAGGGAGGCCTGGCGTGCTGCGATTCATGGGGTCGCAAAGAGTCGGACACGACTGAGCGACTGATCTGATAGCTAAAATTAACAGTTGGTATCAAGCTTGGTGTAAATTTGAATTAAATGGAGCTCTCTTACATTGACTATAGGTCTGTAACTTGATATAAATGTTTTATGAAACTCTTTGGTAGTACTAACTAACATAAATATGCTTATACCTGTATCCTGATCCTGGGAAAGACTGAGGGCAGGAGGAGAATGGGGCAACAGAGGATGAGATGGTTGGATAGCATCATCAACTTAATGGTATGTGCTATGCTGTGCTTAGTCACTCAGTCATGTCCGACTCTTTGTGACTCCGTGGACTGTAGCCTGCCTCGCTCCTTTGTCCATGGGGATTCTTTAGGCAAGAACACGAGTGGGTTGCCATGCCCTCCTCCAGGGGATCCTCCCAACCCAGGAATCAAACCTAGGTGTCCTACGTTGCAGGTGGATCCTTTACTGTCTGAGCTGCCGGGGAAGCATTGGAGCAAACTCTGGGAAACAGTGAAGGACAGGGAGGCCTGGCATGCTGCACTCCACGGGGTTGCAAAGAGCTAGACACAACTCAGTGACTGAACAGCAACAACGACAGCAAATACCTATATCTAAGAATGGAATTGGGCATTTCCTTCCTTGAACACATTCCCAGCCAAAACAAGTGCTTGCTGCTGTTGCTGCTGCTAAGTCGCTTCAGTCGTGTCTGACTCTGTGTGACCCCATAGACAGCAGCCCACCAGGCTCCCCTGTCCCTGGGATTCTCTAGACAAGAACACTGGAGTGGGTTGCCATTTCCTTCTCCAATGCATGAAAGTGAAAAGTGAAAGTGAAGTCGCTCAGTCATGTCCGACTCTTCACGACCCCATGGACTGCAGCCTACCAGGCTCCTCCATCCATGGGATTTTCCAGGCAAGAGTACTGGAGTGGGGTGCCATCGCCTTATGTCCAATCAAACATATGCTCATGAGTGTTTATAGCATCTTGACTCATAATATCCCCACATCATAAACAACCCATAGTTGATAGAGGAAATAAATGTGGAATATTCATACAACGGAATGCTGTGTGACAGTGTAAAAGAACAAACTGCTGATAACGCAGCAGAAGCAACAGTGACTCCCAGCGCTGTGATGACAAGTCAGAGAAAGCGAGCAAATCTAGTCCTAAGGTTCGGGTGACAGCTGTCAGAATAGGAGTGTCCTCAGGTGGGAGGGATAAAAGGAAGGACACGGTTGAATAAAACCACCTGTGAAGCCAGAGTAGATCCAGAAAAGCTCCCCTAAAAGCATATTGACATGAAGTGTTTGGTGAAGTCAGAGAACTTGCTTATGCAGGACGCGTGCTGGCAGGCTTGTCATAAAGGAGTGATCCACTCCAGCAGATGCTGCTTAGGGCATATAATGATGGCAGCAAAGAGTTAGACATTCAGTTGGAGGACATGGATATTGTTGGTGACCTTGCGCTCCACAGAACGGTTTTAGTGCTGCTGTGACTGGTGGGTTAAAGAGGCTGTGCATGAAGAGAGCTGGACTGGGGGAACAGGGCCAGTATTTGCTATGAGTTTCATAAAGGGGGGCAGAGAAATTGGGCAGAAGTTGGATGGGGGATGGCAGGTCAAGGGCCTTTCTCATGATTTGAAAGTATTGTAAGGTTATATGCTGATTCAGCTAAAATGGAAATTTAAAGGTCCATGCAGGTGGGGGATGGGGGCATGGTCGCGTGCAAAGTCCCCAGTGAAACTTGGTTACGGTTAGAAATACATATGATTCCTGTTGCAGTGACTTGGTGTAGAAATGTCAATCACACCAATTCTGTGTCTTGGTTTATGTTTCTTAGCTTTCTAAGCAGTGTGTTAACTGCTGGGCTTTTGCAAGCATTGGTCCAAAGGTTCACGTTGTTGTTGTTTGACACGTACGTCTTGTCCGACTGTTTGCGACCCCATGGACTGCAGCACGCCAGGCCTCCCTGTCTACCACCAACTCCCGGAGTTTACTCAACTCATGTCCGTGGAGTCGGGGATGCCATCCAGCCATCTCCTCCTCTATCGCCCCTGTCCTCTTGCCCTCCGTCTTTTAGAAGGTGCACGCCTGTCTTACAAGCAGGAGTGGCGAGCACTGTGTCTGCTCCATGAAGGAT
Organism: Bison bison bison; assembly: GCF_000754665.1. Lineage (NCBI taxonomy): Eukaryota > Metazoa > Chordata > Mammalia > Artiodactyla > Bovidae > Bison > Bison bison. The sequence continues at coordinate 2,685,470 of NW_011495075.1, forward strand.
GGAGGCGCAGGAGTGCCCTGTCACGGATCCCAGGGAGCCTGGAAACTTGTTGAATTACCAAGTGGGAAAATACATCGTTTCTTTGGAAATGGAAATTTCTCATAGGAAAATGCAGTGAGTTTTCTCTCTTGTTTTATGCAGAATAAATAAATGTAACTGTTTATAATGTTTTTATAATCCAAAATTTAGCATCATAGATTTATTAACTTTAAAAAATTCCTAGGTATTTTTAGATCTATGGGGAAACATGAACTCTGAACATTACTATTAAAATGCAAAACAGGTACAATTTTTGCTCACTTTTCTCTGTAAGGATAAAGTAAATAATGGATCCCTTATGGCTGTTCTTTCTCTACTGGGTTTTCTTTTCTTGTTAGTGGAGTGTTAATTTTTATCACACCCCACTTACACAGTGTGCTATCATAATTTTTATACTATTAAACAATCCTGTGAAAAGGCAGTGAGTAGCATTCTCAGTTTAACGTCACTAAGAACCACCTTAACATTGATATCTCCTGAATATGGTATTTGAACATACAATCTGTACTTTGTTTAAAACATTTCTGCTCATATTTTCCATGATTTTATTCACACGTGTATGGAAAGATGAAAAGCCATCACTCAGGTAGGTGTACTGACAACGGGGGTCACTAGACCATTAGCCCCAAGGCTCCTTCTCAGAGGCGATTAGGCTTCAAGCGGCCACCTCCGTGTGAATGTCCGTTGAGGCCTCCGTGTGAATGTCCGTTGAGGCCTCCGTGTGAATGTCCGTTGAGGCCTCCGTGTGAATGCCCGTTGAGGCCTCCGTGTGAATGTCGCTTCTCTACTTATTATCCAGTTTGCTGAAAACCAGAGTGCGCTCCTGATTGTAGTGTGGCAAATATATTCAGACTTAATTTGAAAATAGATATAATTCATTGCATTGTACTCAACACCCATATTTTTTGTTAACCACGCATACAGGTGACAGAATTTGCATGAAGGGATCTGCCAGGATTCTTATCTTTCTCATTTTTTTTAACCTCAAAATAGAGAACTTGAATCCCAAGAGATGGTGTTACTCGGAATTAAATTTTAAGTGGTATATAGTTAGGTTTGTATTTGTCTCGTAAATTAAAGTTATATTCTTGGCAACAGGAACCAGAGACTTGGCTGGTGGAAAGAAATAAACAAATTCTTCCTTCCCTTGTTTTGTCCGAATTCCTTCCTTCCTCTGTCAGAAATCACAATGCACTCTTCAAAAAGAGCACGCCGTGAGTCAGAGAGCTCCTGACCCTCTTGCTTTTGTTCTGAGTAAACCAGCATCGCCTGTGACACAGCTCAACACCGGGGCCCCCTGCCTGTTACCCTAATTGACAGCGCCCTTGACACGTGTAGCCGTGCCTCCTCTCTGAGCGGCTCGCAGATTTGAGCAAATTGGGAGGGGTGGGGGGAAGAAACCAGTCACTCCTGCTCCTTCATCTCCAGGAGAATAAAGCGCCAGCTTGACTGTTTGGGATCAAGTCAGAAACTCAGGACGACATTATTTGCAAGAAACATACATGCAAGGAGAGGCACTTCCCGAGACGGACAATAAGAATTGTGAGAGCAGGAGTCCTAGGGCCTCCGACGTGGCCCCTGGACCAGGATACAGCTGTGTGACTGATCAACAAAGGGAGTTTCAAAGGGTTCCTGGACAGGGATGAATAAAATTACTCATCTAAAGGCAGGTGCAGTAGAAAGGAGGAAGGCTCTTAACTCCTAACGTGGAGAATACTTGGAAGGGTCCAAGATGAGGAGAGCAAGAAAATTACAGAAGGCAGCTCAGATGTGCATGGTGACACTGATAAATTAGTAATACAGCCTCAGGCTTTTGGCCAAGGAAGCTGCCAACACCATGGCTCAAACTGTCATGAGACATGTTTAGTGCTAAGTCAAGAAAAGTCAAATTTCACTCTCCTTATCTAGTGGAGAGCAAGAAATATATATATTTAAAGGGCCCAGGAGGCTCAGGAGGGAGGGGATGTACATATAGCTGATTCACATTGTCGTACGGCATTGTAAAGAAATGGTTGTTCCGTTGCTAGGTCATGTCCAACTCTTTGCAACCCCCTGGACTGCATGCAGCACGCCAGGTGTCTCTGTCCTCCACTGTGGTTGGAGCATGGTTAAATTCATGTCCACTGAGTCGGTGATGCCATCCAATCATCTCATTCTGTCATCCCCTTCTCCCGCCTTCAATCTTCCCCAGCATCAGGGTCTTTTCCAAAGAGTCAGTTCTTTGCATCAGGTGGCCTAAGTATTGGAGCTTCAGCATAAGTCCTTCCCATGAATATTCAGGACTGATTTCCTTTAGGATTACAATTTATGTAATTATAAAGCAATTACTCTCCAATTAAAAATAAAATGTCCCATTACAATTCAGTTTACTACTAAGCTTTTCTTTGCTTATCAAGACAGAGGATTTCACTAAGAAAAAAAAATCTGCTAATCATTCCATCTTTGACAGGGATCACGGAATGTTCCCAAATTCAAGAGAGAGGACTCCAGCTAAGCCGGTGGTCACTTGTGGATCGTTTCCCACAAATTTTCAGACAGCAAGACCAACTTTGCCACACACGAGGCAGTCTAGCCAGGAGTTCTGGTGAGAAAGACTGTCAGGAACACCGAAGATATGAGTGGCTCCTGTCCGCGTAAGCTCTGCAAAACCGGTGCCTGTTCCTTAGCGATAAGGGTTGGATTCCTCTGCTTGTTGACAAAACTGTTCAATCATTAATTTATCCAACTAATAGTTACTGCGTGTTTATTATGTTCCAGAGCCTCGAAGAGAGCTAACTCTTATTACGTGGTAGCAGTTTCGGACGAATGTGCACTACATGTGAACCTAAGCTTTTGCAGTTTTTTGAATATGTTGAATTGATACCACCATCAAGATAAAACTCCTAAGGTGATTATTGTTTTCTTTTTTAAAATGTGTTTCTTCTGTTTTAAATTATAAGCCTCTGGGAGCAAGGACTGAATCCAGGCTGTTTTCATTTTTCCTCATAGACACTGTCGAAGGCCCTCAATATTTTCTGCAGATACTAACTGAGATACAAATATGTAAGTGTACAAATATAATAGTCATTTATTAGCACGGAAGGCAAAATGTTGATTGAACAAGTGTAATTAAGCAGAAAATTCCTATTGTTTATAATCAGTTATTCCATACATCCAGGCTTCCCTGATGGCTCAGTGGTAAAGAATCCACCTGAGAGGCAGGAGATGAGCGTTCAATCCCTGGATCAGGAAGATCCCCTGGGGGAGGAAACGGCAACCCATCCCAGTATTCTTGCCTGGAAAATTCCGTGGACAGAGGAGCCTGGTGTGCTACAGTCAAAAGGGTTGCAAAGAGTCGGACATGACTGAAGGACGGAATATGCACACCTTCCATCCATCCATCCATCCATCCTCTGTCCACCCCTCCATTCATTCACCCATTGATTTATTTATTCATCATGTTTTTGTTGATATCCTATCATTTGTCAAGAATAATGCAGATGATAAGGATAAAAAGGTAAATATGTCAGACATTGGGCTTCCCAGGTGGCACAGTGGTAAAGAATCTGCCTGTCAATGCAGTAGATGCAAGAGACACAGGTTTGACCCCTGGGTTGGGAAGATCCCCGAAGAAGGAAATGGCAACCCACTCCAGTTTTGTTGCCTGGAGAATCCCAGGGACAGAGGAGCCTGGCGGCTACAGTCCACGGGGTCGCAAAGAGTGGATGCAACTAAACAGTTAACAGCAGTGGGCTCTGCAGTTTCAGGGAGATTGTGCTTTTCTGAGGGAGAATGTAAACCAACAGTTACATATTCTGATAAATGAGAAGAAAGAAGCTGAACAGATACACCCTAGAGAACAATGAGAAGACGTTACCTTAGATTATACTCCTCCTGAAGGAGGTGACATTTAATAGACACTGACAGAGAATTTTGTTACTTGCAGGAGCAAAGGCTCCAGCAGAGGAAGAGCTTGGTGACACCTTCTGTCCTGGGTTGACGATGTCCCCACCAAAATCCACACCTGCCCAGACACCTCAGGATGTGACCTGATGTGGGTCTCTACAGATATTATCATGTTAGAATGAGGTCATCCTGGCCTGGGGCCCTCATCCAAAGACTAGTATCCTTGTAAGGGGAGAGGGCCCTGGACACAGACACGGGAAAGAAGGCCATCCCACACGAGAGGCAGAGGTGCCAGGCGTGCTGCCATGAGCAGAACAGCAGGGGTCCCCAGCAGCCAGCAGAGGCCAGGGGGGGGTCATTCCTGCACCCTGCAGGGGGGGCCTGGCCCTGCCAACACCTTGACCTTGGACTTCTAGCCTCCTAAGCTATGGGAAAAAAGTTCTCTTGCTTAAAGCCATTCAGCTTGTGATAATTTGTTACAACTGCCATAGAGAAATGATGTGCCTAGGAACTGTCAGAAGACCTCTTCTGAGCCCACTCTTCTAGTTCATTATTTGTTATAAAGTTATTTCTCTCCCATTTATAGTCCCTCTCATTTAGGTGGGACCTGCCTCATCAGATGGAGAAGGAAATGGCAACCCACTCCAGTGTTCTTGCCTGGAGAATCCCAGGGACCAGGGAGCCTGGTGGGCCGTCGTCTATGGGGTCACACAGAGTCGGACACGACTGAAGCGACTTAGCCTCATCAGAGGGACCGAACAACCATCAGCACATAAGTCTGACTCAGGCCTGGAGAACACTGTGACCATTCAAAGATGGCCTGAGACTCTAGGGGAACCACTGCAGTCTGATGCGCCTGAGCACCGAGGTTGCTGTAACGTTCTCCTGGCTTAGTGATCCCCTGTGTGGTTTTAGTGTCCTGGAAAACTCCTAAGTTTTCAAAATCAAATTTAAATGTTCCATTGTCTGTAAAACCTTCTCTGCTGCTTTCTCACTGTGTGATCAATACCTTTTGCTTAATTTCTGTACCTGCCACCCTAATTTATTCTGGTGTATTGGGCACCCACCCACAGTGTTTGAGGCCCTGTGCTCCACAGTAGAGATTTAGGGAAAAAGTGATGGCGGCCGCTCTCGGAGAATTTATAAACAATCCGGCAAGAATGAAAATATAAGCCAGCACTAGCGATATGGCATAAACATCATATGACAGAGATGCATTCAAAACACGTCATTCGACTGATTCAAACTGGTAATTGACAGCAGGAACTTAATTTTTGATGAAAGGGTGTTTCATATGATGAATAGATGTGTCATGAGAAAGAGGTCATACTTGCATGAACCAGTGAGTCAGAAAGGCTGAGTGGAGAAACGTCTTTGGAGATGAGCCATCGGAAACCAGGAGAAAAACGGGGATCGGACACATGAAGGCCACGTCAATGTTAGCACAAAGGAGAAAAGAAGAGATACTGCCCCAAGCCAGGGAGACGTGAGAGATTTTAAAAAGAAGAGGAAATGAACAAGAAATTTAAAAGGAATGGAGAAAATAAGGTGAAAAATATATAGAAGTGATTCAATGTATGTAAAATTGATATTCCTAAGAAAGAAAAGTACTGAGACAGAAAACAAAACTAAAATCAAATATTGAATTATGGACACAGATAGATGTCTAATACATTGATTAGATGCCAAAGACATAGGAGGGAAAACAGAGAAGGGGTGAGAGAGCCAATTACTGTAATGACTAAGGATAAATTGGAATATTCTTTACCGTCTGATTCTTGTTTGTGTCCGTTCTAATTGTTCCTCAATAGTGGAGACAGTGAAGGGGGTCACTGAAGCAGTTATGGTGGAGCATTTTGCAAACGCCAGCCACATGGTGGGGCTGCCTGATGAAAACCGCTCGCTCCCACCACCCCTGGGAGAAATGCTGTCCCCAGGAACTCTTCCTGCAGGAAGCTCCAGGGCCTCTGTCATGGGCAGAAAGAGACACCGGCCTTGTGACCCCGTGAAGACTGCTCAGCAGGGCTCTGGGTAGGCTCAGAGGCAGTGAAGAATAACACGGACAAGCAGAGAGTTTTGCTTAAGAGCCGTAGAAGTAGGACGTTATTGAAGCAAAAACAATAATAAGCAAAACAAAACAGTTCATTTCTCCCCTTCTAGATCCGTCTTCCAATCTCAAAAAATAAAATCTAGCAAAACTCAGATTCATCCAAAATACTTTTACTCTGAGGAGATGTAAATTTAAGTTCATTTAAGCAAGTGGTCCTTACGATTTCTGTCCTGTGGGTCACTGGAGAAAATAATTAATTGTGAGCAAGAAAAGCCAAGTTTTGACTTTTAAAACTAAATTCCCAGGGAAGGCAGCACTGCATTCCTACTGGACTATTTACTGAATGAATGTGGCTGGCTAATATTTTCACGAGTATGGAGAAATTCAGCACGGAAAAGGCTCCCTGGGGTCTTTCATTGGCACGAAGTAGGCAGAGAAGATGAAAATCCATGGGAACATAGAGGAGGCTTTCCACGTCAGCTTAAGACTTTCAGAAAGTGTTCAGAACGAGAACACTGATGAACCGAGTTCTTTAAGACAGAGTAACACAATATTGGGTGGCGGGTGGGGCGGGGAGGAGAAACTATTTCAAATAAAAAAAGATAAAAAATAGCAAGGAATGGTTGCATAAATAACCCAGCATTTTTGCAAAACCACAAGTTATTTGGACTCATGATACCCACAGGATGAGTAAGACTTAGCTGGGGAAGACGTGAAGGGACGGGTATTTTCGGCAGAGAAAACTGTGTGGGAAGACCCTGGGGAGAGGGGCAGGCGCCTCTGCAGAGCTGAAGGGGAGCATTGTGGAGGGCCCCCGGGGGGGTCTGGGGGTGGGAGGCTGGGCGGGGCCGCCTCCATTGGTGACTGGCAGGCAAGTTAAAGGTGGTATTTTGTCCTTAGCTCACAGAGAAGCTATTAAGGGCTTTACAGAGGGATGGACACCCTGCGGAGGACGGATTAGGAGGAGGCAAGCGTAAGCACAGGGAAAGCAAAGCAAGGCTGTACTTAGCCAGGCAAGATACGACAGAGGTGTGGGCCGGGCTTGTGGTCCTAGGGTTGAAGAAAGACAGGTCAACGAATAGGAATGACAAAACCTAAGAGAATTTGGGTGGCAAGGGTCCATTTATTTTACAGCTGTGGGGACGTGTGGAATGTTCAGGTTTTTAAGTTGGGATGTGACCTGACCTGACCATTGTATGATGGAGCAAAAGAGCAAAGGCGACCTGGGTTTTGTGAACAAGTCAGCGAGAAAGAGAAAAAGGGGACATAATGACAGAAAACATTAAGAGGACAGCATACCCAGCTCTTGATGAGTGACGAGTAGGAATGATGGAGGATGGAACGTCAGATGAGCGGATCTCTGGCGGAGGTACCAAGTGCAGGGCTGTGACTGAGGGGAAAACTGTAGGAGACAGGAGATTTGGATGTGCTCAGCCTGTGGGACATCTCAGAGTGTGTCTTCCCTGGATCGGGAAGACCCCTGGTAGAAGGGCACGGCAACCCACTCCAGTATTCCTGCCTGGAGCATCCCATGGACAGAGGAGCCTGGAGAGCTGCAGTCCCTGGGGTTGCAAAGGAGTCTGACGTGACTGAGCAACTAACACGGTAACTTTCCACTTTGAGAGTGTGTAGGAACAGGTAAGAGGCTTGGGAGGAAGGCCTGGACGCATCAGAGAGAATCAGTCATCAAGGCAGAGGTGACGTTTGAAGGCACAACTTCGCATGATTGTTCTAGAAGGATATTTGAGACAATTAGGATGCTAAACCTCTCGTTGCTGTTTTACCCAGCGACTGGACGCTTAAGGCACATGCCCCTCACACCCATGCAGAGGTTTTGAGCACGGCCGCAAGTTCACCCCAAGGTGAGAGGGCCACAACCACCACCAAAACAAAACAGACCCATTTTCAGAGTTTCCGTGTCACGTCTAAGTGGCTGAAAGCCACTGATACAGACTCATCAGCACAGGCGTCGCTGAGGAGCAGCAGAAGTGCCTGAGATAGTGGCCCGCACACAGTGGCTCTCAGAACACGCGCTGAATGTTGGCCACAGCGAGAGAACACTGAGCCTGAGATAGTGGCCCTCACCCAGTGGGCTCTCAGAACACGCACTGAATGTTGGCCACAGCGAGAGAACACTGAGCCTGAGATAGTGGCCCTCACCCAGTGGGCTCTCAGAACACGCACTGAATGTTGGCCACAGCGAGAGAACACTGAGCCTGAGATAGTGGCCCTCACCCAGTGGGCTCTCAGAACACGCACTGAATGTTGGCCACAGCGAGAGAACACTGAGCCTGAGATAGTGGCCCTCACCCAGTGGGCTCTCAGAACACGCACTGAATGTTGGCCACAGCGAGAGAACACTGAGCCTGAGATAGTGGCCCTCACCCAGTGGGCTCTCAGAACACGCACTGAATGTTGGCCAAGGCGAGAGAACACTGAGCCTGAGATAGTGGCCGTCACACAGTGGGCTCTCAGAACATGCGCTGAATGTTGGCCACAGCGAGAGAACACTGAGCAAGACGAAAGCAGAAAGCAGTTGAAGAGGACACAGGAAAACTAGGAAAGATGGTGCCAAAGAAGTGATAAAACCCAGATAAAAACTGTCAAAAGTACGTGGGTGGGTTTATCACACTCTATTTTTAGGGGATTTCAAGTTTTTTTAAATCCTGAAGTATATCTGATTTACAGTGTTGTGTTAATTTCAGGTGTACAGCAAAGAAATTCAGTTATATGTGTGTGTGTGTAATAAATATTCTTTTTCACATTCTTTTCCCTTAGGAGTTCTTGGAAAATATTGAGTATGGTTCCCTGTGCTATACCATAGATCCTGTTGTTTACCTATTATATACACACACACACACACACACACACAC
>NW_011495075.1:2694416-2698386 GCF_000754665.1 Bison bison bison
TATATATATATATAAAAATAAATAATAGTGTGTGTGTCCGGGGCTTCCCCGGTGACACTACTGAGGAAGAATCCACCTGGCTGTGCAGGAGACCCAAGAGACCCAGGTTTGACCCCTGGGTTAGGAAGATCCCTGGAGTAGGGAATGGCCACTCACTCCAGTATTCCTGCCTGGAAAATGCCATGGAAGAGGAGCCTGGTGGGCTACAGTCCATGGGGCCTCAAAGCGTCGGCCACGACTGAGCGGCTGAGCACGCACAGCCCACGCTCATCTCAGACTCCCAGCTTGTCCCTCTCCCACCCTTTCCTCTCTAGTAACCGTAAGTTTACTCTGTCTGTGAGTCTGCTTCTCTTTTGTAAATCACTTCATCTGTGTCATTTTAGGTTTCACAGACGAGTGGCGGATGATAAAGTGTGTCTCTTCTGGCTCCCTTCACTTCGTATGATGACCCAGGTCCATCCGTGTCGCTGCAAGTGGTGTTGCCTCATTCTTCCCTGCGGCCGAGCAGTGCTCCGTTTTATACATGCACCACGTCTTCATCCGTTCCTCTGTCCATCAGTGGACATTTAGGTTGCTTCCATGTCTTGGCTGTTGGAAACAGTGCTGTTACGAAGCCTGGGGTGCATGTATCTTTTGGAATTCTGGTTTTCTTTGGAGATGCATACACATCTCTCTCTCTCTCCGGGAGTGGGACTGCTGGGTCATGTGGTGACTCTGTTATTTGCTTTTCAAGGTACCTCTGTACTGTTCTCCACAGTGGCTGCGCCAGTCGACATCCCCACCAGCAGTGCAGGAAGGCTCCTTTTGCTTCACACCCTCTCCAGCATTTATTGTTTGTAGACTTTATGGTGGCTATTCTGATGGGTGTGAAGTGATACCTCAATGTAGTTTTAACTCGCATCTCTCTAATAATTAGCAACGTTGAGCATTTTCTCGTGTGCCTGTGGGCTGTCTGTCATCTCTGGAGAAATGTCTGCTTAGATCTTCTGTCCACGCTCCATTTTAATTAAGTTTTCATGGATGTACAGTTGATTTCCAGTGTTGCGTTAGTTTCGGATGTATAGCAAAGCGATTCAGTTACGTATATTCTTTTTCAGGTTTTTTACAGGATATTGGGTGTTGTTTCCTGTGCTGTATAGTAGTCCATCCTGTTTATCTCTTTTGTATGTAGTAGTTTATATCTGTTAACTGCAAATGCCTGATTTTTCTCTCCCCTTCTCCACCGCCTTTGGTAACCATAAGCTTCGTTTCCATGTCTGTGAGTCTGTTTCAGGTTTATCACACTATTTTAATTGTTTCTTTCCTCTGATTTAAATAGATTTCAGGCTTCTGTCCACCAAAGCTAATAATAGCCACGTGGGCAACCATCTCTGAGCTGCATCCTAAACAAGGCGAATTCGGGACAAACGACGTTTCACTCAGTAAGACAGCCTTCCTTGAACATCACCCCTTTACCTGCCTCTCAAAGCAAACATCAGAAAGCTGGGGATAACTGACTATAGCAGCAAAACCACTAACAAACATTTTTAAGGATGAAGTATTGGTAACAAATTGTGTAAGACAGCCCCCACGAACAATCACAACACATATGCAAGCACGGGGAGGTGTTGAGACTGGGGGTTCTTGACTGGGAGCGCCTTTGAACTTTTGTCTTCTGAGCCTGTGCATTTGGTAGGCACTCCATAGGATGTCTGATGAAGTAGAGCAAACGGAATTTCCAAACTGGGAACCGGGATTTTCTTTAGCTTCTACCTTCCGGAATGCTTCTGATCCACCAACTCTTGCCTCTGGCTGGCTGCCACCTACTCATCCTCAAAACCTCTGCCTAGATGTCACCTCCACGAGCCTTCCTGCAGCCTCCCGGCCCCTCTCACCCCTGGATTGCCTCTCCCCTCCATCATCTCAGGGCTGAGTTAGAGGCCCCTTGTACTAGCTGCTAAGGAGGGGGGGTTCTCAAGGAAGGGCAGTGTCACACCCCTCCTTTCTGACATTTGACCATATCTGGAGACATTTTTGGTGACGAGATGGTGCATTGGCATCTACTGAGCAGAGGCCAAGGATGGTGCCAAACATCCTCAAACACACAGGACAGCTCCCCGCATCTCAAAATCACCCGCCTTAAGTGCCCGTGAAACTCAGAGAAGCCCTGTGCGAAAGCCTTCCTGTGTATCTCCCGTGTATCTATCATGCTGGGTGGTAGTTCTTTTTATCTACACTTTATACCCTTTACAGACAGAAACTTTTATCTGCTTTATTCAAATTATATGGCATCACAGGCCACAGTGTTGCACTTACAGACCAAGGGCCATGAATTAATTTGTTGCTGGAGCCTTTCATTTCTAGTGTCTGGTCTCAAACCCCGAACAGGAATGAGCGAGTACACGTTACCTTCTTGCCTGCTGCAGACTCATCTCTCGACTCCTGGCCCATTCACGTGATCTTGGCGAATCTGCCAGCGTCTTTGTTATCTCAGTATTTCCAGTTAGACTCTGTTGCTGTATGATGTGGAGTTTTATTCTTTTTGTTGTTGTTGTTCAGTCATTAAGTCGTGTCCAACTCTCTGCGACCCCATGGACTGCAGCCTGTCAGGCTCCTCTGTCCTCTACTATCTCCTGGAGTCTGCTCAAATTCGTGTCCATTGAGTCAATGATGCTGGCTAACCATCTCATCCTTTGTTGCCCCCTTCTCCTTTTGCCTTTATTCTTTAAGATTGTGTATATACAATTTTAAAGATAAACTTTTCCCAAGCATTAACCCTTGGGGTGCCAGACCACTCACATTTCTCCATGATGTAAAGTGTGTCTTTCTTTCCTCCACTGGCTTCCATCTTTGCTGTGCCTCTGCAGGCATGGAAAGAGGCCACAGACTTACCGTCATTCTGTTGCCCAAGAGTCTTCACTGGGGACAGATATTTGAATGGATTCATTTCCTATTACAGCACCTTGTTCTCCCTCATCTGCATTTTACTTACCTACTTTAAGAACTGACAGAGGTTGGTTCAGTGTAATTTCCTTCAACCGACAGCCCCGGTGCCTGTTTTTCTGTTAGTTTTGTGTTTAAACGTTCAATGGATTTGTTTTCTGTTCCTTTTTCAGCCAGTAACTTGTGAGACCCCCTCAAGGGATAATATTATCTTCTCTGAACAATCTGGACAATGATGTCAGCCCACCAGGAAAGGGATGCTGGCAGCGTGGCTCCTGGGAGATGAGCATCTGTCTGGTTTCCCACGGAGCTCATCTGATTGCACACCAAGGTGTGCATTTCCACTGGACCTCGGAGACCCCACTGTGAGAGCCAGCACGGTATTTACTACTGCTCTGTCTTTAGGAAAAGGAGGAGCAGAGTAGTAGCACAAGCAAGGACTTTGGAGTCCGAGAGACTTGCCTTTGAGACTTGGCATTGTTATTCTTTTTAGTTCTGTGACTAGGAGCATTCTTAACTCCATCTTCCTTATCTGTAAAGGCGTGCTAAGTCACTTCAGTCATGTCCAACTCTCTGTGACCCCATGGACTGTAGCCCGTCAGGCTCCTCTCTCCGTGGGATTCTCCAGGCAAGAATACTGGAGTGGGTTGCTGTGCCCTCCTGCAGGGGGGTTGAACCTGAGTCTCTTATGTCTAGTGCATTGGCAGGCGGGTTCTTTACCACTAGCACCACCTGGGGGGCCCCTCCTTATCTGTAAGCAGGAGGTAATACCTACTTCAGATGCTTAAAGAATCAACACATGCAAATATTTAGCAAGTGATCAGACCAGTACTCGGTATTCAGTAAATTCAAGCCCCTTAATTTTCCAAATGGGGCTTCCCTGGTGGCTCAGCTAGCAAAGAATCTGCCTGCAATGCAGGAGACCTGAGTTTGATCCCTGGGTTGGAAAGATGCCCTGGAGAAGGGAATTGCAACCCACTCCAGTGTTCTTGCCTGGAGAATCCCATGGACAGGGGAGCCTGGTGGGCTACAGTCCATGGAGTCATAA
>NW_011495075.1:2698486-2720684 GCF_000754665.1 Bison bison bison
AGGTCCATAACTTTTAACTTTTTTTTTTTTTTACAGGTAATCGCCTGATAGTGAATTAAAGAGTTCAAGTATAAGATTCACTCTGAAATCCTTTTTCTAATGAAAGCGCGATGGGTGCACTGAATCAAAGCAACAGATTTGATCCTCTGCATGAAGAATACAAAGTGCAGCAGAAGGCACAGCGTGCTTTTCCCTGGGGGACTTCATCTGAGGTCGCAGAGCTCTGTGGACCCTCTGATCAAGTGTCCCCAGGCAGCTCTCATCAGACAGGCAACAGGCGAGGCTTCTATTCTTCTCCGTTTTCACGTGGCTGCCTTTCTCCTCTCAATCTCAAGGCCCAGAGATTCCAGCTGGTTAATACGTTGCATACTGTGCAGTAGATGCTATTTTAAATTAAGACACTGTATGAGCACATGCAAGAAGTGTAAAAAAAGCCATTTGACTTTCTTTTTTTTTGACATTTCCATACTTTTCTGCATAAATACTCAGAGGACACCTTCTAAATCTCTCCAGTGGTCTGTCACAGCTAAACTCCAGGGAAATACAGGTCACAGCAGCTGAGTCCCGGGAAATACGAGAAAAGCAAGTGACTCAAAACCTCGGGCGGCCCCGCCCTGCCTCTCTTCTTCCGCAAGGATTTTGGGCCTGGGTGATCACTCTTCCTCCGCGGGAGGTAACCTGGGTCTCTGATGCCGCTCTTGCATATTTGGGATGCCGCAGACCTTGGATTCCCAAGACGTGGTATGTAGCATGCAGAGCGAGCTTTTTTTTTTCTTTTTTTAAAGTTTTCTAGATCTGGCTTTACTTTTTATTTCCCTTTTTAAAATTAATTTATTTTAATTGGAGGATAATTACGTTACAATATTGTGATGTCTCTGCCATACATACATCAACCTGAATTGGCCTCAGGTTACATGTGTCCCCTCACCCTGAAACCCCCTCCTCAGCTTGTCCCTCTGGGTTGTCCCAGAGCACTGGCTTTGGGTGCCCTGCTCCATGCACAGGACTTGCACCAGTCAGCTAGTTCACGTATGGCCATGTACGTGCTTCCGTGCTACTCTCTCAGGTCACCCACTGACAGCCCCACGTGCAGGGCAGCAAAGGGGATGCAGACGTAAGGAACAGACTCTTGGACTCAGAGACCCTTTAACAACGTGTTCTCGGGAAATGAATCTCCCATGTCAGGGCCTGACATTGATCCAAGCTGCTCTGGGAGTGAGAGGCCCTGACATGTTTGCCAAGTGGATGGCTTCTCTGAGATCAGCATTCAGATGCCACATTATCAGTAATAATAATCTGCTCCTGCTGCTGCTGCTAAGTCACTTCAGTCGTGCCCGACCCTGTGCGACCCCGACAGCAGCCCACCAGGCTCCACCGTCCCTGGGATTCTCCAGGCAAGAACACCGGACTGGGTTGCCATTTCCTTCTCCAATGCATGAAAATGAAAGTGAAGTCACCCAGTTGTGTCTGACTCTTCGAGACCCCGTGGACTGCAGCCTACCAGGCTCCTCCATCCATGGGAATTTCCAGGCAAGAGTACCAGAGTGGGTTTCCATTGCCTTCTCCAAATAATATGCTAAAGCTCCTCAAACACTCAGATATTTACCCCCTAAAGCCTGACAAAAGCTTTCAATCTTCCCTGGTCTGTATTTTAAGTAGGATCTTACCTCTGCTAAGTTAAAATTTTTTTTTCATGATGGCAAGCTAAACCTGTCTTCTCAGTAGGTCTCATGCCATTTTTATGTAAATTAAATGCCTAAAACTTCCTGGGTTCGATCCCTGGGTTCGGAAGCTCCATTGGAGTAGGAGATTGCTACCCAATCCAGTATGCTTGCCTGGAAAATTCTATGGACAGAGGAACTTGGTGAGCTGTAGTCCATGGGGTCGCAAAGAGCTGGACGTGACTCATTTAAGAGGAAAACGTATCAGGTGGAGGCCCTTTGCCGACCTGTATTGTCTTGTGTGTTTCTCTGTCAGAAACACTATCTCTCAAATACCTCTAAGAACAATGGATATTAAAAAAGATAAAGAATGAGCCCAGTTGAAGAACTCGATACTATCCTTTGTTTTCAGTCCCACAAAGTGAAAGAGGATTGTACCTTTAGATTTGTAACAAATAGGCGCATATAAGGGTTTAGACATTTGCTTAAGGCTGTTTGGGTGATAACAAATGTAGCAAGTCGAATTCTTAGCCTATGACTCAAAGGTGTAAGAACTTTCTTTGCCTCTCTGTCACTGAATTCTGTTTTTAACTTCAGTTGCCCTCTGTTGGCCCTCAGGTGGCGCTAGTGGTAAAGAGCCCACCTGCCAAGGCAGGAGACATATAAGGTGTGTGCTTGATCCCTGGTTCAGGAAGATCCCCTAGAGGAGAGCACGGCAACCCACTCCAGTATTCTTGCCTGGAGAATCCCATGGACAGAGGAGCCTGGTGGGCTACAGCCATAGGGTCACAAAGAGTCGGACATGAGTGAAGCAACTTAGTACACACGCAGAGGTTGAGGGAGAGGTCTTATTTGGTCTCTCTTGTTTAAGAATATCCACGGTCAGATCCTAATTCCTCTGGTCCTCCATCTGCCTCGTGAGACTGAGTGCACTGTCCCTCACCTCTAACGTCAAGGCCTGGCAGGGTGTGGTGCTTGTCATTTTGGTGCCTCTCCTGGGTGCACGAGCATCATTTTCTTGCCCCCAGATAACACTCACCCTGGAAATTTTGTGGGATGAAAAGCCTGTTGGCATGTAGGTCACCCCTGAGCATGACTGAATGCCCTGTTCCATCTGGCGCAGCAGACTGCAGGGGCACAGTCTCTGCTCTCTGTGCCTCTGCACAACTACCTAGGGTTCTGCACGTCTGCATTGGGTGATAGGACCCGCATCCCAAGGAGACAGCAGTTTCTCAAAACCTCAGCAGTTTAAACTCTCCTGTCTTCTGCTAAGGAGCTTCCCACTGCATTCTGGGAAGACTAAAACTTGTGTCTAGACAGGAGCTGTGCTATGAGTTCATGTGGGCTTTTAATCTGTTGTTTGGACCTCCACAGAGGTTGAACCAGACCTGCCTTTGAGTGTTTGAGTGTCTCCTGTGAAGGCACAGGTCAGCAGTGGCCTGCCACAAGGGCAGGGGCTCTGGGTGCAGCAGACCTGGTTCACACAGTGTGGGGCATAAGCCCTCTTGGAAGAGGTTGCCATTAACCCCACCACAGAACCGCCAAGCAGACAATCCACGGACTGCAGAACAATTATACCAAATAAATTCTTGCACCGTTAAGAAAGTTCTAGAACCTACAACAGATTTCCCAACCTGGGAATCTGGCAAAGGGACTGAGAACCCCTAGGAAATTTGACCTTGGAGGGCAGTAGGAGTTGATTACAGAACTCACACAGGACTGGGGAAACAGACTCTTGGAGGGCACAAACAAAACCTTGTGCTCACCAGGACCCAGGAGAAAAGAGCAATGACCCCACAAGAGACTGACCCAAACTTGGCTGAGAGTGTCCAGGAGTCTCTGGCAGAGGCGTGGGTCAACAATGATCTGCTGCAGGGCCAGGGGCACTGAATACATCAGTGCGTGCACAAGGCCTTTTGAAGGAGGTCACCATTATCTTCATTACCTCCACCATAGTTTGGTCTCAGGTCAAACAACAGGGAGGGAACACAGCCCCACTCATCAACAGAAAATTGGATTAAAGATTTACTGAGCATGGCTCTGCCCATCAGAACAAGACCCATTTCCCCCCACAGTCCATCTCTCCAGTCAGAAAGCTTCCATAAGCCTCTTATCGTTCTCCATCAGAGGGCAGACAGAATGAAAACCACAATTACAGAAAACTAACCAATCTGATCACATGGACCACAACCTTGTCTAACTCAATGAAACTATGAGCCATGCCGTGTAGGGCCACCCAAGATGGATGGGTCATGGTGGAGAGTTCTAACAAAACGTGGTCCACTGGAGAAGGGAATGTTAGGCCACTTCAGTATTCTTGCCTTGAGAACCCCATGAACAGTATGAAAAGGCAAAAAGACATGACGTTGAAAAATGAACCCCCTAGGTTTGTAGGTGCCCAATATGCTACTGCAGAAGAGTAGAGAAATAACTCCAGAAAGAAAAAGGAGATGGAGCCAAAGCAAAAACTGCCCAGCTGTGGATGTGACTGGTGATGGAAGTAAAGTCTGATGCTGTAAAGAGTGATGCTGCATAGGAACCTGGAATGCTAGGACCATGAATGAAGGCAAATTGGAAGTGGTCAAACAGGAGATGTCAAGCATGAACATCAACATTTTAGGAATCAGTGAACTAAATTGGACTGGAATGGGTGAATTTAACTCAGATGACCATTATATCTACAACTATGGGAAAGAATCCCTTAGAAGAAATGGAATAGCCCTCATAGTCAACAAAAGAGTCCAAAATGCAGTACTTGGGTACAATCTCAAAAATTACAGAACGATCTCTGTTCATTTCCAAGGCAAACAATTCAATATCACAGTAATCCAAGTCTATGCCCCAAACACTAATGCTGAAGAAGCTGAAGTTGATCGGTTCTATGAAGGACCTACAAGACCTTCTAGAACTGACACCCAAAAAAGATGTTCTTTTCATTATAGGGGAGTGGAATGCAAAAGTAGGTAGTTAAGAGATACGTGGAATAACAGGCAAGTTTGGTCTTGAAGTACAAAATGAAAAAGGGCAAAGGCTAATAGAATTCTGCCAAGAGAACTCACTGGTCATTGCAAACATCCTTTTCCAATAACACAAGAGAAGATTCTACACATGGACATCACCAGATGGTCAATACTGAAATCAGATTGATTATATTCTTTGCAGCCAAAGATGGAGAAGCTCTATACAGTCAGCAAAAACAAGACTGGGAGCTGACTGTGGCTCAGATCATGAACCCCTTATTGCAAAATTTAGATTTAAATTGAAGAAAGTAGGGGAAACCACTAGACTGTTCATATATGACCTAAATCAAATCCCTTATGATTATACAGTGGACGTGAGAAATAGATTCAAGGGATTAGATCTGATAGACAGAGTGCCTGAAGAACTATGGACCAGAGGTTCATGACATCATACAGGAGGCAGGGATCAAAACTATCCCCAAGAAAAAGAAATGCAAAAATGCAAAATGGTTGTCTGAGGAGGCCTTACAAATAGCTGAGAAAAGAAGAGAAGTGAAAGGCAAAGAAGAAAAGGAAAGATACACCCCCTTTGAATGCAGAGTTCCAAAGAATAGCAAGGAGAGATAAGAAAGCCTTCCTCAGTGATCAATGCAAAGAAATAGAGGAAAACAATAGAATGAGAAAGACTAGAGATCTTCTCAAGAAAATTAGAGATACCAAGGAAATATTTCATGCAAAGATGGGCTTGATAAAGGACAGAAATGGTATGGACCTAACAGAAGCAGAAGATATTAAGAAGAGGTGGCAAGAATACACAGAAGAACTGTACAAAAAAGATCTTCATGACCCAGATAATCACGATGGTGTGATCACTCACCTAGAGCCCCACATCCTAGAGTATGAAGTCAAGTGGGCCTTAGGAAGCATCACTACAAACAAAGCTAGTGGAGGTGATGGAATTCCAGTTGAGCTTTTTCAAATCCTAAAAGATGATGCTGTGAAAGTGCTGCAGTCAATTTGCCAGCAAATTTGGAAAACTCAGCAGTGGCCACAGGACTGGAAAAGGTCAATTTTCATTCCAATCCCAAAGAAGGGCAATGCCAAGGAATATTCAAACTACCCCATAACTGCTTGCATCTCACACACTAGCAAAGTAATGCTCAAAATTCTCCAATCCAGGCTTCAACAGTACATGAACCGAGAACTTCCAGATGTTCAAGCTGGATTTAGAAAAGGCAGAGGAAGCAGAGATCAAATTGCCAACAACTATTGGATCGTGGAAAAGCAAGAGAACTACAGAAAAACATCTACTTCTGCTTTATTGACTATGCCAAAGCCTTTGACTGTGTGGATCACAACAAACTGTGGAAAATTCTTAAACAGATGGGAATACCAAACCATCTTACCTGCCTCCTGCAAAACCTGTATGCTGGCCAAGAAACAACAGTTAGAACCTGACATGGAATGATGGACTACTTCCAAATTGGGGAAAGAGTCCATCATGGCTGTATACTGTACCCTGCTTATATAACTTATATGCAGAGTACATCCTGTAAAATGCTGGGCTAGATGAAGCACAAGCTGGAATCAAGATTGCAGGGAGAAATATCAATAACCTCAGATACACAGATGACACCACCCTTTTGGCAGAAAGCAAAGAGGAACTAAATAGCCTCTTGATGAAAGTTAAAGAGGAGAGTGAAAAAGTTGGCTTAAAACTCAACATTCAGAAAACTAAGATCATGGCATCTGGTCCCATCACTTCATGGCAAATAGATGGGGCAACAATGGGAACAGTGGCAGACTTTATTTCCTGGGGCTCCAAATTCACTGAAGATGGTGACTGCAACCATGAAATTAAAAGACACTTGTTCCTTGAAAGAAAAGCTATGCCCAACCTAGACAGCACATTAAAAAGCAGAGACAGTACTTTGGCACCAAAGGTCCGTCAAGTCAAAGCTATGGTTTTTCCAGTAGTCATGTATAGAGTTAGAGTTGGACTATGAAGAAAGCTGAGCTTCGGAGAACTGATGCTTTTGAACTGTGGTGTTGAAGAAGACTCTTGAGAGTCCCTTGGACTGCAAGGAGATCAAACCAGTCAAACTTATAGGAAATCAGTTCTGAATATTCATTGAAGGACTGATGTTGAAGCTCCAATACATTGACCACCTGATGTGAAGAACTGACTCATTGGAAAAGACCCTGATGCTGAGAAAGATTGAAGGCAGGAGGAGAAGAGCATGACAGAGGATGAGACGGTTGGATGGCATCACTGACTTGATGGACATGAGTTTGAGTAAGCTCCGGGAGTTGGTGATGGACAGGGAAGCCTGGTGTGCTGCAGTCTATGGGGTCGCAAAGAGTTGGACATGACTGAGTGGTCCAACTTGGGCCCCCTTCTCTTTGAGGCTTTTGCTTTTGTCAAGCAGAAGTCAGAAATGGCCCTTCCCTTCACTTTATATTATGTAAGACCTCTTTCTTAATACATCTCAATATTAATGGCCTGAGTACTCAAATTGCAGGAAGGTTAAGAAGTATAAGGAAAAACAGGTATAAAACCCTGGTTCTTATTTTCATACTTCACTAAATATGACTGAGTTTTAACTATGGGTCATGCTAAGTCTTAACAACATTTTAAGAGAGCTTTATATTTTATAGAATACCTTATTTTCAGCATATATATGATCCTGCAATTCCACTGCTACATATATATGCAAAAATAAAAGTAAAAACATGAATTCCAAAAGATACATGCACCCCCATGTTCACTGTAGCATTATTTATAATAGCCTAAATATAGAAACTACCCAAGTGTCCATGGACAGATGAATGGATAAAGAAGATGTGATGTACACAGACACACGCAGTGGAATGCTAGCCCATAAAAAAGAGTGAAATTCTGTCATTTGCAGCAATGTTGCAAATGTTGACGGACCCAGAAAGTATGTTTCTTAATGAAATAATTCAGATAGGTAAAGATAAATATGGTTTCACCTCTTATATGTGGAAACTAAAAACAAAAGAAGCAAATGTGTATAACAAACTAACATATATATATATATATATAGGAAATGAACCAGTAGATATCAGTGAGGAGAGGAAATAGGGGAGGGGTAAAATATAAGCATAACATTAAGAGATAGAAACTACTGTGCATAAAATAAACAATCAGACTATATTGTATAGAACAGGGAAATAGTCATTATTTTGTAATAACTTTAAATGGAACATAATCTATAAAAATATTGAATCATTATGCTGTATACCTGAAAATGACATAATGTAAATCAACTATACTTCAGTTGAACTCCGGGAGTTAGTGATGAACAGGGAGGCCTGGTGTGCTGCAGCTCATGGGGTCGCAAAGAGTCGGACACGACTGACTGACTGAACTGAACTGAACTGAAATGAAGGTAAAGAAAATCTTAAACGATTATGTCTCTTAGGGCTTTTCTCCCTCCAAATGACCTTGAACTTTTCTGACTCTGAAAATCAATTTTTTCCAAGTCAGGTCTCTCAACAGCTAGACTCTGCAACTAACAGGTATAAGGGTGAAGATAAGAAGAGCGAGGGAAGAATAATAAACGGGCCAAAGACCAAATCCTATTTGGCTGCTTTGGTTTCAGCACGGATTTTACTTTATTTTTCTGACTATCGTAAGTGTGATGAGACCCTAGCGACCCTTATGAGCAGGAAGAATGCCTTTATATCTTATTTTCTCTGTGTGCAATATACATCTTCATCAACTCACTTTGTCTGCCAAATATTTGTTCCTCTCAGGATCCTTCCTTCCTCAGGCTGAGTTAGTGGTCTCTTTCCATAGGCTTTCCAAATGCCTTGTCTCATTGTTAGAATGAATCACGAGTTGCATTTATTTCAATAGATGTCTAGTTTTGTCTTTTTGTCTACTATTGTCTGTTTACAGTTTTTTTGTTTTTTCTTACCATTTTTTTACCTTTGTATTTCTGATGTCTAGCGCAGCACCTGGATGTTCATTAAAGGTTCACTGTGGGGCGGGGGGAAGGGCAGGTAAAGAGTAAACTGTGTTCTGTAGAGCTGGGCCGTAAAGTTCATTCATTCATTTTTTAATGTCTGAGTAATACTCCATTGTGTATATGTACCACAGCTTTCTTATCCATTCATCTGCTGATGGACATTTAGGTTGCTTCCATGTCCTGGCTGTTATAAACAGTGCTGCGATGAACATTGGGGTACACGTGTCTCTTTCAATTCTGGTTTCCTTGGTGTGTATGCCCAGGTTCAGGATGGGGAACACGTGTACACCCATGGCAGATTCATGTTGATGTATGGCAAAACCAATACAATATTGTAAAGTAACTAGCCTCTAATTAAAATAAAAAAATTTAAATTTTAAAAAAAGTTCATTCATTCAACGAGCCAGTCATCTAAAACTACTCCTTGAGCACCTACTATATGCTAATTAAGCACGGTCTAGGCATTAGCTTTAGTACCATGAACAAAAGAGAAAAAAATCCCCATTGAGATTACTTTCTAATAAAGGATGAAGATGATAACAAACAGAGAAAATATCAGGTTGTGATCAGTGGTCTGAAGGAAATTAAGCAAAGTGGAGAAACGGGTTAAGGGGGGAGGCAGATAGGAGGGTACTGTCTTTTACAGAGGCCAATTCCAAAAGGCCTGACCACCTCATGTAAGACTGTATGTGGGCAGAGACCTGAAGGACTCGTGGAAACAGATGATGTGGGTATCGGGGGGGCCGGGGGGCATTCCACGCCGAGGAAACAACAAATGCAAAGGTTCTGAGGCAAAATGGTACCCACTGTGCTTAAGGGACAGTGGTGAAGCCGTGTCAGCAGAGAAGGGGAGGGCAGCTAGTTACGTCTGGAAAGTCTTTCATGCAGGTATTTAAGTCTTTGACAAAGGTTTTGGATTTTATTTTAAGTGTGATAGAAGCTTGTCAGAAGGTTCTGGAACATCAGATTGACATGACATAAAGTCACAATTGACATGGCTTTAGTTTTTAATGCCCTGGAATAGGGCTTCCCTGGTAGCTCAGTTGGTAAAGAATCTGCCTGCAATGCAGGAAACCTGGTTCGATTATTAGGTCAGGAAGATCCGCTGGAGAAGGGACAGGCTACCCACTTCAGGATTCTTGGCCTTCCCTGATAGCTCAGTTGGTAAAGAATCCACCTGCAATGCAGGAGACCTGGCTTCTATCCCTGGGTTGGGAAGCTCCCCTGGAGAAGGGAAAGGCTACCCACTCCAGTATTCTGGCCTGGAGAGTTCCACGGACTGCATAGAGAGTCGGACACGTCTGAGCGACTTTCACTTTCAGTGTTTAGAGTATCACTCTGAATGCTGTGGTGGAGAAGCCTGTATGGAGCCGTGGTGGATGCAGGAACCCTGGTTAACCACTGAGACAGTGCAGGAGAGCTGCTGGGGGCTTAGGCCTGGGCTTGCCTTGGAAGGAAAATTATGACCAACCTAGACAGCGTATTCAAAAGCAGAGACATTACTTTGCCAACAATGGTCCGTCTAGTCAAGGCTATGGTTTTTCCAGTAGTCATGTATGGGTGAGTTGGACCATAAAGAAAGCTGAGCACCCAAGAATTGATGCTTTTGAATTGTGGTGTTGGAAAAGACTCTTTAGAGTCCCTTGGACGGCAAGAAGATCTAACCAGTCCATCCTAAAGGAGATCAGTCCTGGGTGTTCATTGGAAGCTGAAACTCCAATACTTTGGCCACCTCATGTGAAGAGCTGACTCATTTGAAAAGACCCCGATGGTGAGAAAGATTGAGGGCAGGAGGAGAAGGGGACGACAGAGGATGAGATGGCATCACCGACTTGATGGACATGGGTTTGGGTGAACTCCGGGAGGTGGTAATGGATAGGGAGGCCTGGTGTGCTGCGGTTCATGGGGTCGCAGAGTCGGACATGACTGAGTGACTGAACTGAACTGAATTGAGAAGTGGACTGATTGTGGAAGTGTCTGGAAGGCAAAGCCCACAGCATTTCCTAACAGAATGGGGTGGATGTTGAGATGCACGTCCAGATTAGGGGTGCCTTCAGAATCTGGGGCTTGACTAATTTGGTCAGTGGTCCTGCTCCATCCTGAGAAGAGGATGCAGAGGGCAGAGCTATTTTGTGGGTGTGGGTGAAAGAGGAGCCCTGCTCTGGACAGTGCTCAGGAGGGAAGCTCTCCTTGACCCTCTGAGGGGCCCTGGCTGGGTCCAAAAGTTAAACTGACAGAGACAGATTAACAGGAGAAAAGTAGATACATTTTAGTAAAATCTTACCTATATGGGAATCTTCACAAGAGAATGAAGACATGAAGAAGTGGCCATAGAAGGAAGCTTTTATACCTTCCAGACAAGGAAATAAGCCATTGTGAAGAATTGACAAGACAAAGGCGTTTGCGTGAAGTGGCAGCTAAGGAGATGAAGGTTAGTTTAACAAGGTCTGCTTGTACAAATTTTTTGGTCAGGAATTCCCAGTCCCTGGTGATAAGGTGTCCCTCCTCCTGGTACAGCGATGGGAGCTTTCACACGGGCGTTTGATGACCAGAGGTGCCCGTCTACTTCTGAAGTCCAGAGAAGGGTGGAGGCTGGTCAGAGTGCCCTTCCTGCTTCTGCCATGTGAGGAAATTCTTTCCGTTTAAGGCAGTTGACACGCCAAGGTGCCTCATTCGGGATGCATGAA
Organism: Bison bison bison; assembly: GCF_000754665.1. Lineage (NCBI taxonomy): Eukaryota > Metazoa > Chordata > Mammalia > Artiodactyla > Bovidae > Bison > Bison bison. Next base: position 2,709,790 of record NW_011495075.1, read on the forward strand.
CCCCGTCACTGTGTTTATTAACAGGTGTCTCTGACATAGAGGTTGGGTGTGGACAGGTGACTCCAGGAGTCAGCAGTGGATGGGAGAATGAGAGACTGGAGATGCAGGTCTCGAAGTCATGGGTGGGGTGAGGTTACACAGTGAATCTACACACAGAGATCAAGGGATGTGGCCTGGGCACATCAGTGTTTTGTCAGAACAAGTGGAAGAGTTGAATGTGTGCTCTCTCAGTCGTGTCTGATTCTTTGTGACCCCATGGACTGCAGCCCATCAGGATCCTCTGTCCTTGGGATTCTCCAGGCAAGAATACTGGAGTAGGTTGCCGTTCCCTTCTCCAGGGGATCTTCCCGAGCCAAGGACTGAACCCATGTCTCCTGCACTGCGGGCATATTCTTTACCCACTGAGCCATCGGGGAAGCCCCAAGTTGAAGAGGATGGAGAAAAAGGAAAAAGTGTTGCTCCTCTACTGCTGAAGTCCAGGTAGCCAAAGTAGATAGGAGTTTTCAGATGGTGGTCAGTTCCATCAAAAGATGCTGAAAGGCAGGTTAGGATGAAGATGGAGAATTATGGATTGACTTTGGTGATGAAGTGGTCATTGACATAATCAATGTCAATAGAGAAGTGGGGACTAAAGTCACTGGAGTGTGTTCCAAAGATTTGAAGGAATAGTGGAAATACTAAGTGTATACAGTTCTTTATAGGAGATTTCCTATAAAAGGAGTAGATAAATAAGGTGCAGCCAGACACAGATTTGGGTAAAGAGAAAGACTATTTTTGAACTTTTGATCTTGAAATGACAGTAGATGCACAAAGTGCTGCAAAATTTGCAGAGATCCCATGTTCCCCTCACCCAGCCTCGTGGTAATACAAAGGGTTTTTAGCAATAGCTTAACATGTCTCCGTGTCTCGTTTAGTCTAAGGTGTCTGCTTCCAACTTCTTTTTTCCCATGAGTTTTAATTGGTGAAAACTGTGTTGTTTGTCTTCTATACTTTCCCATATTCTGGATTTTGATTATTGCATCCTCATGAAAGATTTCGGAGAAGGCAATGGCACTCCACTCCAGTACTCTTGCCTGGAAAATCCCATGGATGGAGGAGCCTGGTGGGCTGCAATCCATGGGGTCGCTAAGAGTTGGACACAACTGAGCAACTTCACTTTCACTTTTCACTTTCATGCATTGGAGAAGGAAACGGCAATCCACTCCAGTGTTCTTGCCTGGAGAATCCCAGGGACGGGGGAGCCTGGTGGGCTGCCGTCTATGGGGTCACACAGAGTCGGACACGACTGAAGTGACTTAGCAGCAGTAGCAGTAGCAGCATGAAAGATTTTAACTCATTCTTTTGTATGCCTTGTTCTGATATGTATTTTCCTATAATTTTATGTAGAACGTTTATATGGACAGTCTTATGTCCTAGGGTTGGTACTTTTAAACGTGATATATCTGAGTTTTATAGTCTAGCCTAATTATTATAGTAATACTATATTGATCTTATTTTCATCATTTTATTTTTGGTTTTCTATTAGTTCCACTTTTTCTCTTTGATATTCCATGCTCTCTTTTGAACTGATGGTAATTTAAAAAACTCCTTCAATTAAAAAAAGTCCTTTGACAGATGGATAAAGAGGCTGTGGTACATATACACAGTGGAATATTACTCATCCATAAAAGGAACACATTTGAGTCGGTTGAACTGAGGTGGATGAACCTAGAGCCTCTTATGCAGAGAGAAGAAAATCAGAAAAAGAAATATTGTGTACTAAGCATATGTATGGAATCCAGAAAATGGAACTGGTGAACCTATTTGCAGGGCAGGATGCACAGACAGAGAGAACAGACTTCTGGACACGGTGGGGGAAGGAGAAAAGCCGCCAGTGGGAAGCTGCTGTAGAGCGCAGGGGACTCAGCCTGGTGCTCTGTGACGGTCTAGAGGGGTTCGGGGAGGGAAGCTCCAGAGGGAGGGAACGTATGTATGCATGTAACTCACTCACGTTGTTGTTCAGCAGGAACCAGCATATTTACACCACAAAGCAATTCTCATCCAATAATAATTTTTTTTAAACCTGTAGCTTTATGTGCTTCCTCCCCCACAATCGTCTATCCTAGAAACCTGTTTATTTCCAGTGTAGCACTTACCACAAGCATTGTTTTTAGCTTACTTAAAAATAGTAACACATTTATTGAGTACAAAAATAAGATGTATCACATTTTTGCATTCTTGGGGAAATTATCCCGTGTATTGGGGAACATAGATTACATAGGTCATTGCTCCTGTAAAGCCCTTAGCAGGTGAGGGGATAAGACCTTCTCCACAGCACACAAGTGGAAAGGCTGGACTCACATCTGAGCGGGGCATTGCAACTTGTGGAAAGACGCCCTGTGTGTGGTTTACATGTTTATTGGTGGGAACTTGTGTGAATTTTCATCTGATGGCTCCTGTCTTCCCCTGAAATAAGAAGTTGAACATATGAAGGTGTGATGAGGAGCTGCTGGGCTGGGGATTACGGGAAAGAGTCACCTAGCAGAGGGCCGATCTCTGGACTAAGAAAGTGCAGTAGAAGCACAGTTAACCCTCAGACTCTGTAAAGTTTGTGGTCCTCATCTTAAAGCAGGGTCAAGCAGAGTTTGTTTCTCTTCAGTTACATTCAGTTGTTTGGGTGAAAGGGTGGAATAAGTGGAGAGTTGAATTTTAGCCAGGGTTGGGGTCTCAAACAGAAAGCAGGACAAAAAAGAGACAGTGGTAAGATAACTGGAGAGCCACAGTAAGGAGTGATTTCTATGATGGGTCATGGAATCTAAACTCAGTAAGGAGGGAAGAGAGGGCATGAGGTAAAGAACAGTTGATGGACTGGAAACCCCAGTGGAGTCGCACATTTTTGGAGTTTAGATTCTGGAGTGAGCAAGCTTGAAAAGCAGGCAGCTGGAGTCAGAGAAGGGGAATGTGTGAAAGGAGACTGTGGAACCACTGCAGTGATTCGTTGGTAATAAATACACCTGGATACAAACTATAGGAGGGAAAAACTGAACTGAAGAATCACCGAGATTATGATGATGGCAGTTTTGGAGCGAGTAGCCGTAAACCAGATAGGAAATGATTTGAGGAATGACGGGGAGGGACCCAGACATCTGTGCATGACAAGCCAAGACCACCACCCCGTAGGATGCCTATACGCAGATGAGAAAAACACACACCCCAGCAAGCCCCTCCACACAGACGCTGCTGTGCAGAAGGTCAGCTTGGAAGTGAAGGGTGTTTTGAGCCCCTAAGAAAGAAGAACCTCACTCACACATGGTTCCACCTCTGAGCAAGGGCTCCTGGCTTAGGAAGAGGTCCAGTGTGCCCTCAGGTTGGAAGTTACCCTGCAGGCACTCTGTGCCCCTGCATCATCTGGCTGGAGTAGGTGATGGAGATTCAGGCTGTGGGCATTTTATGGAAAAGAAAGCAGCAGCTAGGAATAAGAGCACTGACTGCCTGTCCCTGCCTCACCTGGATGTGAGCGTGAAAGGAGAGAGGCATTTTCTGTGGAATCAGTATCCTCAGGGAGCATCCCCACTTAAGTAACAGAAGGTAACGATACTTTTGCAGAAGAGGATGGGCATACTAGGATTTTACGTCTGAAGAGTAACGTGTCTCAAAGGCACAGTGGAGGGGTTTGGGGATGTGGGAGGTTTTGAGACTGAATCTTGGGAAACAGTGGCAGATTTCATTTTCTTGAGCTCCAAAATCACTGTGGACAGTGACTGCAGTCACTAAATTAAAGGGCACTTGCTCCTTGGAAGGAAAGCTATGATAAACCTAGACAGCATATTAAGTAGAAGAGGTATCACTTTGCCAATAAAGGTCCATATAGTCAAAGCTATGGTGTTTCCAGTAGTCATGTATGGATGTGAGAGTTGGACCATAAAGAAGACTGACTGCTGAGGAATGGACACTTTCAAACTGTGGTTCTGGATAAGACTCATGAGACTCCCCTGACTGCAAGGAGATAAAAATCAGTCAATCCTAAAGGAAATCAACCCTGAATATTCTTTGCCAGGACTGATGCTGAAGCTGAAGCTCCAGTACTTTGGCCATTTGATGCGAAGGGCTGACTTGAAAAGACTGTGATCCTGGGAAAGATTGAGGGCAAGAGGAGAAGGGGGCAGCAGAGGACGAGATGGTTAGACGGCATCACTGACTCAATGGACGTGAGTTTGAGAAAACTCTGGTAGAAAGTGAAGGACAGGAAAGTAGCCTGCTGCAGTCCATGGGGTCACAAAGAGTCAGACATGACTTAGCAACTGAACACCAACTTGGGCTTCTTATGAAGATTAAAGTAACTTTGGATGAAGAGAATAATTGCATTTTGAGATGAGATGAACAATCAATTCTAATTGCCGCCTTGTCGATCTTTGCCCGACTTTGTCGAGGTTAGTGTAAAAGCCACAAGAGGAACATACAAAGAGAATTAAGTGTATCCCAGAATATGAATCATGACTGTCCTTAATAAAACCTCATTTATTCGGAACAAATTAATAGAGAAGTTGTCTTATTTTGATCTGAGCTGAACTAAAGCTTACTGTTTTATGGTATATGAAGGTAAGGTTTGCTTAACAAATTATTAATATAAATGATATTGCAGATGTTTAACTTACTTAGAAGTACTCTTTCCATGACATTTTCACATAAATGAGTTAAATTGATCCTGTTAATTACCAATGGGTCATTTAATGTGTTATAAATATATATATATTTATAAATATATATGTATTATATAAATATATATAACACATTAAATGACTCATTGGTAATTAACAGGATCAATTGAGAAGGCAATGGCACCCCACTCCAGTACTCTTGCCTGGAAAATCCCAGGGACAGAGGAGCCTGGTAGGCTACAGTCCATGGGGTCGCTAAGAGTTGGGCACGACTGAGCGACTTCACTTTCACTTTTCACTTTCATGCATTGGAGAAGGAAATGGCAACCCACTCCAGTGTTCTTGCCTGGAGAATCCCAGGGACGGGGGAGCCTTGTGGGCTGCCGTCTATGGGGTCACACAGAGTCGGACACGACTGAGCGACTTCACTTTCACTTTTCACTTTCATGCATTGGAGAAGGAAATGGCAACCCACTCCAATGTTCTTGCTTGGAGAATCCCAGGGACGGGGGAGCCTTGTGGGCTGCCGTCTATGGGGTCGCACAGAGTTGGACACGACTGAAGCGACTTAGCAGCAGCAAATATATATATGAGTGCATTTTCACACAGTAAAATCCTATTTATGATAAATAAATGTGTGCCCCTATAAATATAAAAATGCATCCTTATTCTAGCTGGAAGTATATTCCAATTTTGTCTCAACAGAAAACTTAATTTTCTACCCAGTTTTACAGTCTTAGATTAATAGTATCATCTAAGTCCTGCTTTCTTTCTTAATTCTAATGAACACCTATATCTTTAATTTAGAAATGACCTGTTAACGTATGTTACCTCCAGACCTCTTCAAAGAAGGATGCAGCTTGGACTAGTTTCAGAAAACCCCTATAATGGAAATTAGTTCTGATTCTGTTATTAATTAACTATCAAACCTCTACAAAATCACTTTGTAAAATATCAGATACTTACAGAGACTGAACCAGACAAGCTTTTGAAGTTCCTGTCAACTCTAAGGTTCATGGCCATTATTAAGTCTTAAATTAATAATGACCCAACTTTTCAAATGTGGTGTGTAGAGAAAGTCTCCCTAAATTTAATAATTGGAATTCATAAGCATGCATTTATTTAATGTCATGTTAATAAGGCTTATAAAAAAGTATATGGGATAGAAAGACCATACCATTTTCTATATCATACAACATTCTAAACAGAACTTTTACAATAACATTTTTCCTAGAGATTATTATACTAAGTGAAGTCAGACAGAGAAAGACAAATATATGATACCACTTATATGTGGGCTTCCCTGGTGGCTCAGACGGTAAAGAATTAGCCTGAAACGCAGGAGACCTGGGTTCAATCCCTGGGTTGGGAAGATCTCCTGGAGGAGGGCATGACAACCCACTCCAGTATTCTTACCTGAAGAATCCCCATGAACAGAGGTGCCTGGGGGGTTACAGTCCATTGGGTTGCAAAGAGTTGGACATGACTGAGTGGCTAAGCACAGGATAGCACATCACTTATATGAGGAATCTCAAATAATACAGATGAACTTATTTAAAAAAACAGACTGACAGATACAGAAAATAATCTTAAGGTTACCAAAGGGGAAAGGGATAAATTTGGAATTTGGGTTTAACAGATACAAACTGCAGTATATAAAATAGATAAACAAGGACCTACTATACAGCATGGGGAAATATAGTCAATATCTTGTAATAACCTATAAAGGAAAAGAATCTGAAAAAATTTATATAATTGAATTACTTCGCTGTATACCTTGAAACATTGTAAATCGACTACACTTCAATAAAAAATAACATCTTTCTAATTTAAAAATAAATGCATATTGGCTATTGAAAATTTGTAAAATAAAGCTACAGGCAAGGATTTCACTACCAATCCCCACAGCCATGTTTTAAATCTACACACTTGTCTCCTTTCTAGGAGTATATATTAATAAACTGTTACACAAATGAAAATAGTTTTATGAGCTGTTTTGTTTTCCTCCTAATAGCATCATTAAAAGTATATATTTTTAAAAGATAACCTTAACTTTCACCTCTGGTCATGATGGAGTAACTGTCACCAGATTTGCCTGACAGGAAATGATTAGAAAACAGGACTAAATACTCTAAAAAATTAATAAAAACCTCAATTAAATAGAATTGGGAGACCAGCAGGGGAAGCTCTCATGCCCTGGTACAAGAACAGAGCCAATGGGAAGAAGAAGGAGTCCTAACTGGCAAGGACTCAGCCAATGAAAAGCCATGGACTCTGTTTGCACAGCCCTCCTGACTTCTGACTTCCTGTGTTCTATTAAAAGCATTCTCCTTCCCTGGCCATGCGGGGACTTGCAGGTGGCTCACCATGTTTTCAGATCCCAAATTGCAGTTCTTTGCTGATCCCAAATAAATCCATCTTTGCTGGAGGAATTTCTGACAGTCTATTTGTTTCAGTCGACAATATGAAACAATTGTTTACAGCCACGAACGACAAGCAGCACAAAGTGTGTGATTGCTGAGATGGGAGGAAAAACAAGCCCTAATATTACTCTGGCTTTCTGGCCAGAGGCACCTTCCAGACTAAGTGCAAGGAAGCATGATCTAAGCAGAGTGCATCTCACACAGCAGAGAAATGAGTATGTGGGGAAGCCAACTGGAATTTATAAGGCAGAGCCACCAGAAAGGAAAGCAATACTTTAAAAAAAAATCCAAAATCACACAGAGGAGACTTGAAATTTTGGCAGGATACTAAATAGAGAATCTAAAAAGATAAACCTAATAGAGCTAAACTATTTTTAAAGACTCTTATAGCACCTTCCTAATACAGCTTAAAAATAAGCCTCAAAAATTAGGGTGATCCACAAATAAGTTAGGGTTTCCCTGGTGGCTCAGATGGTAAAGAATCCAACCATAATGTGAGAGACCTGGGTTCAGTCTCTATGTTGGGAAGATCCTCTGGAGAAGAGCATGGCAACTCACTCCAGTATTTTTGCCTAGAGAATCCTCATGGATAGAGGAGCCTGGCGGGCTGCAGTCCAAGGGGTCACAAAGAGTCAGACATGACTGAGCAATTAAGCACAAGTAAGTTGAAGGGTGAGCACCAAAGAATTGATGCGTTTGAACTGTGGGGCTGGAGAAGACTCTTGAGAGTCCCTTGGACAGCAAGGCCATCAAGCCAGTCAATCCTAAAGGAAATCAACCCTGAATATTCATTGCAAGGACTGATGCTGGAGCTGAAGCTCTAATATTTGTCTACCTGATGCAAAGAGCTGACTCATTAGAAAAGACCTTGATACTGGGAAGGATTGAAGGCAAAAGGAGAAGGGGGCAGCAGAGGACGAGATGGTTACATAGCATCACAGACTCATTGGATATGAATTTGAACAAACTTTGGGAGATAGTAAAGGACAGGAAAGCCTAGCATGCTGCAGTCCACACAAAGAGTCAGACATGACTTAGTGACTGAACAGAACAGAACAGGACAGACCAAGAAGTTATAATACATAGCTATCAAACAAAAACCGTCTAGATCTTTAAAAGGGAACAACAAACAGATCAAAACATTCACATGTCAACCATCTAATCCAAAAACTGCTAGATATGTGACGTGCATGGGACTCATTTTAGCTTGAAGAAAAATCAGTCACTAGACACAGAAAGAATGAAAGGAACAACTTCTATAAATTTCTATGATTTAAAAGGAAAAGATTAACAATTTGGAGGAAAATGAAATATTCAAAATAACCAAATGAAACTTCTAGAGTTGAAAAAATGCAGGCTTAAATCAAATACATGCTGGATGGGATTAATAGGAGGTTAGATGTTTCAAAATAAAAGATCGGTTAAAGATTTTATAATAGCCATTAACCAAGCTGGAGCACAAAGAAGGGAAAAAAGAAAACTGGAAAAAATAATGAATAGAGCATTGGTAAGTTCTAGAACAATACCAAGTCTTCTAACATGTTACTTCTCATATCAGGAATAAGAGACGGGACATCACTACAGACCCTATGGACATGTAAAGGATAAGAGGTTTTATTAAGTTTATTAAGTTTATCCCAATAAATTTGACAACTTAGATAAAATAAATAGATTTCTTAAAAAATATAAATTACACAAACTGGAAGATAAAATATTGAAATTCTCACTAGCTACATACCTAAGAAAAAAATGAATTCATAGTATGAACTTTCTTTCAAAATAACTTCTGGTCCAGGTAGATTCACTTGTAAACTTACCAAACATTTAAATAATAAATTATAAAGATCTTTCATCAGCTCTTTCAGAGAATAGAGGAGAAGGAAACATTTCTCAACTCTGTATATCCCAGTACTGCAAGGAGATCCAACCAGTACATCCTAAAGGGAATCAGTCCTGAATGTTCATTGGAAGGACTTATGTTGAAGCTGAAACTGAAAGGTTGTGGTTGAATCATGCGAATACACCGGGATTCTTGGCCCCCGGAGGAGAAGAATTCAATCCGGGGCCAGAGACAAGGCTTGATCGCTCAGAGCTTTTGTGTAATAAAGTTGTATTAAAGTATAAAGGAGATAGAGAAAGCTTCTGACATAGACATCAGAAGGGGGCAGAAAGAGTACCCCCCTGCTAGTCTTCAGCTGGATGTTATATAGTCACTAGCAGTCTGTTAATGAAAGAAAGGAATGTCTTAAAATTTAGAATGGCACCAGACCCCTCACCCATAAGATGCATTTTGGGATAATCTTGGCACCAAATGGTTTATCCTGGTCCATAAAATGATTAACTTGAATCTTGAAGAAGGGCAGACCACCATACAAATAGTTTCACTTACATAGATTAGGGGAACAATATCTGAGTATAACATACTGGTTTGTCAAGTAGGTTCTGGGCCAAGAGGTGGAACCGACTTGGAGACAGAGTTTGGGGTAAAGGCATAGCACATTAGCATAGCTTAAGACAAACATTTCCATAAGAAAAAGGCATTGGTTATCTCTAGGCTCAAGAATAGCTAACTTCAGGTGAAACCAGGTGTCATTATGGCCACACAGTATTTTAAGAGAAACCTCCCTTTAAATTTGTATAGAGAAGGAAAAAATATTGCTAGTTTGTTTCCTCCTGCCGCTTAAGAGAGAAAAGTGTCTGACACTTGCAGGCTATTTCCTCCATTTGGAGACCCCTGGCCTTCCTGCCTGTTACCCTCTCATTTTCATTGACTCCAGTCCCCAGGTCCTGGTCTACAAAGACTGTGAAAAGTTTGTCCTTTCTTCCTCCTTGAGAATTCCAGACCCCTCTCTCCTTGGGGACCCCTAGATTTCCTATCAACCTGCCTAGGAAATGACTCTCTCAAAACTCCAATACTTTGGCCACCTGTTTTGAAGAGCTGACTTACTTTAATACACCCTGATGCTGGGAAAGATTGAAGGCGGGAGGAGAAGGGGATGACAGAAGATGAGATGGTTGGATGACATCACTGATTCAATGGACATGAGTTTGAGTAGACTCTGGGAGTTGGTGATGGACAGGGAGGCCTGGTGTGCTGCAGTCCATGGGGTCAGAAAGAGTCGGACATGACTGAGCAACTGAACCAAACTGAAAACCAGAGAAAGATATTAAAAGAAAAGAAAATATTAACAATACAATTTATGGTTTCAAGACCAGATGGAATTTATCCCATTGATACAATATTAACATTCAAAACAGCCACACATCAATAATTAATGTATTTAACCACATTATCAGAATAAAGAGAAAATATAAATCAATAAATAAAAACAAAAATAAAAAATTAATGTAGTTCTTTACATTAAATAGAATAAACAGGAAACATAATCATTTAGATGGCTATAGGGGCATTTGACAAAATCTAACATATGCTTCCAACCTAGATAGCATATTCAAAAGTAGAGACATTACTTTGCCAACAAAGGTCCATCTAGTCAAGGCTATGGTTTTCCCAGTGGTCATGTATGGATGTGAGAGTTGGACTGTGAAGAAAGCTGAGTGCCGAAAAATTGATGCTTTTGAACTGTGGTGTTGGAGAAGACTCTTGAGAGTCCCTTGGACTGCAAGGAGATCCAACCAGTCCATTCTAAAGGAGATCAGCCCTGGGTGTTCATTGGAAGGACTGATGCTAAAGCTGAAACTCCAGTACTTTGGCCACCTCATGGGAAGAGTTGACTCATTGGAAAAGACTCTGATGCTGGGAGGGATTGGGGGCAGGAGGAGAAGGGGATGACAGAGGATGAGATAGCTGGATGGCATCACCGACTCGATGGAC
>NW_011495075.1:2721228-2724356 GCF_000754665.1 Bison bison bison
TGGCTGGATGGCATCACTGACTCAATGGACGTGAGTCTGAGTGAACTCCGGGAGTTGGTGATGGACAGGGAGGCCTGGCGTGCTGCGATTCATGGGGTCGCAAAGAGTCGGACATGACTGAGCGACTGAACTGAACTGAACTGAACATACACTTAAGATGAAATCTCTTGGTAAACTAAATAAAGGAGTTACATCAACCTGATAAGAAGGACCTATTAAAACCAAAAGATAACATGCATTTAAATACGAATCTCTAATATTAAGAAAAACAGGAATGTTGTCCTTCATAGCTGCTATATAACAAATTGCACTGGATGCCCTCCAAAAGTAAGACAATAAAATGAAAAGGCTTTCAGACTGGAAAGAGAAAAGTACAGCTCTCATTATTTCTATACAATGTGATCATGTATGTAGAAGATCTCAAGAAATCTGCCTAAGAGCTCTTACGACTGTGCTTAGTTGCTCAGTCGTGTCTGACTCTTTGCGACCGCATGGACTGTAGCCCGCCAGGCTCCTCTGTCCATGGGATTCTCAAGGCAAGAGTACTGGAGTGGGTTGCCATTCCCTTCTCCAGGGTATCTTCTCAACCCAGGGGTCGAACCTGGGTCTCCTGCATTGCAAGTGGATTCTTTACCATCTGAGCCACCAGAAAATCTCATTATAACTAATAACTGAAGTTAGGAAGGTCAAAGCACATGTGGTCAATAGACAAGAGCCATTTTTTTCTGTATCCTATCAACAAACAAATGAAAAATTAAATGTATACAATAATTCCATGTACAAAAGCATCAAAAACATAAACTTCTTAAGGATAAATTAGGAAAGATGTATAAGAACTCCATAAAGAAAACTATAAACGCTGCTGAGAGGAGTTAAAGAAATCTTAAAGAAGTGGTGAACTGCATCCTTTTTAGACATTGGGAGATTATATTGGAGCTGGCCAAAAAGTCCATTTGGATTTTTGCATAAAATGCTGTGAAACAAACTTTTTGGCCAGCTTAATGTTAAGATATAGTTTTTCCAAATTAATCCTCAGATTCTATAATTTCAGGGCTTTTTTGGCGGGTAGAATTGACTGGAAGGACCTTGAATAGCTAAAACAATTTTATAAAGGGAAAGAACAAATTTGGATGATTCACACTTTGATTTTTATGATTTATAATAAAGTTACAATAATCAAAATGGTGAGTATTAGTATAAGATAAAGTGTATAGATCAATAGATCAGAGCAGGGAGTCCTGAAATAAATTGACACATACTGATTTTCAATAAGTGACCAAGGTAATTTAATGAAGGGAAGAATAGGCCTTTTCAACAGATGAACTTTTATTAATTCACATGGGAAAAAACATCTTTGACTCTTACCTCACACCTTCAGAAAACTAACTAGAAGAGACCAGAGACTCAATGTGAAAGCTGAAACCACGAAAATTTCAAAAAGAAACATAGGCTATAATCTTTATAATTCTAGAGTAGGCACAGATTTCTTGGGATACAAAATGATTACCATAAAATGAAAAATTGATAAATTGGTCATCATCACAATAAAAACCTCTTTTATAAAGAAAGACACTGTTAAGGACAATGCATAGATCAGGAAAACATTTGTAGTACATACAGCTCAAAGGGGACTTAAATTGAGGACAGAGAGAGAGAGAGAGAGCTCTTACAACTCAATAATAAGGCAACCAAATTAATAAAAATTATCAAATGAGACAGTAATATATGTGTGAAAGTGAAGTTGCTCAGTTGTATCCAACTCTTTGCGACCCAGTGGACTGTAGCCTACCAGGTTCCACCCTCCATGGGATTTTCCAGGCAAGAATACTGGAGTGGGTTGCCATTTCCTTCTCCAGCAGATCTGCCCAACCCAGGGATTGAACCCGGGTCTCCCGCATTGTAGGCAGACATTTTACTGTCTGAGCCACTAGGGAAGTCCAATGTATGTGTAATGTTATTTAAAGAACTATCCTTTGTATGTAGAATGACCAGACACAATTTCTCTGGGATCTTTCAAGTTACTATTTGTTGTTTCTTTTTAAAGTATCCTGATTTTGATAAAATGGGAATCCTATTTATAACTTTTAAATCATTTTTTAAGAACATAGTCTATTGTTTCTCTTTAAAATAGTTCAGTATAAGCACTATGTCCAGATGTGTAGTTTTTCTTTAATCTGTATCTTAGGTGAGGATCTGTGCGAGTTGTTAGCATATAAAGTACCCTCATCCAGAATCTGGGCCTTCCCAGGTGGCTCACTGGTGTAGAATCCGCCTGCCCATGCAGGAGTCACAGGTTTCCTCTCGGTGTCAAGAAGATACCCTGAAGAAGGGAATGTAAACCCACTCCAGTATTCTTGCCTGAAGAGTTCCGTGGTCAGAGGAGCCGGGCGGGATACAGTTTAGGAGGTCGCAAAGAGTAGGACACGACTTAGCGACTAACAACAGCAATCCAGAATCTACAAGGTGCTTAGTTTGCTCTTGACCATCAAGAATGTACAACACAGGGGAGTCTAGAGCAACTGTTTTAAGTGTGAATGATTGAATAAGAAGGCTTGTCAATTAGATAAAGGATATTATAAATAACTGGACAACTGAGCAGTATTCAAGACATGTCATTGGCTAGAAACACTATATAGTTATCTACATCTTTATAAGAAAAAAATATAAGAATAGCAAGTTCAACGGTCTAGGACCTTTTGAGAAAAACTGGTTTTGACTCCTTCCACCTAGGAGAGGATGAACAAGAAGAGGCCTGCTGGTCCTGCCTAAAGAATCCTGTTGCTTCCACTTTGTGGTAATCTTTATTGCCAAGTGGTGATTGGAATGCCTGCAAAGCCAGAAAGCAAAGAACTTTCCCACTTCCAGGACCTGGGAAATAGATGTGGAAAGAGTGTCAGACTTTATTTTTTGGGGCTCCAAAATCACTGCAGATGGTGACTGCAGCCATGAAAATTAAAAGACGCTTACTCCTTGGAAGGAAAGTTATGACCAACCTAGATAGCATATTCAAAAGCAGAGACATTACTTTGCCAACAAAGGTCCGTCTAGTCAAGGCTATGGTTTTTCTGGTGGTCATGTATGGATGTGAGAGTTGGACTGTGAAGAAAGCTGAGTGCCAAAGAATTGAT
>NW_011495075.1:2724959-2731488 GCF_000754665.1 Bison bison bison
GGACGTGAGTCTGAGTGAACTCTGGGGGTTGGTGATGGACAGGGAGGCCTGGTGTGCTGCGATTCATGGGGTCACAAAGAGTTGGACACGACTGAGCGACTGATCTGAACTGAACAAAGGTAAATGATAGAGGTTTTTTTTTTTTTTTTTTTTTCTCTCGGGAAGATCCCCAGCAGAAGGCAATGACAACTCCCTCCAGTGTTCTTGCCTGGAGAATCCCATGGACAGAGGAGCCTGGCAGACTACAGTCTATGGGGCTGCAAAGAGTAGGACACAACTTAGAGGTTAAACAGCAGCCATCCAGGATCTATACGACTTTAAAATATCAGCAAGATTTGGTGAGTGAAAGACTACTGATGAAGGTAAAGTTTCTGTGCCATGAATTAAATTGTTGTTTAGTTACTCCGTTGTGTCTGACTCTTTTGCAACCCCATGGATGGAGGCCTGCCAGGCTCCTCTGTCCATGGGATTTCCCAGCCAAGAATAGTGGAGTGAGTTGCCATTTCCTTTTCCAGGGGATCTTCCTTACTCTCCTCTCAAAAATAAGAAGGACTCTTATTAAGGAAATGTTGCTTACGTGTTCTCTTAGGTTCATAAAGAATCACAAAAGTTGATTTTAACTAAACCCAGGAAGGCTTCAAATGGTCATGACAAATAATTAGCATAATAACATTTTCAAGGGCCCACAATAAAGTTTGTGAAATGCAGAAGTTGTTGCCTTTGAAATTTCCACAAAGAGAATAGAAAGTTGAGTTGTCCTGCTGCTGCTGCTGCTGCTGAGGCGCTTCAGTCGTGTCTGACTCTGTGCGACCCCACAGACGGCAGCCCACCAGGCTCCCCCGTCCCTGGGATTCTCCAGGCAAGAACACTGGAGTGGGTTGCCATTTCCTTCTCCAATGCATGAAAGTGAAAAGTGAAAGTGAAGTCGCTCAGTCGTGTCCGACTCTTAGTGACCTCATGGACTGCAGCCCACCAGGCTCCTCTGTTCATGGGGTTTTCTGGAGTGGGGTGCCATTGCCTTCTCCATGAGTTGTCCTAAAACATTCTAAAAAATGTCCTCTAAGACCCTGGATCGTGTAACTCTCCAAAAGTCTTCCAAGCAATTTGACATGAATACAGAGAAGGAGAAGAAGTTAAGGAAGACTTGGCTTTGAGCCTTGAAACAGAGGATGACAGTCCATCCAGAGAAATGTACTCCGGCACAGCGGAGTGGCAGGCAAGGAACTGCAAGTGAGCAGGTGGGGAAGGGCACAGTGGAGGAGCAGGTGGACCGTTCATACTGATTCCTGACAGTAACGCTTTCCTTTGATTATTTTCTAAGGTCACACAATTTTTTGCCAATTTTTTTCCTGTAATATTTCTGAAGACAGACAACCTATTCCTGCTTTGTCATTTTCTAAACCCATCTATTCCTTTTGTGAAGCCTGGGCAACACTGGCCCTTTTAAATGCTCTGGCAACATCCACGTTTCCTCAGATACAGAGTGGTTTTGCAATTCCATCTCTACGTTTTTTCATTGTTCTGGTGTATCATCTGTGTAGACCTAGAGTTTTGAGTTCATTTAAAACAATTGTCTCTTTTAATCTTCTTGCTTATTTTGAGCTTTCATTCCCCTTTTAATGATGTTCATCTCTTTAAAAAGATTGCAAGTTCAGACGAATTCAGTTTGGCCTTTGCCCCTTGTCACTTAGTTCAAGTTGGTAATATGGTTGTGTTTCATTTTAGATGCTGTTTTCATTTGGCCCGACAGATTATTAGACAGGATTTTGTATGGTCTTGTTAGGGGAGTGTTTGCTGTAAAAGACTTTCTTTGTAAATTGCAACTTCACGTCATTTAATCATTATTTTAACAGACAGCAGTGCGGTGTTTTCACAGCCACTGGTTAACCAACAAATAAGTCAACCTATGGCCTTTTCTGGGTGGGAGGGAGCCACAGAAATAGCATCATCCTTCTTTTCTGTAATTAAAAGAAGTGAGCTACCTTATTATAAGAAAACACAGGGAAGCTTTGTAACACCTAACTTCTAATGTTTCTGGAAATTCAATCCATTGAGATGCTTTCCTCCAAATTGAAGAAAAATAAAACTGCTCCTAGGCTGAGGTTTTGGTGTGTCAAGTTTCAGCTTACAATAGATGTTTTATGGCACACTTAGGAATCACTAAAAATAAGAAGGCACGTAGAACCGCTGACACAGCCTCTTTTAAGGGGCTGCTCCCTCCTGGCACCGATACAATTTTATCCAAGAGCTGGAGCTGGTGGGTCCAAGTTTCTCAGTCCCAGAGGGGCAGGATGAAAATGTGAGAAAAAAGTGCTTTTTATCGGTAAACACTCCCTCAATTTTTTAGAAAATTTGTTAGTGAGTACAACATCCAAAAAATATACTCTCAGTGTGCAAGGGATTCCTAAGTCAGTTTCGAGGTTCAAAACAGGATTGCTTAGGTAGTTGTGATATTTTGAAACCATGAATTAAAAGAAATAACTAAAGGAAATCTACCTTTGCTTGCTTTAAAAAAAAATGAAATGATAGTTCAGAAATAGAGTGAATACCTTAATTATAACATTTCAGAGTTCCCCTTGCTTAATTTTCTATTTTCTATTCCCGGGAAGTAGGTGAGTTAGTTCAAGAAAGAGCAACTAGAAATTGTTATTATCAAGGGAGAAATATATATGGACAATTTTTTTTTTTATTTTACTACTAATAAAAGGATATAAGATTTGGAAGTTTAACTTTCTCTGAACCAAAAGAAGAGTATTAAACTACAGAGTGCGCAAAACTTTTTAGTCAAAGGTCTATACATGATAGTTTAATTGTAACTCACACAAAATAGGATTTAATCATGAGGAAACACTTTATTATTTAAAATATATACATCTTTATTCATGAGGAAACACTCCATTATGAACTTCTACTTAAAGTTATAATCAATGTCATTTTGAAGATCATGCATTATGTTAGTTTTCTATGGCTGCTGTAATTAGTAAGTACGAAGATAGTGGCTTAAAAGAACATGTTTATAGGCAGCCAGTTTGCCTGGAGAAACCAGGCCTCACAGACAGTCACACTGGCCAGCCCCACCCACCGACACACCTACAGTAACCACGCACCACCACTAAAGGAGGGTGCTTGTAACCCACACAGGGACACCCTGCAGTACCTGGCTCTGGTGACCATGGGGGATTGCTCTCCTGAGCCCCACAGAGAACCTTCTACATAAACCCACCCCTTCAGAAATGGGAGATGTAGCTCAACTATTGAATACACAGAAATAAGCACACAGGATGGGCAGAGTGAGGGGACAAAGAAATATGTTTCAAATGAAAGGGCAAGACAACCCCAGAGAAAAAGAACTAAACAAAATAGAGATACATAATCTGAAAAGATCTTCTGGAGAAGGAAATGGCAACCCACTCCAGTATTCTTGCCTGGGAAATCCCATGGACAGAGGAGCCTAGTGGGCTATAGTCTGTGGGGTTGCCAAGTCAGACACAATTTAGCGGCTGAGCATGCATGCAATCTCCCAATAAAGGGGTCAGAATAATGGTCATAAGTATGCTCACTGAGCTTGGGTGAAGAATGGATAAACATGGTAAGATCTTGAACCAAGAGTAAAAAAAAAGAACCAATAAGAGTTGAAGAATACCATAACTGAAATGAAAAATACACTACATGGAATCAACAGCAGTTAGATAATGCAGAATAATAAGGATCAGTGATCTTGAAGAAAGGGTAGAGGAAATCACCATGCTGCAAAGCAAAACAGAAGAAAAGGGGGTCATTTAAAGCAATGATCCCCAACCTTTTAGACCCCAGGGATGGCTTTCACGGAAGACAGCTTTTTCCATGGATTGGGGAGATTGGGGAGGGGGTGGTTTCAGAATGATTCCAGCTCATTGCATTCAGTGTGCACTTTATTCTATTATTATTATCTCAGCTCCACCTCAGATCATCAGGACTTAGATCCTGGAGGCTGGGGACCTGGCTTAAAGGATCTCTGGAATAACATCAAGCATACTAACATTCTTATTATAGGGTTCCTTGAAGGAGAAGAGAGAGGGAAAAGGGCAGAAGACTTATTTCAAGAAATAATGGCTGAAAACTTCCCTAACTTGGTAAAGGAAGCAGGCATCCAAGTCCAGGAAACAGAGACATTATAATTAAAACTTCAAAGTTAAGCATGAAGAGAGATTCTTAAAACCAACAGGAGAAAAATAACTAGTTAAGTACAAGGAAACCTCCAAGAAACCATCAGCTGATTTTTAAGCAGAAACTTTACAGAGCAGAAGGGAGTAGCACAATATATTCTAAGTGCTGAAAAGAGAAAATGTACACACAAGAGTAGTCTACTCAGGTTATCATACAGAGCTTAAAAAATATAAAGGGTTTTAAATGTTTTATGGAGACACAAAGGACCCCAGATAGCCAAAGCAATACAGAGAAAGAAAAATGGAGCTGGAGGAATCAGGCTCCCTGATTTCAGACTATACTGCAAAGCTATTGTCATCAAAACAATATGGTACTGGCACAAAAAAACCAGAAATATACATCAATGGAACAGGATAGACAGCCCAGATGTAAACTTACACACCTATGGTCAATTAATCTATGACAAAGAAAGCAAAACAATACAATGGAGAAAAGACAGTGTCTTCAATAAATGGTGCTGGGAGAACTGGACTTATACACGTTAAAAAATTAAAGTAGAACATTCTTTAATACATACACAAAAATGAACTCAAAGTGGATTAAAGGGCTAAATCTAAGACCTGACACTCTATAACTCTTAGAGGAAAATATAGGCAGAACACACTTTGATGTAAATCACAGCAATATCTTTTTCAATCCATCTCTTAGAGTAATGGAAATGAAAACATAAAATAAACAAATGGGACCTAGTTAAATTTAAAAGCTTTTGCACAGCAAAGGAAACCATAAAAAAATTAAAAGACAACCCACAGAATGGGAGAAAATATTTGCAAACAATGCAAAAGAAAATGGATTAATCTCCAGATTTTACATACAGCTCATGCAGGTCAAAAAAAAAAACAACACAAATAACCCAATCCAAAATTAGGCAGAAGACCTGAATAAATATTTAACAACAACAACAAACCACACAGATAGCCAACAGGCACACAAAAAGATGCTCAGCATCTCTAATTATTGGAGAAATGCAAATCAAAACTACAGTGAACTATCACCTCACACCAGTCAGACTGTCCATCATAAAAATGTCTACAAATAAATGCTGGAGAGGACATGGAGGGAAGGGAACCCTCCTACACTGTTGGTGGGAATGTAAATCAGTACATCTACTATGGAGAACAGTATGGAGTTTCTTTATAAACTGAAAATAAAGCTATCATATGATCCAGCAATCCCACTCCTGGGCATATATCTGGAGAGAATCATAATTTGAAAAGATACATGTACCCAGCTGTTCACCGCAGCACTATTATAATAACTGAGACATGGAAGCAACCTAGATGTCCATTAACAGAGGAATGGATTAAGATGTGGAATATTACTGGAATATTACTCAGCCATAAAAAAGAATGAAATAATGCCATTTGCAACGACATGGACAGACTTAGAAATCATATTTCCTGAAGTCAGAGGGAGAAAGACGAGCATCGTATGATTTTGCTTATATGTGGAATCTAAAAAGAATTATACAAATGAACTTATTATAAACAGGAATACAGATTTGAACACTGAGCAAATTCCACAAAACAACTTCTGAATGCGGGCAGAGGACATCAGGCACCCAGAAAGGCAGCCCATTGTCTTCAAAAGGAGGTAGGACAAAATATAAAAGATAAAAAGACAAAAGAGGCAGGGATGGAAATCTGTCCAGGGAAGGGAGTCTTTAAAAAGGGAGAAGTTTCCAAACACCAGGAAACATTCTCACTGGCAGGTCTGGGGCGAGTCTTGGAATCTCAGAGGGCAACATAACGGGGAGGAAAAATAAATAATTAAATAATAAAACCCCACAGATTATGTGCCTAACGGCAACTCCCAGCTGAGAAGCAGCCCAGATGCTCGCATCTGCCACTAGCAAGTGGGGGCTGGACAGGGAGGCGCGGGCTGCATTGCAGAGGGTAAGGACCGGGCCTGAATGCCCCGGGGGCAATCTGAGTGAACTAACTAGAGGTAGCAACCCAGACTGTGGGATAGCTATCCCGCGAAAAGCCCTAACCTAAGACACTGCCAGGCCCGCTCACAGAACAAAGGACTGAGCAGAGCTAGCTGGCTGCCAACCGGCCAGTCAGGGCCGGAGACAGGCAGGCAGGGGCAGTCAGAGCTGGAAGCGGGCAATTGTGGCCCCAGAGAGGCATCCTCTACCAAACTGCAAGCAGAATTTGTTGCTAACCAAGACTTCTTGGGATTCTGGATGGTCGACATCTGCCGGGAGGGTTGCAGCCAGAGATCAGCTCCCCAGAAGACACACACGGCACACCTGAGAAGGTGAGCGGGTTTTACACCCAGAAAACCGAGCGGCAGGGACTGGAGAGGCGATAAGTCGCAG
>NW_011495075.1:2731588-2751710 GCF_000754665.1 Bison bison bison
TACACCCACAAAACCGAGCGGCAGGGACTGGGGAGGTGATAAGACACACCCCCGACCTGGGGGCGACTGCGCTCGCCAAGCACCTGGTCGCCTGAGCTGCTCGGACCTGGGACGGGCACAAAACGCAGGCCCAACCAAGTCTGCGCCTCTGAGGAGTACCTGAGAACCTGAAGCTGAGCGGCTTAGACCTGGGAAATGCACGCAACCCAGGGCCCGCCTCAGACAGTTTCCAACAGAGCAACCTAGAGCCTGAGCAGTGTAGACCATGAAAGCACACACGCGGTGAGCGGGGGCAAACCCAGTGCGGCTGAGACGCTGCGAGCACTCCCCACACACGCCGGTGATGCTTGTTTGCAGTGTTCCTCCCGCCCCACAGCACAACCGAACAAGTGAGCCTAAAAAAGTGACCACCACCACCCCCTTGTGTCAGGGTGGAAATTAGACACTGAAGAGGCCAGCAAACAGTAGTTAAAACAAACAGAGGGAACCGCTTTGGAAGTGACAGGTGCAACAGATTAAAACTCTATAGTTAGCACTGACTACATAGGAAGGGGCCTACAGATCTTGAGAAGTATAAGCCGGATCAAGGAACTATCTGAAAATGAACTGACCCCACACTGTCCACAACAGCTCCAGAGAACATAAGCAAAACACTCTCGGACATAAATCACAGAAGGATCCTCTATGACCCATCTTCCAATATTCCAGAATATTGGAAATAAAAGCAAAAATAAACAAATGGGACCTAGTTAAACTTAAAAGCTTCTGCACAACAAAGGAAACCATAAGCAAGGTGAAAAGACAGCTTTCAGAATGGGAGAAAATAGCAAACGAAGCAACTGACAAAGAATTAATCTCAAAAATATAAAGCAACTCCTTCAGCTCAATTCTAGAAAAATAAACTACCCAATCAAAAAATGGGCCAAAGAACTAAACAGACATTTCTCCAAAGAAGACATACAGATGGCTAACAAACACATGAAAGGATGCTCAACATCACTCGTTATCAGAGAAACGCAAATCAAAACCACAATGAGGTACCATTTCATGCCAGTCAGAGTGGCTGCGATCCAAAAGTCTACAAGCAATAAATGCTGGAGAGGGTGTGGAGAAAAGGGAACCTTCTTACACTGTTGGTGGGAATGCAAACTAGTACAGCCACTATGGAGAACAGTGTGGAGATTCCTTAAAAAACTGGAAACAGAACTGTCATATGACCCAGCAATCCCACTGCTGGGCATACACACCGAGGAAACCAGAAGGGAAAGAGACACGTGTACCCCAATGTTCATTGCAGCACTGTTTATAATAGCCAAGACATGGAAGCAACTTAGATGTCCATCAGCAGATGAATGGATAAGAAAGCTGTGGTACATATATACAATGGAGTGTTACTCAGACATTAAAAAGAATACACTTGAATAAGTTCCAATGAGGTGGATGAAACTGGAGCCTATTATACAGGGTGAAGTAAGCCAGAAATAAAAACACCAATACAGTATACTAACACATATATATGGAATGTAGAAAGATGGTAATGATAACCCTGTATGTGAGATAGCAAAAGAGACACAGATGTATAGAACAGTCTTTTGGACTCTGTGGGAGAGGGAGAGGGTGGGATGATTTGGGAGAATGGCACTGAAACATGTAAATTATCATATGTGAAATGAATCGCCAGCCCAGGTTCGATACATGATACAGGATGCTTGGGGCTGGTGCACTGGGATGACCCAGAGGGATGGGATGGGGAGGGAGGTGGGAGGGGGGTTCAGGATGGGGAACACATGTACACCCATGACAGATTCATATCAATGCATGGCAAAACCACTACAATATTGTAATTAGCCTCCAATTAAAATAAATAAATTTATATTTTAAAAAACATAATAAAAGAAACAAGAATGAAAAAAATTTTTAATAAAAATATAAAAAAAACACTTTCTAACACTAAATTTACAAGGAATAATCACTTCCAATACTTTGACCACCTGACGTGAAGAACTGACTCATCAGAAAAGACCCTGATGCTGGGAAAGATTGAAGGCGGGAGGAGAAGGGGATGACAGAGGATGAGATGGTTGGATGGCATCACCGACTAGATGGACATGAGTTTGGGTAAATTCCGGGGGTTGGTGATGGACAGGGAGGCCTTGCGTACTGCAGTCCATGGGGTCACAAACAGTCAGACACGACTGAGCGACTGAACTGAACTGAACCATTTTCAATGATTGCAGTATTTTGAAAGCCATTAATGTGCTTTTTACTCTGACTTTTTGAGTAGGAGACCATCATATTGATTGACATCTGGCTGGGGGAGGAGGTAGAGAGAAGGATTTTTTCACTCAAAGATGCAAATAAGGGCTTCCCTGGAGGCTCAGTGGTAAGGACTCCACCTGCCAATGCAGGAGACACAGGTTTGATCCCTGATCCAGCAAGATCCCCCCATGCTGCCGAGCAGCAAAGCCATGCACCACAACTACTGAGCCTGTGTCCCAGAGCGACTGAAGCCTGTGCATCCGAGAGCTCATGCTCAACAAGAGAAGCCGCTGCAATGAGAAGCCCGTCCACTGTATTAGACAGTAGCACCTGCTTGCCACAACTAGAGGAGACACCCGAGCAGCAACAAAGACCCAGCACAGCCAAAAGAAACAAATACATTGTTTCTTTAAGGATGCAAAGAGGAAGAATGAAGTGATTTCCAGCTTCTAGTATGCAAAATAAGATTAGCAGCAAGAAATAACTTCGAATGTCAGGCATTCCTTTTGAGTGACTATAATCTCCAGGAGAATAGCTATTTTCTGTTTTGTTTATGGCCGCGTCCCCTGTGAATAAAGCCCAGTAACAGACTCTCAACAAAGAGCAGACATTCAACAAATATTTAGTGGACGAATGAACAAATGAACAAGGGAGTTTAATATCTTTATCTCCTCCTTTAATACATCAGAAACCAAGCCTGGAGCTGCCAATTCAACCTGGAGTTGCCAAATTCATGGAATTCTCCCCTAGAGTAGAAAATAAAACTTTCTGTAATAATGAAGGCCTCTTCTATGAAAGAAAGAATGTGCTTCTGGGAGAGGAGGGGGCAGGAAGGAGGTTTCACCCTTATCTCCCCAAGGAGATTATAGAGGAAGAGAAAAGAAGGAGAAAGACTACCAGAATGTGTGCCCTGATTTCTGTGCATTGAACAAGTAAAGATAACACTGAAGGCAGAGGAAAACCTGACCCCATTTTGTTTCAGACTTCTGAAAATGATGACCCTCGTGTGGCTCTCACCAACTCGAGGAGGGGTGATGTCAATCTGCCAGGGTGATTTGGTCAGACAAAGAAAGGTACTAAAATTTAGTATTTCTGAGCAACTTTACCTGGTTCTTCTGCGGCACAGATGAGATCAAGAAGTAGCTGCAGAGTGACCAAGGAGCCTGGCAGAAGGGGCACCATGCTGGGAAGCAAAGTGAAGCTGAAGCAAGGCCTGCAGAACAAAGGTCAGGTCCCCACTGAATGAGGGTCAGAACTGACTTCCCAGCACGGAGCTGCTGCTGGGAGGGGCCGTCTTCCCAGGTGTGTTAGTTTTCTATTGCTGTGTAACTAATGACCACAAGTGAGCAGCTTAACACAATACACATGTTTTATCTCATGGTTTCTGTGGTCAAAGGTCTAGGCGTGACTTAACTGGGTCCTCTGCTCAGGGGCTCACAGGCTACAATCAAGGTGTTGGTAGGCTGTGTCCTCATGCAAAGGCTCAACCTCACTCAAGTTGTTGGCAGAATTCATTTCATTTTGGCTATAAAATAAAGAGCCCTGAGTGAGTTATTCCTGAAAAAAACAAACAGGAATACACAGATTCAGAAAACAAGCTTATGGCTGCCAAAGGGGAAAACTGGGGGTGAGGAGGGATAAATTAGGAGTTTGGGACTGACGTATACAGACTACTATATTTAAAATAACCAACAAGGATCTACTGTACAGTATAGGGACTCTGCTCAATATTCTGCAATAAATTAAACAGGAAAGGAATCTGAAAAAATATAGGTATGTGAATGTGTATAATTGAATCATTTTGCTATACACCTGAAACTAATACAGCATTGTTAATCAACTATACTCCAATAGAAAATAAAAATAAAAAACTTAAAAAAACCAAGAGTGGTCTATCCAGAAAGGCTATTATACAGACTTAAAGGAAATATATGGAGTTTTCCAGCAGAGCATCAGTTACATGATCTCATCACCACTAAATCAGTCATATAAGAAATGTTAAAGGGTTTTCTTTAAGCAGAAATAAAGAGGCCATAGTTAGAAATAATAAAATATATGAAAGGAAAAATCTCACCAGTAAAAGCAAACAGACAGTAAAGGTGGTGGATCAACTGCCTACAAAGCTAAAAGACAAAAGTAGTAAAATCAGCTGTAACTACAATAATTAGTTAAAGGGTACACAAAAATATAAAGATGTAAACTATAATATCAAAAATGCAAAATACAAGGAGGGAGACATAAAAATGCAATATGCAATGTTTTTAGGATGTGTTCATACTTCAGGTTGAAATAGACTAATATATACATCGATTATTATACATGAACCTCATGCAAACAATAAACACAAAATCTATAATAGATACACAAAAATAAAGAGAAATCCAAACACACTAAAGAAAGTCATTAATCAAAAAAGGAGAGAGCAAGAAAATAAAAAAGGAACAGACAAAATTACAAAAACAACCAGAAAATAGTTAAGAAAATGGAAATAAGTACACATTTAAATGTAAATGGAATGTGTGCATGCATGCTCAGTCACTCAGTCATGTCTGACTGTGTGACCCCATGGACTGTGGCCCGTAAGCCTCCTCTGTTCATGAGATTTCCCAGGTAAGATCCTGGATCGGTTTGCCATTTCCTTCTCCAGGGGATCTTCCCAACCCAGGGATCGAACTCACGTCTTCTGCATTGGCAGGCAGACTCTTTACCACCAAGCCACCTGGGAAGCCCAGATAAATGGAATCAATGGTCCAATTAATAAGCACAGGGTGGCTGACTGGGTTAAGAAAGAAAAGCATGACCATATATATGTTGCCTAAAAGATTCACTACAAATCCAAAGACACATACGGACTGAAAATAAAGGCAAGGGGAAAACATCCCATGCACATAGAAGCAAAAAGAAATTGGAGTAGTAATACTTGGACAGAACAGGCTCTAAGCGAAGACTGTACTAGGGACAAAAAAGGACATTACATAATGGTAAATGGATTAATCCAACAATCAGACATGACAATTATAAATACTCAATCACTCAATATCGGAACATCTACACGTATAAAGGAAATATTAACAGACATAGAGAAATTGAAAACAATAATAGTAGGGAACTTTAATACCCCATTTACAGCAAAGGATAAGATTCTCCAGGCAGAAAATTAATAAGGAAACACTGGCCAGCTACCCAGGTGGTTCAGTGCTAAAGAATCCGTCTGCAATGCAGGAGCCACGGGAGATGTGGGTTTGATCCCCAGGCCCAGAAGATCCCCTGGAGGAGGGCATGGCAACCTTCTCCACTATGCTTGCCTGGAGAATCCTATGGACAGAGGAGCCTGGTTGGCTGCAGTCCATAGGGTCACAGAGTCGGACGGCACTGAAGCAACTTAACACAACCTTAAATGACGTATTACACCAAATGAACTTTATCTATATACACACACATATGTGTGTGTGTGTACATACAGAACAGCCCATCCCCAGACACCAGAATACACATTCAAGTACACATGAGACATTCACAAGTAAAGATCAAATATTAGGTTGCAATACAAGTCCCAAGAAATTTGAAAAGACTGAAATTATATCAAGTATCTTTTATGACAATAACAGTATAAAACTAGAAAGTAACTACAAGCAGAAAACTCAAAAAGGCACAAACCCATGGAGGCTAAGCGAAATACTGCTGAATAATCAACGAATCAACACATAAAGAGGAAGTTTAAAAAGCCTCAAGAAAAATGAAAACACAACCTTCTGAAGTATGTAGGACATAGCAAAAGCAGTTCAAACAGGGAAGTTTATAGTGACATAAATCTACTTTAAAAAAGAAGAAGAATCTCTAATAAACTGTCTAACCTGATATTTAAAGGAACTAGAAAAAGAATAAAAAGACAAAGCCCAAAGGAAGGAAATAAAAAATATCAGAATGGAAATAAACAGAGACTAAAAAAGTGAAAAGACCAATGAAACTTAAGAGATGATTCTTTGGAAAGATAAAATTGGCAAACCTTTAAACAGATTCACCAAGAAAGAAAAAAAGGACTAAAAACTAAAATCAGACATGAAACAGAAGTTACAACTAATACCACAGAAATACAGATATCACAAGACTGCTGCAAATAGTTATATGCCCCAAACTTGGAAAGCCTAGGGGGCAAAATGTCCTAGAAACACACACTCTTTTAAGACTGAGAGAGAAATAGAGAATCTGAATAGCACTTTTACTAGTTATGAAATTAAATAGGTAATCAAAAAACTCTGAACAAACAAAAGTCCAGGTCAACAGAAGAGTTAATACCTATCCTCAAACCCTTCCAAAAAGCTGAAGAAAAAGAAAAGCTTCTAAACTACTGTTATGAGGTCAGCACTACCATGATACCAAAAATAGGCAAAAATACTACAAAAATACAAAGAAAATTACAGGCCAATATCCTCGATGAACACAGATGGAAAAATCCTCTAACAAATATTAGCAAACTGAATTCAATAATATAAAAAATATCATTCAAGAATGCAAGGAGAGTTGAACACTTGAATATCAATCAACAGGATATAGCACATTAGCAAAATAAATGATAAAAATCATGAGCATATCAATAGCATATCAATATTGATGCAGATGAATTCTGCATCAATAGATGCAGAAAAAGCATTTCACAAAATTCAATACCGTTTATGATAAAAGCTCTGGAAGTTAGTATAGAGGAAACATATCTCACCATAATAAAGGCCATTTATGACAAACCCACAGCTACCATCATACTCAACAATGAAAAACTGAAAGCTTTTCTTTCAAAACCAGAAATAAGACAAGGATGCCCGCTCACACCACTTCTAACTTCTTATTGGAAGTCCAAGCCACAGAGTGATAAAAGAAAAAGAAATAAAAGCACGCATACTGGAAGGAAGAAGTAAAACGGACACTGTTGGCAGATGACATATTATGTACAGAAAACCCTAAAGACGCCACCAAGAAACTATTAGAGTAAGTGAATTCAGTAAAGTCAGAGTACAGCAGTAACACACAGAAACGTGTTGCATTTTGATACACTAACAGCAAACTACCAGAGAGAGAAATCAGGAAAATCACTCTGTTTACAGTTGCATTCAAAAGAATAAAATGCCTCAGGATAAATTTAACTAAGGGGGTGAAAGACCTATATTTGGAAACCATAAGATTCTGAATGGATTGGAAGAATTTATATTGTTAAAATATGTATACTACACAAAGCAAATACAATGACGAGTTGATGCAGTCTCTGTCAATAGCGTTTTCACAGAAGTGGAACAAATAATCCTAATATTTGTATAGAATCACAAAAGATCCAGAACAGCCAGACAATCCTGAGAAAGAAGTAGGAAACTGGAGATATCGTGTGCTCTGAATTCAAGCTATATTACATACAAAGCTACAGTAGTCAAACCAATATGGTACTGGCATGGAAACAGACACAGATCAACGGAACAGAATACAGAGCCCAGAAAAGAACCCTCCCTTATACGGACAATTAATTTATGACAAAGGAGGCAAGAACATACAATATGGAAGCACACCCTCTTCCACAAATGTATTGTGACAACTGGCTGCTGCTGCTGAGTCGCTCAGTCGTGTCCGACTCTGTGCGGCCCCAGAGACGGCAGCCCACCAGGCTCCCCCGTCCCCGGGATTCTCCAGGCAAGAGCACTGGAGTGGGCTGCCATTTCCTTCTCCAGTGACAACTGGCAGCTACATGCAAAAGAATGAATCTGGACCATTATTTTATACCGTATACAAAAATGAACTCAAAATGGATTAAAGACTTGAATGTAGGACCTGAATCCATAAAACTAGAAGAAAGCATAGGTACAGTATGCTCTTTGACATTAGTCTTAGCGATACTTTGTTGAATCTGACTCCACAATCAAGGGCAACAAAATCAAAAATAAACAAATGGGATTACATCAAGGTAAAAAGCTTTTTGCATGGTGTTGCTTTTGCAACAAAACAAAGGCCACTTACTGAGTGGGAGAAGATATTTGCAATCAATGTGTCTGATAAGAGGGTAATACCCAAAATATACAAAGAACTCATATAACTTAATACCCAAGATAAACAATATTAAAAATGAGCAGAGGACCAGAACATTTCCCCAAAGACAGAGAGATGGCCAACAGGCACAAGAAAAGATGTTCAACATCACTAATCAGGGAAATGCAAGTCAACCTGTGGTGAGATCCCATCTCATACCTGCCACTTGGAAAACAGTATGGAGGTTCCCCTTGCAAATGAAAGGAGCACTACCATATGAGCAGACGCTCCACTCCTGGGGGTTCATCTAAGAAAACAAAGACGTGAATTTGAAAAGGATATATGCACCCCATGCTCACTGCAGCACTGTGTACAGCGGCCAGGACATGGAAACAACCTCAGGGCCCACTGAGGGATGAATGCATAAAGAGGCGATGCCCACACACAGGCACACACCGAAGGGCACACACACCCAGCGGGGCATTACTCAGACATGGAGGAGAATGAATCTTCCCTTGTTTCAACATCATGCATGGACCTAGAGGGCATTATGCCAAGAGAAATAAGACAAATAAAGACAAATACCATATGATACCACTTATATGAGCAATTTTAAAAAATAAAAAGCAATAGATTAATAGCTAAAGAGAACAAACTGGTGGTTGTCAGAGAGGGGGCAGATTTGGGCAAAACAGGTGAAGGGAATCCAGAGGCACAAACTTCTGGTTATAAGTAAGTCATGGGAATGTAAAACACAGAACGTGGAATATAGTCAATAACATAGTAACGACTTTACATGGTGGCAGATGGTGCTAGACATCATGGTGATCACCTTGTTATGTCTAAATGTGGAACTACCATGCTGCACATGCGATACTAACATTACATGTCAATTGTAGTTCCATTAAAACACACACACATTTATTATCTTATTACAGTTTTGAGGGCAGAAAACTGAAGCAGTCTCATTAGGCATACCGAGGTGACTAAGAGGGCTTCCGTGGCGGCTCGGATGGTAAAGAATCTGCCTGCAGTGCAGGAGACCCAGGTTCGACCCCTGGGTTGGGAAGATCCCCTGGAGAAGGGAGAGGGTACCCACTCCAGTGTTCTTGCCTGGAGAGTCCCAAGGATTGGGCAGCCTGGCAAACTATGGTCCATGGGGTTGCAGAGTCAGACACGACTGAGTGACTGAACACACTCAAGGTGATGCAGACCTTCTTTGCATCCTGGAGACCTAAGGGACTGTTCCTTTATCCTCCTCTTCTGCTTCAGCAGGCTGCTCATAACCCTCTTTCTTCATCTTTAAAGTCAGCAACAGTAGGTTGAGTCCTTCCTACACCTCATCACTCGGACCTCTTCACCAGCCTCTCTTCCACAGGTAAAGACCCCTGTGATTACATTGGGCCCAGGCACATAATCCAGTATAATCTACCTATATGAAATTTAGCTAACTAGAAATCCATAATCTTGCCTGGAAAATCCCATGGACAGGGGAGCCTGGTGGCTACAGTCCATGGGGTCGCAAAGAGGGGGACAGACCTGAGCACACACGCACGCACAGCAGCCTTAATTCATCTGCTACCGAAATCCCCCTTTGCCATGTAACACACCACAGTCAAAACTTCTGAGGAGCAGGACATGGACATCTCTAGAGGGTCATCAGCTTAGCACATTTATACAGTTTTTAATTCACATAAACCAGAGAAAAACACACCCATAACAGTTTAGTGACCAAAACTGCCTTCCATCCTACAAAGTTTTGCTTTCATTAGAAATTCCTCATAAAACAGAATTTTCAAAATCTTCCCCTAGAGGATCTTTTGGCAGAATTTCACAGGCTGAACTAAACCTGCTAAGTAAATATTGTGAAGGTATTTGTAATATTGACATCAGTGATTTAAGCATAAATCTAAAGGAGAAGACATGTATCTCTATTGATAGATTTTTCTCTACAGCATATGTTTCCTGCTTTCACAGACTGTCAAGTAGACCTAGATTCCATCTGTTTTCTTAAGGCATTAAGTGTCTGTAATTCAATAAACTGGATGTGTGAATAAAGCTAAAATATTAAAACGCAAAATGGCAACAAAATCTAATACTGAAAGAAATCAATAAAGGAAAGTCACTGTGCTGCTATGAACAAATATTAGAAGCTTGGTTCCACCACTTTAAGAAGCAATACGAAGCCAAATGAATCCTGAAGTTTCTACACGACTTCTGCCATGTAGCACTCAGGGTTGGTTAAGGATCCCAGGAGCTTAGGATGGCAAACAGCACCCCGGACGCTCACAGTGCTGCCTGAACGCTGCTGCACCCCCTCTGCACCGTCCACTCTTTCCTAGAGATGCTCTTCTCATTCTCCCACGGGCTGTCCCCCTAGAGCATTCTGTTTTCTCTGCCTCTGGGACAGTTCCCTTTAAATCTGGTATTTGCTGGCTCCATTATCTTGAATAGATTTTAAAGCAGACAAGGGAATGACCTATTTAAAGACCCATCTTAAGCCTCACTTTTAAAATTACAAATCATTATTTAATATTCTAGCTCTCTAAGTGGTTGATATTAGGAGCTCGGGTGTTGCTTTAACAGCAGGACACAGGGTGAATTACTCATCATTTTGTTCTGTATGTCACAGCCCTCCCTTGCGGCAGGTCAGGTGTGCATTGCACATTTCTGTTTGACCTAAAGCAAGTCCTTTAAGTCCTCTGTTATTCAACTTCTTTGGCTACAAATAGAAATGTTATTTATGCATGGCTCCACATATACATTGTAAAGAATGTTGTAAAGAATTTTCACATGATTTTGACCATATTGTCCTTACTTTATATACTGACAAATACATCTTTTTGTAACATCTTTTTGCAGCATTATTTTGACAATAAGAAAATGGGAAATACTAAATTAAGCATGGCTTAAGTGCTTCAAAGAGCAGGAAAATTACATAAAAAGCAAATAAATTTCTCCGGTTTAAAGGAGATGGAGCTTCATCCTTGAAAAATAGAGGACTTCCTCTTTTAGACTAAATTAAAAACAGGAAAGAGGACGCATTAAGGAGATGGATGGAGAATGCCAATAGGGCATCCAGCATTGTGCTGTCTCCCATTTTAGACTTCATCTCTGTCTTTATCACTAATGTATTTACTCCAGAGAACCGTGAAGACAGAGTAAAAATAGCTGCCATCAGTTTGGGTTTGAAGACTGGAAAAGTGAGTGAACCAATTCTCAACTGATTTCGCACATGTGGAATTCCTCCTGATACTCATTGTCACATGCACTCAAAAGCCAACTGCCTCCCACAGCAACTGAAAAAGTCAAGTGAGGACTTTACAGCCATTCTTTGCTCAGTGGGGTATGCCAGTGCTTTGACTGGGGCTGCATTTAGGGGTGACGTCATGTGTTACCAGGAAGTATAAAACCCAGAACAGCATTCCTCAAAGCATATATATGTCTTGTAAATGAATCTTAATAACAGCTTCATATCAGAAGACTTCTATGGTTAATATGTTTAGAAAAGATTACAAAGGATATCCCTCTCATGGCAAGTTATGTCTAACCTGCTTGTGCAGCAAACTTCTTATCTTAGATAAAATATATAATTATTGACTGTACTCCCATATGTACACTTGATTTTTTTGTTGTTCACTAGCCAAGATAAGTCTGACTCTTTGTGACCCCATGGACTGCAGCACATCAGGCTTCCTTGTCCTTCACTATATCCCAAAGCTTGCTCAAATTCATGTCCACTGACTTGGTGATGCTATCTAACCATCTCATCCTCTGTCACCTCCTTCTCCTTCCCTCAATCTTACGCAGCATCAGGGTCTTTCCCAATGAGTTGGCTATTTTCGTCATGTGGCTAAAGTATTGGTGCTTCAGCTTCAGCATCGGTCTTTCCAATGGATATTCAGGGTTGATTTCCCTTAGGATTGACTGGCTTGATCTTCTTGCAGTCCAAGGGACTCTCACGAGTCATCTCCGTGACAGTTCAAAAGCATCAATTCTTCAGCACTCGGCCAACTCGCACATCGGTACCTGCTAGCAGTGAACTATTTTATAACTGGAAGTTTGTACCTCGTAATATTCCTCATCCATTTCTCTCATTTCCCCATCCCCCCAGGGACCACTTGTTTGTTCTGTGTATCTGAGATTGTTTCCCATTAGTTTAAGATCCCACACAAGTGAATCCAAGTCTATGCCCCGACCACTAATGACAATGAAAGTGAATGGTTCTATGAAGATGTATAAGCCCTTCTAGAACTAACACCAAAAATAGATGTCCTTTTCATCACAGAGGGATTCCCTGGTGGCTTAGATGGAAAAGCGTCTGCTGGCAATGTGGGAGACCCAAGTTGGGAAGATGCCCTGGAGAAGGAAATGGCAACCCACTCCAGTACTCTTGCCTAGAAAATTCCATGGATGGAGGAGCCTGGTGGGCTAAAGTCCATGGGGTGGCAAAGAGTTGGACACGACTGAGCGACTTCACTTTCTTTCATCAGAGGGGACTGGAATACAAAAGTAGGAAGTTAAAACCTGCAGTAACAGGCAAGTTTGGCCTTCGAGTACAAAATGAAGCATGGCAAAGGTGAACAGAGTTTTGTCAAGAGACCACACTGGTTGTAGCAAACACCCTCTTCCAACAGCACAAGAGATGACTCTATACATGGCCATTACCAGACGGTTAACACTGAAATCAGATTGATTATATTCTTTGCAGCTGAAGATGGAGAAGCTCTAGACAGTCAGCAAAAACAAGACCAGGAGCTGACTGTGGTTCACTACGTCTTGCCAAATTCAGACTTAAATTGAAGAAAGTAGGGAAAACCACTAGGCCATTCATGTATGACCTAAATCAAATTTCTTATGATTATACAGTAGAAGTGACAATAGATTCAAGGGATTAGATCTGATAGACAGAGTGCCCAAAGAAATCTGGACAGAGATTCATAAAATTGTACAGGAGGCAGTGATCAAAACCATCCCCAAGAAATGCAAAAAGGCAAAATGCTTGTCTGAGGAGGCCTTACAAATAGCTATGAAAAGAAGACAAATGAAAGGCAAGAGAAAAGGAAAGATATACCCATCTGAACACAGAGTTCCAAAGAAAAGCAAGTAGAGATAAGAAAGCCTTCCTCAGTGATCAATGCAAGGAAATAGAGGGAAACAATAGAATGGGAAGGACTAGAGATCTCTTTAAAAACTTAGAGATACCAAGGGAACATTTCATGCAAAGATGGGCACAATAAGGACAGAAATGGTATGGACCTAACAGAAGCAGAAGATATTAAGAAGAGGTGGCAAGAATACACAGAAGAACTATACAAAAAAGATCTTCATGATCTGGATAATCATGATCATGTGATCACTCACCTAGAGCCACACATCCTGGAACGTGAAATCAAGGAGGCCTTAGGAAGCATCACTGCGAACAAAGCTAGTGGAGGTGATGGAATTCCAGCTGAGCTATTTCAAATCCTTAAAGATGATGCTGTTAAAGTGTTACACTCTATGTACCAGCAAATTTGGAAAACTCAGCAGTGGCCACAGGACTGGAAAAGGTCAGTTTTCATTCCAATCCCAAAGAAAGGCAATGCCAAAGAATGCTCAAACTACCGCACAGTTGCACTCATCTCACATGCTAGTAAAGTAATGTTCAAAATCCTCCAGGCCAGGCTTCAACAGTACATGAACCAAGAACATCCAGATGTACAAGCTGGCTTTAGAAAAGGCAGAGGAACCAGAGATCAAATTGCCAACATTGGTTGGGATCATAGAAAAACCAAGAGAATTCTAGAAACACTCTACTTCTGCTTCATTTATTATGCTAAAGCCTTTGACTGTGTGAATCACAACAAACTGTGGAAAATTCTTGAAGAGATGGGAATATCCAACCAGCTTTCCTGTCTCCTGTGAAATCTGTTTGCAGGTCAAGAAGCAATAGTTAGAAACCAGACATGGAACAATGGACTGGTTCAAAATTAGAAAAGGAGTATGTCAAGGTTGTATATTGTCACCCTGCTTATTTAACTTGTATGCAGAGTACATCACGTGAAATGCTGAGCTGGATGAAACACAAGCTGGGATCAAGGTTGCTGGGAGAAATATCAAGAATCTCTGATATGCAGATGATGCCACCCTAATGACAGAAAGTGAAGAGGAACCAAACAGCCTCTTGATGAAGGTGAAAGCAGAGAGTGAAAAAGCTGGCTTAAAACTCAGCATTCAAAAACCTAAGGTCATGGCATGTGGTCCCATCACTTCATGGCAAATAGATGGGGAAATAATGGAAACAGTGACAGTTTTTATTGTCTTGGGCTTCAAAATCACTGCAGATGGTGACTGCAGTCATGGAATTAAAAGACGCTTACTCCTTGGAAGAAAAGCTCTGACAGACCTAGGCAGTGTATTAAAAAGCAGAGACATTACTTTGCCAACAAAAGTTCATCTAGGCAAAGCTATGGTTTTTCCAGTAGTCATGTATGCAGGTGAGAGTTGGACTATAAAGAAGGCAGGATGCTGAAGAATTGATGCTTTTGAACTGTGGTGTTGGAGTAGACTCTTGAGAGTCCCTTGGACTGCAAGGAGATCCAACCAGTCCATCCTAAAGGAGATCAGTCCTGAATGTTCATTGGAAGGACTGATGCTGAACCTGAAACTCTAATACTTTGGCCACCTGTTTTGAAGAGCTGACTCACTTTAATACACCCTGATGCTGGGAAAGATTGAAGGCAGGAGAAGGGGACAACAGAGGATGCAATGGCTGGATGGCTTCTTGAAGGCAGGAGGAGGAGGGGACAACAGAGGATGTGATGGCTGGATGGCTTCACTGACTTAATGATCATGGGTTTGGGCAAGCTCCAGTGGATTGTGAAGGACAGGGAAGCCTGGTGTGTTGGAGTCCATAGGGTCACACACATGTAGTTGTTCAACACCATTATTGAAGAGGCTGTCCTTTCTGCATTGTGTATTTTTGCCTTCTTTGTCATAGATTCATTGCCTATATAAGCTTGAGTTCCTCTCTGAGCTCTCTACTTTGTTCCACTGATCGACGTGTCTGTTTTTCTGCACTACCATTTGATTTCTTTAGCCGTAGTGTAGTTTGAAATCAAGAGTGTGATATCTCTAGCTTTGTTCTTCATTCTCCAGATTGTTTTGGTTATTCTGTAACACAAAGACCAAGTTTACCACTAAGAGCAACCACTACATAAAAAGATAGGGGAAAGGTTATAAAAAGGACATTTTTGTTCATATATATGAAATAGTATGAAGAAAAAAATGCTTAGCTGCTTCAGTCATAAGCTGTAACTCTGGTCTCAAGAACACAGATGATGCTCACGTCTTCCTTGCTCTTTCTGGTCATGTTCTTACCTATTGGTTGTTTTTGTTGGTCACTCAGTCACGTCTGAATCTTCGCAACCCCGTGAACGGTAGCCCAAGCCCCGGTTCCTCTGTCCATGGAATTTTCCAGGCAAGAATACCAGAGCGGGTTGCCATTCTCTTCTCCAGGGGCTCTTCCCAACCTAGGGATTGAACCTGTTAGAATGACATACAACTTTCTTTCAAGAATATGGATTATCAGAAGCACTGTATTTATTCTGTTGCTCTAGCTTTCTTTTAAATTTTACTACAGAAAAAAGGAGAATGGAAAGACTAAGTTCCCCCACACAAGATATCCTGAGCCATTTAATAGTGGGGTCTCCATTTCCCATGGCCCTCTGGCTCTCAGAAAGCACGCCCTGCTGGACCCAAAGCCAAGTGTCCCGGGACTGTCTTCCTGGTGCAAGACGCCCCGACTGGGGAGCTTGATGTGGGGCTCAGACCTCTGGCTCTTTGGGAGAACTTCTGCCGTTGTTCTTAGCCTCTTATTTGTGGGCCACCTTCCCAAGGGTCTGGGTTTCCTAACGGCTCAAGCGGTAAAGAATCTGCCTGTAATGCAGGAGACATGGGTTTGGTCCCTGGGTCAGGAAGATCCCCTGAAGAAGGGAATGGCTACCATTCCAGTATTCTTGCCTGGAAATCCCATGTACATAGCAGCCTGGCATGCTATAGACCATGGAATTGGAAAAAAGACACAACTGAGTAACACTCTTATCTCATTTGTGGGCCACATATCCAGGGGTCTGGGTCACGACCGTACTGCCTCTCCATCCCGCCTCCTCATCTCCTCGTGGCTGCTTCTTTACAACTGTGGCTATAGAAGATGTCTTCTGCTGGTCTTTACATCACTCTTGTTAATAACTGCTCTGTAAAGAGTTGTAATTTTGTGTGTCCATGGGACGAGGCGAGCTCAGGGTCTTCCTGCTCTGCCATCTTGGCCTCTTTCCCTCTCCCTGATCTATTTTATCACATAGCATAACCTTAGTGTCAAAAAGAATAGGCACTCAATATATAAAAATGAGTAAAAGATGTAAAGGTAATTCCAGAATGGGAAGAATTAGAATGATAACTCCAGTGTTATCCAGCATAACCTTCCAAAATCACTTACTTTTCAATGGGAAGAGGCAATGGCTATTTGCTTGATAATTTAAGAAAATAGATGGACCACCTTCTTGAGTATGGCAGAATAACTCAGAAGTTATTGGGGTCCTCTAAGCCTTTGGTTTAACTCCTGTTCTATCTTTTGTTCATTCCATGGATTTGGTCTGGGTGCTGACTGAACATCCAAGAGGCCCATCCTCCTCTTAGTACTGGTTTTGCTCGCTCAGTTGTGTCCAGCTCTTTGATACACCATGGACTGCAGCCCACCAGGCTCCTCTATCCATGGGATTTTTCCCAGCAAGAATACTGGAGTGGGTTGCCTTTCCTTCTCCAGCATATCTTCCTGACCCAGGGATGGAGCTCACGTCTCCTGCATTGGCAGGCGGGTTCCTTACCCTGCTCCACCTGAGTGGCCGGTCATCCTGCCCCTCGGAGGGAGGCCCTTGGGGACAGACAGTACTGCGTATTTGTTATATCACTGCAGACACGTAGGAGAAGCAGTTTCAAATATTACCCAGCAAGTGGAAAATAGATCTGGGCCTACTGTTTTTTTTTCCCCCTGAAATCAGTGCTCATTAATTCTAATAGTGTCACAGAAAATGTTACCGAATAGAGGTGTATGCTTATATTTGTTTGTTGCCATGGTAAATACACAAAATATAATCGTATGTAGTTCAGTGTTTAAATTTAGGAGGGTATGTCTGAACCAGAGAATATTTATAAGTGTACAAGATGTCTCCTGGGCCTAAAACTACACCTAGTTCAAATGCATATTAAGCTCCTGGTGTTGAGTTCAGCATCGAGCAGACTTCCAAAGCTCTGTGCTTCCTGTTACTAATTTTAATGAACACTAAGTGCTTGTGTGCATTCAGTGTTTAAATGCCACGTTGTTTTGGGGGGTCAGAAAAGTCTGACTTCTCCAGATACTGGTGCCAAAGAATGCTCCCATAACCTCCACATTTTAGCAGAAGTATTTGCTTGGTGTCACTCCTTTGTTTTTGCACACATAAAATCAGAAGGTTACACCGTCTCATTCTCACATGTAAAACTAAACCCAGAGAACCACTGAGCCAAAGGCAGAAGAAAGGTCAAAAGCCAGGAATAGTCCTAACCTCAAAATTTCAGAAATGGGTATTCCACCAGTACAGAGTAGGTTATTTGCTTTTTAGTAAAGAAAACATTCTTTTAAAAACTCAGCTGTTCTTGGAATTTTGGGCAAATGGCTAGATTTTAAAATATATTTTGTACTAGGAAACAGGAATAATCGTTTGGAAAGTGACATTAAAATTTTTTACAAATCAAAGTTCAAAGCCTCTAGGGATTCAGAAGTTCCAGAGTCTATCTTGGTGCCCTCTGAGTTTTCTCTCACACACGTGTGCACATATGCACACACACACACACACACACACACAAGGACAGAGTTTAAAGAGTCCAAACACAGAGCTCTAGTTACAATCTTGACTTTTTTTTAAAGATAAACAAGGCTCTGTACCTTCAGAGCCTCAGTTTTCCCATCTGAAACATAATTACTATACTTTTTACTCACACAAACTGGTGAAATTTAAAGAACAGGAATCTGAGGCATTTTGCAAATGGTCAAGCACTATATAAATATATAAATGATTACCATTCTCCTGTGTTGTAAGAGCGTCTGTCATTATCAAGAGAAAGAACATACTGGAGTTGAACTAGAACTTATTTCATAGACAAGGATCATGGAATCTTAGTTCTAGAAGGTAATCCAAACATCATGCTGTTTAATCTTCAGCACCTTTAAAGAACTGTCCTCTGCAGCATCTCTAACAAGGTGGCACTTAACTTCTGCTTCAATAATTCCAGCAATGGGCAGTTTGGTGTTTTGTAGGCAGCTTATTCAGCTAATGGAAATAGAAATTTTATCCTTATGTTGGATTGAAATCTTAATTTCTAGTATGAAAAATGAAAGTGCTAGTCACTCAGTAATGTTCAACTCTTTGCAACTCTATGGACTTACCAAGCCAGGCTTCAACAGTATGTGAACTGTGAACTTCCAGATATTCAAGCTGGATTTATAAAAGGCAGACAAACCAGAGATCAAATTGCCAACATCTGTTGGATCATCAAAAGAGCCAGGGTGTTCTAGAAAAATGTCTACTGCTTTATTGACTATGCCAAAGCCTGTGACTGTGTGGATCACAATAAACTGTGGAAAATTCCTCAAGAGATGGGAATAACAGACCACCTTACCTGCCTCCTGCAAAACCTGTATGCAGGTCAAAAAGCAACAGTTAGAACTGGACATGGAACAGACTGATTCTAGATTGGGAAAGGAGCACGTCAAGGCTGTATGCTGTCACCCTGCTTATTTAACTTCTATGCAGAGTACATCATGAGAAACGCTGGGCTGGAAGAAGCACAAAGCTGGAGTCAAGATTGCCGGGAGAAATATCAATAACCTCAGATATGCAGATGTTACCACCCTTATGGCAGAAAGTGAAGAAGAACTCAAGAGCCTCTTGATGAAAGTGAGTTGAAAGTACTATTTTTACTTGATGAAATAGTTCAGTCTTAGTCGTGTCCAACTCTTTGCGACCCCATGGACTGCAGCACGCCAGGCTGTCCACTATTTTCACTCTTTCACTCTTGATGAAAGTGAAAGAGGAGAGTGAAAAAGTTGGCTTAAAACTCAACATTCAGAAAACTAAGATCATGGCATTCGGTCCCATCACTTCATAGCAAATAGATGAAGGAAACAGTGTAAACAGTGACAGACTTTATTTTCTTGGGCTCTGAAATCACTGCAGACGGTGACTGCAGCCATGAAATTAAAAGACACTTACTCCTTGGAAGAAAGTTATGACCAGCCTATATAGCATATTAAAAAGCAGAGACATTACTTTGCAAACAAACGTCCATCCAGTCAAAGCTATGATTTTCCCAGTAGTCATGTATGGATGTGAGCGTTGGACTATAAAGAAAGCTGAGCACCGAAGAATTGATGCTTTTGAACTGTGGTGTTGGAGAAGACTCTTGAGACTCCCTTGGACTGCAAGGAGATCTAACCAGTCCATCCTAAAGGAAATCAGTCCTGAATATTCATTGGTAGAATTGATGCTGAAGCTGAAACTCCAATACTTTGGCCACCTGACGCAAAGAACTGACTCACTGGAAAGACCCTGATGCTGGAAAAGATTGAAGGCAGGAATAGAAGGGGATGGCAGAGGATGAGATGGTTGGATGGTATCACAGATTCAATGGACATGAGTTTGAGGGAACTCCGGGAGTTGGTGATGGACAGGGAAGCCTGGCATGCTGCAGTCCATGGGGTCGCAAAGAGTTGGACATGACTGAGAGATTGAACTGAACTTACTATAGCCTGCCAGGCTCCTCTGTCCATGGATTTGCC
>NW_011495075.1:2751810-2752072 GCF_000754665.1 Bison bison bison
CCATGGGATTTTCCAGGCAAGAGTACTGGAGTGGGTTGCCATTGCCTTCTCCGGGAATCTCAAGCAAGTAGGGTTTAATACAGAGAATTGACTGCTAAGAGTTGAAAGGCTAAAAGGTTAGGATGCTGCGTCACCAGTTATTAGTATCTGCAGGAAGCATTACTGCCCCTGCTGCTGCTGCTAAGTCGCTTCAGTCGTGTCCGACTCCGTGCGACCCCATAGACGGCAGCCCACCAGGCTCCCCCGTCCCTGGGATTCTCCA
>NW_011495075.1:2752172-2753310 GCF_000754665.1 Bison bison bison
AGAGTTGGACATGACTGAGAGATTGAACTGAACTTACTATAGCCTGCCAGGCTCCTCTGTCCATGGATTCACCAGGCAAGAATACTGGAGTGAGTTGCCATGGCCTCCTCCAAGGGATCTTCTCAACTGAAGGATTGAATCTGGGTTTCCCACATTGCAGGCAGATTCTTTACCATCTGAACCACCAGTTCTAGTATAACCAGACACAACTTGAAAACCCATCTTCTGTCGTCAACTTGGCAGTGCTTCCAATGTTGTTTAAAACTTGTTGCACCTCACCTTTTGTCTTTATTCAGCAGAGCAGTGTGTCAAGTGTTGGGCTAAGAGCCAAGAATCAAAGACCAAACAGAGAGAATGCCTGTCCTCAAGTAGAGTACCAGCCAGGCGCTAGCCCTGCAAGTTAAAAACTGAGACTAAGTATAGTAGGAATCTCAAGCTGCTGCTGCTGCTGCTGCTAAGTAGCTTCAGTCCCGTCCGACTCTGTGCAACCCCATAGATGGCAGCCCACCAGGCCCCGCCGTCCCTGGGATTCTCCAGCCAAGAACACTGGAGGGGGTTGCCATTTCCTTCTCCAGTGCATTAAAGTGAAAAGTGAAAGTGAAGTCACTCAGTCCTGTCCACTCTTCTCGACCCCATGGACTGCAGCCCACCAGGCTCCTCCATCCATGGGATTTTCCAGGCAAGAGTACTGGAGTGGGGTGCCATTGCCTTCTCCAATGAGAGTGCAGTGAGGCTGAAGAATAGGGCCTTAGCTATCCTTGACTGTGTGGATCACAATAAACTGTGGAAAATTCTGAAAGAGATGGGAATACCAGACCACCTGATCTGCCTATTGAGAAATTTGTATGGAGGTCAGGAAGCAACAATTAGAACTGGATATGGAACAACAGACTGGTTCCAAATAGGAAAAAGAGTACGTCAAGGCTGTATATTGTCACCCTGTTTATTTAACTTATATGCAGAGTACATCATGAGAAACGCTGGACTGGAAGAAACACAA
This sequence comes from Bison bison bison, assembly GCF_000754665.1. NCBI lineage: Eukaryota > Metazoa > Chordata > Mammalia > Artiodactyla > Bovidae > Bison > Bison bison. Next base: position 2,753,173 of record NW_011495075.1, read on the forward strand.
GCTGGAATCAAGATTGCCGGGAGAAATATCAATAACCTCAGATATGCAGATGACACCACCCTTATGGCAGAAAGTGAAGAGGAACTAAAAAGCCTCCTGATGAAAGTGAAAGAGGAGAGCGAAAAAGTTGGCTTAAAG
>NW_011495075.1:2753566-2774160 GCF_000754665.1 Bison bison bison
CCATTCCGAAGGAGATCAGCCCTGGGATTTCTTTGGAAGGAATGATGCTAAAGCTGAAATTCCAGTACTTTGGCCACCTCATATGAAGAGTTGACTCATTGGAAAAGACTCTGATGCTGGGAGGGATTGGGGGCAAGAGGAGAAGGGGACGACAGAGGATGAGATGGCTGGATGGCATCACTGACTCGATGGACATGAGTCTCAGTGAACTCTGGGAATTGGTGATGGATAGGGAGGCCTGGCATGCTGCAATTCATGGGGTCGCAAAGAGTCGGACATGACTGAGCGACTGATCTGATCTGATCTGATCTGATCCTTGACTGCCTGCGGAAAGCTGTCAGAGCTCAGAACAGAACACAAATCCTTCTTCCTCTTCCCTCTCCGTCCTGCCTGCTGTCAGTGACTGCCATTGGCAAAAACCAACTGGAAAGAGGTTTACAAAGTAGTCTGGAAAATGTAACTTACAGAATCCCAACCCCAGCTTCATAAAGTAAAGTAAAGGTAAAGCTGATGCTAAGACACAACAGACAGATAACTAGCAAAATCTGCTTTTTTAGCTCCTCAGCATACCTATGTATTCTCTCACCTTTATTTAAACATCTGTATAGCAACACTTCCCAGATGGTCTAGTGATAAGGAATCTGCCTGCTAATGCAGGCGACGCAGGAGGCATGGGTTCCATCTCTGGGTCAGGAATATCTCCTGGAGAAGGAAATGGCAACCCACTCCAGTATTCTTGCCTGGGAAATCCCTTGGACAGGGGAGCCTGGTGGGCTACATACAGTCCGTGGGGTCGCAGAGAGTCAGACACGACTGAGCGCACACACACCACTGTAGCAGCCCACAGCTTCATGCATCTTCCTGGCAAGATGCAATGATCACTCATAAAAACAAAAACTCTATCTCCCCCAAAAGAGCAGATACAAAGTTCCAGAAGTTACCATACCCATCTCTGAATGATGTTATTCCTCTTCTAATTCACTCAAACCTCCACCCGAATATTTTATAACATAAAGATGAAGTTTACCACTAAAAGCAACCACTACATAAAAGAGTAGGGGAAAGGCTAATAAATGGAAATTTTAATTATTCTATATAAACTGTGTGGAAAATATAGCTTAGTTGCTATGGTCAGTTGTAAATTTCAGTGTACAAAAACAGATGATGTTCATATCTTTCTTGTTCTGTCTATCCCTTGTCCTTTGGTCCTCAGCCAGTCTATACCTGTCCTAACAGATCTATACCTGTTAGTGTGCACACAACTTTATTTGCCAGGATATGAATAATTATAAGCATTGTGTTTATTCTGTTGCTCCAGTGTTCTTTTAAATTTTACTACAGAAAAAGGAACAAGCAAAGACTTAAGACGTTCCTGACCTAACATCTCCTGGAATCTGGATATAGTGTTTCCTACTCCCATTTTGCTTCAACCATTCACTTTCTCCTTAGTAATCAGAGTCAGTAACTCCAGCAGAGACCTCCCCTTCTTTGCCTGTGATTTCAGTGTCACGAGGAGCCCAGTATCGTTAGGTGGAAATTCGATTCCCGACTCAGTGCAACTGCACTGTTGAGTCTCCGGGTAGAAACTTTTCTTTCCTGAGAACTAAGATATCAAAATCACGAGAGCCTAACGTTCCAGATTTGGGAAGTCTAAGTTATTCAAATGGTCCATTTTATATAATAACAAGAGGTGATTCTCCAACTTTAATTATTTGCTTTCAGACCCTGTATTTTTAACTAGCCAGCATAAAAGACCACAGGGCTTCCCTAGTGTTCAGATGGTAAAGAATCTGACTGCAATGCAGGAGACCCAGGTTCTATGTCTGGGTGGGAAGATTCCCTGGAGAAGGGATTCACAACCCACTCCAGTATGATTGTCTGGAGAATCCCATGGACAGAGGGGCCTGGTGGGCTGCTGAAGGTCACAACTCTGATTGCCATGTCCTCCCCACCTCCCTTTGTGGTCACTGTGCCATCACGTTCTTGGCAGTGAAGTGCTTCCACATTGGTCTTGGCCTCTCCAGGCCCCCACGATACCCCTGAGGTAAAGAGCCCACCCCCAAAGCAGATCCTCCGTCCACAGAGCACAGCCCTGCAGTCTCTCAAGAATGTCAGTGACCCTCCCTGGTGCCTTTCTCAATGTCTTTGTGAAGTACCCTCTGGACCCTCTGAGGGAACTTACTCATGGTAGGAGAGAGGAGGTAAGGGAGTGCGTAGATACGAGATTGTATGTGATAAATATTCCCCAACATTCTTCAACCTTGGGTTCCTTCCAATGCAGTGTGTATTTAGCATTTAGGAATATAAGGTTCAATATCTCATCATCCTTCCTCCAGAGTGTAGCAGTCTAGATAAGAGGTCAGCAAACTACAGCCCATGAGCCAAATGTGGCCCGTTACCTATTTCAGGTTTTACTGGAATGTAGCCACGCTCTTTCATTTACATATTACCTGCGGCAGTTTTCACACACTACCGCAGAACTGAGCAGTGTGACAGACACCATATTGCAGGCTGGTAAGACCAGAATATTGACTAGCTCTTTACAGAAACGTTTCACTGCCCCTGGCCAGGGCTGTCTCTAGTCTTGTCTCCACGTATCTGAGCCTGTCTGTCGTCCTCTTGCTCACTTACATTCTCCAGTTTTTCTTTGGCAAAATGTGCTGATTAGTCAGTCATGAAGCTTCTGACACATGTCAGGGTATCACCAACCATAAACAGTGGTGAACAAAAAAGATGTGGATCTCATGCAGCTTAGAGTATACATCATGCTTTATTTCACATAACAAAACAAATATAATTTGAAAACATACATGCCCCGTGCTCACTGAAGCACTATTTACAACAGCCAGGACATGGAGGCAACCTAAATGCCCACGGCAGAGTTATGGATTAAGAAGACTGGTACACGTACACAGTGGAATACACTCAGCTGCGAGAAAGAATGGAATAAGCCATTGCAGCAACATGGGTGGGCCCATAGATTGTCACACTGAAGGAAGTAAGTTGGACAGAGTAAGACAGATATCATAGGATATCACCGACATGTGGAATCTAAAAAGGGTACAAATAAACTTACAAAGTAGAAATAGAGCAACAGATGTAGAAAACAAACAGCGTTTCCGGGGGAAAGCTGGGGGCGGGGTGGGATAAGTCGGGATTGACACATACACACACTATATGTAAAACAGGCAACTAACAAGAAACCACCGCGTAGCACAGGGACTCTTCTCAATACTCTGTAATGAGCTGTATGGGAAAGAATCTAAAAGAGTGGATATGTGGATACGTACAGCTGATTCACTTCACTGTACATCTGAACCTAACACAGCATTATAAATCAACTATAATAAACATTTAGCAAACAATAAGTTTAAAATATAATATACATATGTATACATGTGTATATATGTACACACCACATCAATGTGATCTAAAAGAAACCAGCAGTGTGGTCTGGCCTACTGCTTGGAAGACTAACTCCTGTCATATCAAGGGGTGAGCAGACCTTGCCAGCCTGATTCACGAGCACAGAAGCATCCACAAGATGGGCTCAGGCGCTGGAGTGCTGGCTCGCAATTTACAGTGGGGGACCCCTGTCACCCAGACCAGACGCGGGTGCTGGCCGTCTGCACAGCAACGCGCTCCTGCAGTCAAGCTGCTCGCAGAGCCAAAACCTCATCAGGAAACAGTGCACTGACTCCTCAGGAGAAACTGCTGTCAAGTGCGATGAAAGTACCTTCACAATCAATGCTTCTTCCTCGTGTGGGGTGAGAACACGGTGTTGAGTGCGCAAACAGAAAGAAGCAGTGCAAAGAACTGGGTATTTAACAGCGTCCCACCCCTGGAAGAATCTGGACGCATTCACTATGCCAAAAAGCTGATTCTGTCGTGGGAGCAGAAACAGTGGGAGCCCGGTGCTGCCAGCTTTCCATCGTCTCTCCCTTGATGAGAGCCTGGGCTGCCGGGACCAGAAAATTCAAGACTTGCTCATTTCTACGGGTTTTCTTTTCCTATGCCTCTACAAACGATCAAGCTTTCTTCGGATTGAAATTTTATCTAAGTGTATTAATTACAAGACCCATATAGCCCCCTACCTCTTTCAGACGGCCACTTGATGGGAAGAACTGACTCACTGGAAAAGACCCTAATGCTAGGAAAGATTGAAGGCAGGAGGAGAAGGGGACGACAGAGGATGAGATGGTTGGATGGCATCACCGACTCAATGGGCATGAGTTTGAGTAAACTCCGGGAGTTGGTGATGGACAGGGAGGCCTGGCGTGCTGCAATTCATGGGGTCGCAGGGAGTCGGACACGACTGAGCTGAACTGCCCATCTCAGTTCTAGTGTCCTATGTTTATCTTATATTTATATACTCAGAGAGAGTCCATTCCATGACTGATTATTGATGATACTTTCCACCTAAGTTTGCTATAGGAACTGAATGCAGTAATTTTTGTGAACTACCCCTGACTATGTCAGGCATACAGTAGGTGCTCACTAATGAAAAACAGGACTGTGATATACTGGAAGTGGTGTAATTATCTCCACCAGAGTGTGAGGTACGTTACGTTACACAAGCAGCAGACGCGAGGTGCTGTGGGGACACAGAGACCAAAACCTCCGGGACCTCGAACTAGGGACAGACGCGGCTGTGAGTCCTTTCTCACTGTGTCCCCGTTCTCTGGCTACGTTTCAGAGCGTAAACGCCAGAGTTCACGGGGGGCTGGCAATTTAACACTGCACCTTAGAATGCAGTCCGGCTGGGGCTGAGTGCAGGGCAAGCATCGCGAGTCTATTAACTCAGAATAACCCAAGCCTCAGTGATGCCCACATAAGCTTGTGGGTCACCCAGCTCCTCTGGCTTTGTATATAAATTATTTTCACACCAAGTCTCTTCAATCCTGTCTTGTAGGACTGATTAAAAAAAAAAAGACAAAACCAAATCTAAACAGTATTTTCCGCTGAACTTACTTTTTCCCTCTAAACCATGGATGCTCTGCTCTCCTTCTCATGCCCCAGTGCAACAATCTACACCGAAGCTGGCAAATTCAGGGTTGCGGCCAGATCTGCAAAAATCAACACACACTGTCAGACCTCCTGAGATTGCCCCGTATCTGACTTGTTTAATATCTCCTGCCTTATGTGTTTAGTTCTGTCCACTTTTTGTTCAGCAAATGCAGAACTCTGAGTGTCAGCCACTGTTCACCACCTGTAGTGACACTATAAAGACACCAACTCACTTTATCCCAACAACCCCACGAGGAGCAGCCCTATTATTATCCTCAAGGCACAGAGAGGCTCATGAGACTCCCGATGTCACAGTCTAGTGTATGGGTATAGACCAGGCAGTCTGCCCCTGAGGACATCCTAACCCTCATGCCCATGGCCTCTCAGTTCAGTTTCTGCTGATCCTCACTCTCAGCTAACGGGGCAGCCTGAGTATGAGCCCCTCTGCCTCCAGGCTGGTCTCTTCCCATTTGACCTCGCCATCCACACTGCCAGCATAGCTACAGCTCTGGGTTACAGATTCATTTACATGATTCTTGGGCTTACACCCTTCAGATGTCTCCTTAGGGACGCAGAGGCTTTATTCTAAGGTCTGTAATCGCTGCTGGCCTTCCATGTCCCCCCCCAGCCCACCTCCACCCGCCTCCTGTCCACTCTCACCCGCCATGTTCCTCCCAGCCCCTCCACGGATGCCCCCCTGCAGCCACGCCGGGCCCAGCACGCTGCCCCATCTGTGCTCAGTCACGTCCTGCTCTTTGGGCCCCAGCTGCTCCTTGAGTGCATGCTCCCTGTTTCTGCCTCTGCATCACTCACTCCAGCTGGAATGTCTTCATCCCTCTTCTGAGCAACTGCTCACCGCACAGGTGGCCACAGACACACACACACATACACACAATACAACACTCACACCCACGCTCATGGAATCCTAATGTGACATCAAGTCTAGTCAAACGTCCTTGAGATAGACAAGGACAAATGCTGTCGTATACTTTGTTGTACACATATCTATCTCCCAAAGTGAAGTGAAGTGAAAGTCGCTCAGTCACATCCGACTCTTTGCGACCCCATGGATTGTACAGTCCATGGAGTTCTCCAGGCCAGAATCCTGGAATGGGTAGCTTTTCCCTTCTTCAGGGGATCTTCCCAACCCAGGGATCAAACCCAGGTCTCCCGCATTGCAGGCAGATTCTTTACTGGCTGAGCAATAAGGGAAGCCCAAGAATACTAGAGTGGGTAGCCTATCCCTTCCATACCAAGGAATCGAACCAGGGTCTCCTGCATTGCAGTTGAATTCTTCACCAACTGAGCTATGAGGGATCCCCCTATCTATCTCCTACCAGATGGCAAAATCCTGGAGATTAAGATCTGGCTCCTGCACATGTTTCCATTCTTAGTTCTTTAATATAACTGCACTTAAACATTTAATAAAAACAAATTAAATTGAACTAAATTTTAATAAATATTAACATTGTAAGAATATAATCCAAATTTTTATAAACATGTAGCTGTATGTATCTGTGTTTTTATATTAGATAAGTGAAAGTGAAAGTTGCTCAGTTGTGTCTGACTCTTTGTGACCTCATGGACTATACAGTCCATGGAATTCTCCAGGCCAGAATACTGGAGTGGGTAGCCTTTCCCTTCTCCAGGGGATCTTCCCAACCCAGGGATCAAACTGGGGTCTCCTGCATTGCAGGTGGATTCTTTACAAGCTGAGCCACAAGGGAAGCCCAAGAATACTGGAGTGGGTAGCCTATCTCTCCTCCAGTGGATCTTCCCAACCCAGGAATCGAACTGGGGTCTCCTGCATTGCAGGTGGATTCTTTACCAGCTGAGTTATCAGGGAAGCCTGTATTAGATGAACCTGCTACAGATATTAAAGAAATTAAGAAGCTGAGTGCTGAAGAATTCATGCTTTTGAACTGTGGTGTTGGAGAAGACTCTTGAGAGTCCCTTGGATTGCAAGGAGATCCAACCAGTCAAACGTATAGGAAATTAGTCCTGAATATTCACTGGAAGGACTGATGCTGAAGCTGAAGCTCCAATATGTTGGCCACTTGATACGAAGAGCTGACTCATTGGAAAAGACCCTGATGCTGGGAAAGATTGAAGGCAGGGGGAGAAGGGGATGGCAGAGGATGAGATGGTTGGATGGCATCACCAACATGATGGACAAGAGTTGGAGCAAGCTTTGGGAGTTGGTGATGGACAGGGAAGCCTGGTGTGCTGCAGCTATGAGGTCACAAAGGGTTGGACATGACTGAGTGACTGAATTGAACTACAATATTAAGAACGATTTATTAGCAAGATGAGATTATGGATTATACCAGGCTTACTCTAATTTTTCTGTATTCTGTAAACTTTCTGTTAATACTATTAATCCAAAAAAGTGTCTTCACATAGGACATTTTATTTTTGGTGATATTGGCAGTATTTGAAGTTCACTCTGATCTCTTAAAATCTTTATACTGTTCACCAAACTTCTGCTTCCAGCTAGGGTATAGAATGTGAAATACCGGTAACTCCATGGTAATCATAAGAAACACAGGTTTCTGGAGAAACACCGAAACAATACTTTGCTATGAGTATATTAAAGAAGAGGATGAGCAGAATCCTAGCTAGACTGAACTGTAGGCAGAAATGAGCCCTTCCTAGTGAGGAGAGGGCCTCAGCTCCTGCTAAGACTGAGAGTTCTCAAGTTTGAGAACACGTGGATGGTGGTGGGCTGAATCTCCATAAACAAAGAGACTTTGTGGGAATGAGGGCCAGTGGGGTTTGGAGGGATCTGAAAGAGTGGTGAGGGTCCAGACAAATTGTGTGGCCCAACTAGTCCCTTGTCCTAAGCAAGCCCTGAATTTTCCAGAACAGGAGCAGTGGACAGTGGGCTTAGAAGCGGAGGGAAGGAGCAGTAGTCCCTACATCTGCACGGTTCTTAGACTGTGAGGAGTTGAACCCAGAGAGAGCAAAAGAAAACGAAACTCTGACGCCCAGTTGCCTCTCTGCTCTGACTCGCAGAAACAGTGGAGGCAGTGCTGTAGGGGTTCAGCATGGCCAGTCAGTGTGCTCGGCCCAAGCAGAGCTCAGACCCAGTCCCCGGGGCTCTTGCTCTCCTAGACCCTTACTCAGCCCTAGACTGAGAGGAAGACTGGCATCCTTTTATGAAATAAGTAGAACAAAACTGTATGGGAATATCCACTAGCTATAATATCCACTATAATCTAAAAATTGAGACACACAAAGAGCAGGAAAGCGTGAGCTATCACCAAGACGAGACACAGATGTTAGAAGAAAACCCACCGAACAGAAACGTTCATGCTGAAGCAAAGAGAAAGACAAGACTGAAGAAAACGAAACGAGGTTCAGAGACAGGTGAGCTGATGTCACGCAGCCTGGTACAGGTAACTGCAGTCCCAGAAGGAGAGGAGGGACCAAATGAGGGTGGAAAAGAGGACCTAAAAGTGTCAGCCAGGAGTGCCCTCAACTTAAAATATCAGCTCAGAGGTTCAAGGAATGAAGTAACTGCGATTTTGGCTAATGCAAAGGCACATCATAATCAAGTTTCTGGAAATAAGATATAAAGAGCAAATCTTAGAAGAAATCAGAGGAGGAGAAAAAAAAACCTCACCTCTAGGTGAACAATGATAAAAATGATAGCTAACTTCTCACCAGAAAAATGAAAGCTAGAAGCCAAAGAAACATCTTTTAAGTGTCAAAGAAAGAAAGTATATCCACTAGAATTCTATACCTAGCAAAAATATCATTTGAAAATAGACATTTTAAAATTGATGAAACCTTAAAGAATTCATTACCCACCAAAAGAAAACGCACATTACAAATATCTAATAAAGAACTTATATCTAAAATAAATAACTCATGAGAAAATAAAGCAATTAAATAGACACACCCAAAAAAGACATAAAATGGCTACTAAGTACTCAATACAGTGCACTATAATGTTAGTTATCAGATAAATACAATTTAAAACTAAATGAGATACTTCATGCTCACAATAATGGCTAAATTAAAAGAACTGGCAACATGAAATGTTGGTGAGAATATGAAGCGATTGGAGTTTTCAAATATTGCTAGTGGGAGTATAAACACTTTGGGAAACCGTTGGGTAGATTCTTATGAAGTAAACATACACATGCCCTAGCAATATTACTCCTGGAAAAGTGAAGACATTTTTCCACAAAAAGACATGTACAAGAAGTATTATTAAAAGCTCCTGCCCCCAAATGGAAACAGCTTCTGCACCCAACAATTAGAAAATAGAGAAACAAAATTTATAAGAATATGCAGGCATGCTCAGTCGCTTCAGTCGTGTCCGACTCTGCGACCCCATGGACCGCAGCCTGCCAGGCTCCTCTGTCCTTGGGGATTCTCCAGGCAACAGTACTGGAGTGGGTTGCCTTGCCCTCTCCAGGGAATCTTCCTGACCCAGGGATCAAACCCATGTCTCCTGTGTCTCCTGCACTGCAGGCACACTCTTCACCACTGAGCCACTGGGGAATAAAAATGAGTCAACAACTGACCCAGAATAATATGCATATATCTCAAAAGAATTCTGTTGAGAGAAAGAATCCAACACGAAATAGTGCTTACATATAACTGCACTGGTACAGAAGTTCAGAAACAGGCAAAACGAGTCGATGGTGATGGAAACTGCAGGAGTCGTTGCTCTCACAACCGGAACTGAAAGGACTGAGGCAGAAGGGACTCCATCTGGGTTGTAGAAACCCTGGGTATTTTGGTTGAAGTTTGAGTTATGTTTGTCAAGACTTATTAACCTGTATATTTAAGATGTGCCCATTATTGCTGTATTTATACTTCAATGAATAAATATCAATCTCTGCTGATGAATGTAAAAATGAACACTATCTCCACAAGCACACCAGTTATGCCCCCTCAAGGTTTGCAGCTTCTGCAAATTATCCAAACATCATGATGAATTCCATTGTAGTTAGTGAAGTTTTGGAATCAGATTTGGTGAGCACTGTATCACTTTGGTCACCACTAGAATTTAACCTCCAGCAGGTCCTGAGTCCTAACAGATTCTTTCCATGTACAATTAGTATGTTAATCTCAAATTCATCATGTTTAGTTGCTGGCTGAAAACTCAGTCATGCCTAGTTCTATTCGGAAACTGTCCCTGTCCAAAACCTATTCCTCTCTGTCTATGGTTGTGGTGGTAAATCGACCTGCAATACCTTTCCTCCATAGACACAGGTTTGGACCACTGATCCAGGCCTAACCAAAGCATTGGCTTTCTTTGTTCGGTGAGTGTTCAGCATGGGCAGGTGACTCAATCCAGGCCAAGAGAGTGTTTCTCCAGCATTGTTTTATTTAGAGTTGGAGATAAAGGAACTTCCTCTGAGTGTTTTCTCAGAAAGATGTAAATTGGGAACTGCTAGCGGTCTATTATTATATCAAGAAAATTTATTCTGAGTACAGAAAGTCAAGGAAAGGCAAATGTATACAAGAGGGAGAGTCCTCTTTGCATTTTGTCTCTGGTCTCCTTCTCTAAGATCCCTACAGGGACCTAGCTCACAATAAGGAAAATCAACGTGGTTTCCTGAGCCCAGAAATCTTTCTATTATGCCAGCTTGAGTTAAATTTCTGTCCCTTGAAATTTAAATAGTCTGGACTGCTACATCATGCCATCATTGAGATAATGAAATATTTTCTTTTCATATAGTACTGAAAACATCAAGAACACTTTGATGAAAGTATTTTAATAGTTTTGATAACCATCTTAAAATAAGTTTAGTGTAAAAACTCCTAGAACCTATTAATCTCTACTTCTTTTGATCTGTGCTTAGAAATGATATTTAATATTCAATTTTAGAGTATCCACAGATATAAATATCAAATCTAGTAAAAATGAATTTCCAGTGTTTCTTTTTAAAAAAAAGAATTCTGGGAAAACAGGAGTGGTGGTATCATTTTTTGTTTCCAAGTTGACTGTCAAAACAAACATATTAACTAGACTGGGGGTAGGGGATAGGGAGGGACCCAGGTAATATGCATGAAAAAGAAGCAACTGAGTATCAGAAAAATATGAAAATTGGAGAGCCCCAAATGGCCAAAGCTACCCACTGAAAAGTGTGCTGGGCCCATTTTAGTAGTGTTGAAAAATGTGCGGGGTTTTGTGAATAAGACATGCAGAAACAAAAGCAGCACAGGCCCTGTGATGCCCCCAAAACCAAGTCTCCAAATCTCTCCTCCAAGACAGAATCGCACACCAGGGAGAAAGTCACAGGGACAGAACATAAATTGACTAGGACGTGGATGAGGGGCCGTATGAGTCAGCTGGGGCTGCCGTAACTAAATGCCAGTGACAGAGTGGCTTAACGACGGGATTGTTTTCTGGAGGCTAGAACCCAAGATGGAGACGCTGGGACAGTTCAGTCCTGATGCGAGTCCCCTCCCTGGCTTGCTGGGGCCTCACCGGGCCTTCCCTCTAAGAGCACACGGAGGGGACGCAGCCTTGGTGTCTGTCACTGGGCGTGAGCACAGCAGTGCCGTTCGCACAGGACCAGCCACGACCTCGCTTAGCCCTCATCACCCTCTTACAGGGCCTGCGTTGAAGTCAGCCATTGTGGGTGTTAGGGCTTCAAGAGGTGAATTCGGATGGGCCACATGATCCAGTTCACAGGTCAAAGGAAAGAGAAGTCCTAGAAAGCACGTGCAGAGAACAAAGACAAAAAATCCCAGGAAGTCCAGGGCCATACGTTTATATACCATATAAAGTTTAATACTTCATTAAAAAAATAGAACACAATCTCAGGGTCATAAAGTTAAAAGGGCTATCCCAACACATTCTCTCCCTTTTAAACATTTAGAAAGCAGAAATGAACAACCAAAAATAATTGTGCTTGAATCCTAAGTAATTTCAGTATAGGTAAAAGAATAAGAAACAAGATAATACCCTTAATAAGAGAAAAATGACAGAAAGGCATGCTCACAAAATAGGTGAAAAAGTATTACCTATTTTAATAGGTTGATAGGTTAAAAACTAAGCTCATATTTCAAAATTAAGGGAAAATTAAGAAAATTATACAAGATATGAAAATAAAAACATGAATCAGAATTAAAAATAAATAAGGGGAAACTTCTGGTTTTAGCTCGGTACACAAAGATCTTATCACTCCCCACAAAAACAAGAGTGCTGAACAAAAAAGTCAGTGACTCCTGTTTAGATTCATCAGAGAGCTGAGATCACAGGGCTGCCGATCCAAAATGTGGAGGCCTGTGTGCACGGAAAAGCAAGTGGAGCTCAGCACACCTGACGCAGAAGGCTTTGGAGTCAGCAGCTGGAAGAAACAACTAAATGGTCATTCTGAAGCAGTGCTGGAGGGTGAGAGTAGGCCAGCATGAGATAAAAAACTCCAGGGGCCAGGTGAGGGCTCTCCCACACTCAAGTGAGTCTAAGGTCCAAAACTCAACTAGGTTCTCATGGTTACAATGGGGCAACTGCCCAGCTCTGGTCTCCCCCGTCCTTCCCATTTCAGATACGGAGAGACATGCACGAAAGGCTAAGAAGCCCTTCTGAAGACCAGCCTCACTAAATAACAGCTTTAATCAGAAGATCAAATTATAAGATGAACTGTCACGACTTCTCCTTCCCAACATTTTGATAGGGATGCAGAATAGTCACAGTGAGTTACAGTGGAAAGAACTTCAGGACACAGACTCTTCAAGAAGACGTTCTCAGGCAAATCCAAACACCAGGGGAAAAAACATGAAGAAACTAGAGAATACTGACTCCTCTGGCATCTGCAGTCACAGCAAACAGTAAACAGCTCAGTTCCTAGCCAGAATAATATAAACCCTCACACTGAAAGCCTAATTGCCTCGGTTCTATCACACAATATACTGTCTCCAGCTTTCAACAAACAAATACAAGGCATGCTAAAAGACAGAAAACACAGTCTGAACAAAGCAAGCATCAGAACCAGACTTAGATTTGATACAGACTTCAGAATTATCAGACAGGAACTTAAAATAATAATGATTAATATCATAAAGCTCTGACCGAAAAAACAGACAATATGCAAGAACAGATAATATGAGCAGAGAGGTGAAAACTTAAAAACAATAAAAAACAGAAGGAAATGCTACAAAAACTAACAAATGAAGAATGCCTTTTCTGGGCTCACCACAGACTGAACAGAGCTGTGGTCAGAAGCAGTGAACCTGAAGATACGTCTGTAGAATCTGTCTAACATAAAATGCAAAGGGGAAAGAGAATTTCAAAAAATAGAATATAATAAAAAATATGGATGATACAATCAAGAATTCTTTACAATTACAAAAGATACACACACAATTGCAATCCCACAATAAGGAGAGAAAGGGAAAATAAAAAGAGAAGGAAAGGAAGAGAGGAGGAGGCGAAGAAGGAGGAAGTAAAGAAAAAAAAGAAATGTTTAAGGTAAGAATGGTCAAGATTCCAAAATTAGTGACAGATTAAAACATCACACATGTGTGAAACTCTGACAACACTAAAGATAATAAATAGCAAACTATCTAAATCTAGGCTTATGATATTCAAACAGCAGAAACACAAAGAGAAAAATCCTGAAAGAAGCCAGGATTACTTGTTTTTACTGACTGAATTGTGTCCCCTCCAAAATTCATGTGCTGAAGTCCTAACGCTCAATGTGACTGCCTTTAGTAGAAAATTAAAGTTAAATGAGGTTTTAAGTGTAGAAAGATCTCCTGGATAAGGAAATGGCAACGCACTCCAGTATTCTTGCCTAGAGAATTCCATGGACAGAGGAACCTGCTGGGCAACAGTCTATGGGGTTGCAGAGTTGGACACGACAGAGCGACTCACACTTACAGTTAATTTAGTATGACAATGGCAAGCCACTCCAGTACTCTTGCCTAGAAAATCCCATGGATGGAGGAGCCTGGTGGGCTGCATTCCATGGGGTCGCTACGAGTCGGTCGCGACTGAGCAACTTCACTTTCACTTTCACGCAACGGAGAAGGAAATGGCAATCCACTCCAGTGTTCTTGCCTGGAGAATCCCAGGGACGGCAGAGCCTGGTGGGCTGCCGTCTATGGGGTCGCATAGAGTCGGACACGACTGAAACGACTTAGCAGCAGCAGTGCCCTTCTAAGAAGAGACAGGGACACCAAGGATGAACATGCAGAAAGAAAAGGCCACGTGAGGACACAGCAAGAGGATGGCCATCTGCAAGCCAAAGAGAGAGGCTTCAGGAGACATCAGACCTGCCAGCACCTTGATCTGGGACTTAGAGTGTCCAGAACTGTGAGAAGGTCATTTTCTGTTGTGAAAGCAGCTGCCCTGTGATGCTTTGTTATGGCAGCTTCAGTAGACTACTACACTTACAGAGGGAAAAGGATAATAACTACATCAGGCTTCTCATCAGAAACCAGGCAAGCGACAAGAGAGTAGAATGAAATATTTAAATCATTGAACGATGAAAAAAAACTAACCCGGAATCTGAATCCAGCAAAATAAATCCTTAAAAAGGGAAGTAGAAATACAGACTTCTTAGAGAACTAAAAATTGAGACGATTTGTCATCAGAATTGCCTTCTCAGGTGGCCCAGTGGTAAAGCACCCACCTGCCAATGCAGGAGATGTAAGAGATACTCATTCGATCCCTGGGTCAGGAAGATCCCCTGGAGGAGGAAATGGCAACCCACTCCGGTACTCTTGCCTGGAGAATCCCATGGACAGAGGAGCCTGGTGGGCTACAGGCCATGGGGTCACAAAGAGTTGGACACAACTGAAGCAGCTTAGCTCACACAGATTCGCCTTGAAAAAGAAAAAAAAAAAAAAAAAAGCCTTTAGAAAGAAAGAAAAGAATACAGGTCAAAAATACATATCTTCAAAAATGAAAAGAAGAACATTAGAGAAGGAATAAATAAAATTAAATAAAAGTTTATTTTTTTGATTTTTAATTGCTCTAACAGACAATGACTTGTTCCTACTAATAAGAGCAATACATTGGGTGATTATATTATATGGATAAGCAATGACAGCACAATTTTGCAAAATGGGCTGGGAGAATTGTGAATACTCAGTTGTAGTGTGCCTGCATTTCTTGTGAAGCACTAGTATTTTTGAAAGTGAACTGAGATTGTAAATATATACTGCAAACTCTAGAGTGGCACCAATAAAATTTTAAAAAGAAATAAAATTGAAACGCTAAGAGAATAGAGGAAATATAAATATATTAAGTGTTCCAATAAGCAGACAGTAAGGCAAAGAGAAAAGGGGAGAAAAAAGGACAAGGAGAAATAAATATAAGATTATAATTATGGTGGTGATCAGTTCAACTATACTAATAAATTTAAATTGTGAATGGCCTAAATATACCAAAGGCAGAGACTATCAGAGTCAACTTTTTAAAAAGCAAGTATTGTCTAAAAAGAATTCATTTAAATATAAAGGCAGAGATAGCTTAAAAGTAAAGGAACAGAGAAGGATACATGCTAACACTAATCAAAAGAAAACTAGAATAACTACATTAACTTCAGATAAACCTTTTCCTTATGGATAAGGAAAAAAGTATCAGGGATAAAGAAAAGTGTTACATACTGTTAAAGGGACTGTTGAAAGTCCCTTGGACTGCAAGGAGATCAAACCAGTCCATCCTAAAGGAAATCAGTCCTGAATGTTCATTGGAAGGACTGATGCTGAAGCTCCAATACTTCAGCCACCTCATGCAAAGAACTGACTCATTGGGAAAGACCCTGATGCTGGGCAAGATTGAAGGCAGGAGGAGAAGGGGGTGACAGAGGAAGAGAGGGTTGGATGGTATCACCAACTCAATAGACATGAGTTTGAGCAAGCTCTGGGAGATGGTGATGGACAGGGAGGCCTGGTGTGCTGCAGTCCATGGGGTTGCACCATTACATACAACTGAGCAACTGAACTGAATGTTAAAGGAATCAATTTTCCAAGAGTAAAATACAATACTTAACATGCATATCCTAACAACACAGCACTAAAATATATAGCACAAAAACTATTGATAGAAATGTGAAAAGAAATAAGGTTAATTTATAAAGAATAGATGGAGTCTTTAATATCCTTCTTTCAATTTTAATAGATTTAGAAAGCAAAATTACCAATGACATAGTTGACTTTAGCAGCACATTCAATCCGTTGGATTCAACAATGATGGAATATACATTCAAGATCACATGAAGCATTCATTAAGATAGGCCATAAAACACAGTTTAAACCATAACACACAGTTTAAGACATTAAAAAGAACAGAAATAATGCAAAGGGTGCTTTCAGATTTCAATGGAATTAAAGTTGAAAAATAACAATAATGTAGTTGTAAAACCCCCAAATATTTAAAGATTAAATAACACATTTTCTAAATAACACAGGGTGGGAAAAGAAGGTTCAAAAATTTTAAAAACTAAATGAAAACAAAATATATCTAAAATTGTGGTATGCAGTCCAATCAGTGCTTAAAGACAAATTTAGGACATAAAAGGCATATGTTACAAAAGAAATCTGAAAATAATAACACAGATTTCTACCTTGGGAAAATCGAGCAAGAAAAGCAATATAGATGTAAGCAAGTAGAATAAAAGAAGTAACGTTTAGAGCAAAAAATCAATAAAATTGGAAACAAAGACTCAATAGACAAAATCTGCTAACCCAAATGCTGATACTCTGAAAAGATCAACTTATAAACTAAGAAAAAAGAGGGAAGACATAAATTACTAAAATGAGAAATGAAAGAGGAGATCCCTGTTGGTCCCATGGACATGAAGGAATATTATGAACAACTCTTTGATCACACATTTGGTAACTGATGAAATGGATCTATCTTTTGGAGACACAAATGACTCAAATACACACAGAGGAAATACTCTGAGTATGTCTATATCTATCAAAGAAAGTAAATCAATAATTAACAACCTTCCACAAAGAAAGCACCAGTCCCAGATGGTTTCACTGGTGATTCTACTGAACATTTGAGGAAGAAATGAAATTGCTTCTCTGTAGTCCTTAAAGCTCAACATTCAGGAAACTAAGATCATGGCATCTGGTCCCATCACTTCATGGGAAATACATGGGGAAACAGTGGAAACAGTGGCAGGCTTTATTTTTGGGGGCTCCAAAATCACTGTAGATGGTGATTGCAGCCATGAAATTAAAAGATGCTTACTCAGTTCAGTTCAGTTCAGTCGCTCAGCCGTGTCCGACTCTTTGCAACCCCATGAATTGCAGCACGCCAGGCCTCCCTGCCCACCAACTCCCGGAGTTCACTCAAACTCATGTCCATCGAGTCAGTGATGCCATCCAGCCATCTCATCCTCTGTTGTCCCCCTTCTCCTCCTGCCCCCAATCCCTCCCAGCACCAGAGTCTTTTCCAATGAGTCAACTCTTCGCATGAGGTAGCCAAAGTATTGGAGTTTCAGCTTAAACATCAGTCCTTCCAATGAACACCCAGGACTGGTTTCCTTTAGGATGGACTGCTTGGATCTCCTTGCAGTCCAAGGGACTCTCAAGAGTCTTCTACAACACCACAGTTCAAAAGCATCAATTCTTTGGTGCTTAGCTTTCTTCGCAATCCAACTCTTACATCCATACATGATCACTGGAAAAACCATAGCCTTGGCTAGATGGACCTTTGTTGGCAAAGTAATGTCTCTGCTTTTGAATATGCTGTCTAGGTTGATCATAACTTTCCTTCCAAGGAGTAAGCGTCTTTTAATTTCATGGCTGCAATCACCATCTGCAGTGATTTTGGAACCCAAAAAGGTATGACCTAAATCAAATCCCTTATGATTATACAATGGAAGTGAGAAATAGATTTAAGGGACTAGATCTGATAGATAGAGTGCTTGATGAACTATGGAATGAGGTTCGTGACATTGTACAGGAGACAGGGATCAATACCATCCCCATGGAAAAGAAATGCAAAAAAGCAAAATGGCTGTCTGGGGAGGCCTTACAAATAGCTGTGAAAAGAAGAGAAGTGAAAAGCAAAGGAGGAAAGGAAAGATATAAGCATCTGAATGCAGAGTCCCAAAGAATAGCAAGGAGAGATAAGAAAGCCTTCCTCAGTGATCAGTGCAAAGAAATAGAGGAAAACAACAGAATGGGAAAAACTAGAGATCTCTTCAAGAAAATTAGAGATACCAAGGGAACGTATTCACTTTAGTATTCACTAAAGAGTAGACTTCCCTGGTCGATCAGATGGTAAAGCATCTGCCTACAGTGCGGGAGACCTGGGTTTGATCCCTGGGTCAGGAAGATCCCCTGGAGAAGAAAATGGCAACCCACTCCAGTACTCTTGCCTGGAAAATCCCATGAAAGGAGGATCCTGGTAGGCTACAGTTCATGGGGTCACAAAGAGTTGGACATGACTGAGCGACTTCACTTTCATTTTCACTTTCAAATACTAGACAATTAGATCAAAGTAACAGGAGAAAGCAATGGCACCTCACTCCAATACTCTTGCCTGGAAAATCCCATGGACGGAGGAGACTGGTGGGCTACCCAGTCCATGGGGTCGCTAAGAGTCAGACATGACTGAGCAACTTCACTTTCACTTTTCACTTTCATGCATTGGAGAAGGAAATGGCAACCCACTCCAGTGTTCTTGCCTGGAGAATCCCAGGGACGGGGGAGCCTGGTGGGCTGCTGTCCATGGGGTCGCTCAGAGTCAGACACGACTGAAGCGACTTAGCAGCAGCAGCAACAGAATAGACAGCCCAGAAGTAAACTCACACAAGTACAGTCAACTGATCTTTGACAAAGGAGCACAAGGTCATTCAATGGAGGAAAGGATAGTCTTTTCAACAAATGATGGTAAAATAACTGGACATTTGTCAAGGCTGTGGTTTTTCCAGTAGTCGTGTATGGATGTGAGAGTTGGACTATGAAGACAGCTGAGCGCTGAAGAACTGATGCTTTTGAACTGTGGTGTTGGAGAAGACTCTTGAGAGTCCCTTGGACTGCAAGGAGATCTAACCAGTCCATTCTAAAGGAGATCAGTCCTGGGTGTTCTTTGGAATGACTGATGCTAAGGCTGAAACTCCAATACTTTGACTATCTCATGCGAAGAGTTGACTCATTGGAAAAGACTCTGATGCTGGGAGGGATTGGGGGCAGGAGGAGAAGGGGACGACAGAGGATGAGATGGCTGGATGGCATCACTGACTCGATGGACATGAGTTTGGGTGAACTCCGGGAGTTGGTGATGGACAGGGAGGCCTGGCGTGCTGCAATTCATGGGGTGGCAAAGAGTCAGACACGACTGAGTGACTGAACTGAACTGATACCAAAAAAGGTTGAATCTAGGTACAGAATTACACTTCACAAAAAGTGACTCAAAATTCACCATACACTTATATGTAAAGCACAAAATTATAAAACTTCTAGAAAATAACACAGAAGAAAATTTATATGACCTTGAATTTGGCAATAGGTTTTTATATACAATATCAAAAGCCCTTTTCTGGAAAAAAGGCAATTTATACTTTATTAAACTAAAAATTTCTGATCAAAGACCTTAATAGGATAAAAACACAAGCCATATAATGGATGCAAATATTTGCAAAACATATGCATGATAAAGAACTTGCCTGCAAAATATACAGCAAACTCTTTAAATTCAATAATAAAATGCAAAAAAACAGACAATCCAACTGAAAAAGGGGAAAAAGTATCAAACACTTCAACAAAGAAGATGTATGAATGACAAATATGCGCAGAAAGGATGGTCAATAGCATATACCAATTTTAAATTAAAATAATATTGAGGTACTACACACTCATTAGAATTACTAAATTCCCAAACCCTGCCAACATTGGCCCTAAAGCAGAGCAACAGGGACTGTCCCCTTTGCTGGTGGAAGTGCACAGTGGTACCGCCACTCTGGAAGGCACGTGACAGTTTCTTAGAAATTTAAACTTAGTTTCACTATCGAGCAATTGTACTTCTAGATATTTATCCAATGGAGCTGAATTCTTAATGTCCACACAAAAGCCTACCCATGAATGTTTACTGCACATTTATTCATGACTGTCAGAAAACTGGAAGCAACCAAAAAGTCCTTCAGTGGGGGACTGGATATAGAGTCAGTAGTGTGTCTATATGATGGAATATTATTCAACAATAAAAAGAATTGAACTATAAAGCCATGGAAACAGATAGAGGAACTTTAAATGCATCTTACTTCCTCAGCAGCATTGACATGGATACACGACCACGTGTGAAATGGCCAGTGGGGAGCTGCTGTGGCACAGGAAGCTGAGCTCAGGGCCTGAGATGACCCAGAGGGTGGGGTGGGGTGGGGTTGGGAGAGGGTCAAGAGGGTGGGGAGGCGTGTACACGCACAGCTGGTTCATGATGCTGGACAGCAGAAACGTACATGCTGTAAAGCAATTCTACTCCAATTAAAAAATAAAAATGCATATTATTACACACACAAAGTCATCTGGAAAGCCCAAACACTCTTCAGCTCCAACTATACGACTATTACGGAGAAAGCAAAACCACCGAGAATGAAAAGATGGATGGTTTGGAAACCATTCCACACCCATTGGGGAAGAAATGAGGGATGACTAGG